>NC_060056.1:685000-1025000 GCF_905333055.1 Maniola jurtina | reverse complement strand
GAAATGAAATAAAAGAAACTACAGGAAACTAAAGTAACGGAAGAAAAAACATATATAAAACTAGAGGGTGCCCGCGACTTAGATTTTTATAGATCCCGTGGGAACTGTTTGATTTTCCGGGATAAAAAGTTGCCTATTTCGATTACAGGGACGCAAGCTACTTTGGTACCTTTCATACTAATCGGTTAAGTGGATGGGTCTCTAGGAATCCCGCGGGAACTCTTTGATTTTCCGGAATAAAAAGTAGCATATGTCCGTCCCCGGGATACAAGCTAACCCTGTACCTTTCGTCAGAATTGGTTACACTGTTGGGCCGTGAAAAGGTAGCAGACAGACAGACGGACAGATAGACAGACACACTTTCGCATTTATAATATTAGTATGGATCACACTATATAATATTATAAAAGCAAAAGTATGTGTGTATGTGTGTGTGTGTGTGTGTGTGTGTGTGTGTGTGTGTGTGTGTGTGTGTGTGTGTGTGTGTGTGTGTGTGTGTGTGTGTGTGTGTGTGTGTGTGTGTGTGTGTGTGTGTATGTCTGTTACTCCTTCACGCAAAAACCTCTGGGCGGATTTGGCTGAAATTTGGAATGGAGATAGATAATATCCTGGATTAGCACATAGGCTACATTTTATCCCGGAAAATCAAAGACTTCCCACGGGATTTCGAAAAACCTAAATCCACGCGGACGAAGTCGCGGGCGACAACTAATATGGAATAAAAACATGGAATTTATTGTTAACAGTGTGCGAAAACGTCGTCAATGGCAGCGCTATTACTCGTTCTATAATGACACCAACACGCCACGCAAGAGGTCGTGCAAGGGATGGTGCCTGTGCGACCAGTGCGGGAAGTGGTTCCCAGTGAGAACCTATTTATCTATTTGTTTTTTAGGGTTCCGTACCTCAAAAGGATAAACGGAACTCTTACAGGAAAATTTTTGGAGACCTCCACCTTTTTTGATGTAACATCCGTTAGGTCAATTTTTCGTATAAAATACCTATAGCCTATGTCACCCGGACCTTTACGACGAATCAATTGACACCTCATTCATCAAAATCGGCCCAGTAGTTTAGGCGCTACGGTGGAACACACAGAATCTGGAAACAAGCAAACATACATACATGGACTGCTAAAATCATAAACCTTCCTTTTGGCATTGCTGCAGTCGGGTAAAAAATGTAACCTTTACGCAAGCCGTGGTCCGGATTTCGATCCCGGGCACGCACCTCTAACTTTTCGAAGCTTTTTAAGGATTCCGTACCTCAGAAGGAAAAAAGGAACTCTTATAGGATCACTTTGATGTTTGATGTCTGTGTGTATGTCAAGAAAACCCGTACCTGTTGACCTAGAATCATTAAATTTGGCAGATTGGTAAGTCTTATAGCACAAGTAATGCAAAAGATCCGAAATCTGTGAATTTGTGGTTACATCACAAAAAAAAAATATTCGCGAACAAATAATAATAATAATTAGTGTTTTCATTTTCCAAAGTAAGATAACTTTACTAAGTAGGGTAGTACAAAGTAGTATGACTTGTATAAACGTTATAACAACGCAACGTCGCGTGACACATATGATTATTAAGGTGCACTAAACGGGTCTGCCCGTGAAATTCAAATTTAATTTGTTTTTTCGCAATTTGTAAACTAATACGACAAACTAGGCCTATGGCATTCTAATTGCGCCAATGGCAGTATCAAACACACACACACATCTACACATGTTTATATAAAAATCTTTACTTGAAAGGGTCCAGTTTAAGAAATTAGTTATAGTATCGACTAATTTGTGAGTAACTCACGTCAAACTCATTATTTTGACTAATTTCTTAAACTGAACACTTCCAAGTCAAGATTTTTACGTAAACCTGTGAAGATGATACTGCCATTGACGGAATTAGAATGCCATAAGCCTGCTTTGTCGTATTAGTTTACAAATTGCGAAAAACTAAATTAAATTTGAATTTCGCGGTTAGACCAGTTCAGTGCACCTTAATAACGCGACGTTGCGTGACGCATACAATTATTAATACGCGACGTCGCGCGACGCATACAATTGTCAACAACGCGACGTGGCGTGTTAATTCTAAACTGTTTACGTGTCCACAGTCGCCCGGGTTGCTTTGGCAGCACTCGCAAGTGCACACCGGCGAGAAGCTGTTCAAGTGTGCGATATGCCACAAGGCGTTTATGTACAAGCCTTCGTTGAAGGACCACATGTTGAACGCCCACAGCGACAACCCGCCTCGGTTCCCGTGCGGGGTGTGCCACAAGGAGTTCTCGTGTACCTCCAACCGGCGCCGGCATATGTCGGTGAGTGATTCAAATGATTTCTAACCGATTTTAAAAAACTCGGGTTCCGAGGGTTCCGTACTCGGGTAATTTTTCCGACATTTTGCACGATAAATTAAAAACTATTATACATAAAAATAAATAAAAATCTGTTTTAGAATGTACAGGTAAAGCCCTTTTAGTCCAGTAATTCTGTAATATGAGATGGAAAGTTTTCAGAATGTTATGCAAATTGGTGGTTTTATAGATTTCGATGTGCCCTTTCCGAATTTTTATTTTGCCACCTCGTACCTTTGCCGCTCGCGCCGCCATCTTGGAAAAATGGCGCCCAAAAACAGTTTTTCCACGATAACTTCTTTCCCACTCATTTTACGATGAAAATGGCTATGTAACAATTAAACTAGAGACAATTTCCTACAATTTGTGTAGTCACCTTTTTTTGTAGACTCAATAGTTTCAGCGTACGAGCGCCACAAAGCCCACTCCAACACTTGTTTTGGCTAAATAACTCATTTCCACCCCACCATGTGGTAGAGTGAGTGGCGTGATTTTTTTTATGGTATCTCCAGGAGCCGGTAGTCACCTTCAATTTAAGCCATCAGCTCGACCAGAGAATACTAACACTCTTCAGAATTCTGCTCGAGATAAGAGTAAATATACTGCATCGCAGTTTCGATCTCACGTGCATATGAGCCTTTTTTTTGGGTTTTAAACCCAAAAGATACCCATGGAACCTTATTACTAAGCCTCCGCTGTCATCCGTTTGCTTGTCCGTCTGTCCGTCTGTCTGTCAGCGTGCTGTATCTCATGAACCGTAATAGGTAAAAAGTTGAAATTTTCACAGAATGTGTATTTTTTTGCCGTTATAATAACAAATAATAAAAATTTCAAAATGACTGACATGAAAAAAAAACAAAAAAGTAATGTTATTTCTTGTTTGATGGTACGGAACGAAACGAAACGAAACGGTGGTATTGAAACTCATTTTAATTTTTTTTTTATGAGGAAACTACAAATTCGCGGTTTTCAGATTTATTCTTGTACTTGTGCTGTAAGGCCTACCTACCTGTCAAATTTCATGATTCCAGGTCAACGGGAAGTACCCTATAGGTTTCTTGATAGACACGACTGACAGAACGGATCCTTCCTTGATTGTTTCCTTTTTTCCTTTTGAGGTATGAAACCATAAAAAGAGAAAACGGCGTGCAAATAAGTCGGCCAGGCTTCATATTAAAATATCCAAATCCTTTTTGATTTGATTTACAGACACATCAAGGTACTCGACTTCTCTACAAGTGTGACATATGCGACAAATCTTTCACGAGCGCGTTCGGCATGGAGCAGCACGTGACGCACGTGCACCGCAACGTGCCGTGGCCCAAGCGCAACCGTCGCGACAGACCCAAGCCCGGCACACGGAGGTCTAGTGTCACCACTAGTGACGAGGACACAAATACTACTCCGGAGGACTAGTGCGTCAAAATAATCTATACTAATACTAATATTTATACTTTTTTTTATTTTTATTTTTTTAATAAATAGAATTGGAGTGTCTGTCTGTAATTTCGAAATAACTACCTCATATTAAGCTCATACGGTTATTTGAACGATACCAACACTGAATCACACGTTTTTAAAATTTTTGTCTGTCTGTCTGTCTGTCTGTCTGTTTGAATAGGCTAATCTTTGGAACGGCTGAACTGATTTTGACGGGATTTTCACAGCTAAGTAGAGGATTGACCAGGAGTAACATAGGCTACTTTTTTAACCGACTTTCAAAAAGGGAGTTGTGTTTTTCTACCTATGTACACCGAAATCTCCGAGATTTCTGAACCGATTTGCGTAGTTTTTTTTTTTTTTTAATCGATAGAGGAACTTTGCGACATTGTTTCATAAAAAATTTGGATTCCAACTCCTCAATCCTGATGTTGCAGGAGACCTCACCATCAATACTGATGGGATTTAGAAACTGTCGGTTATAAATTGATTGATATTGAAGGTATCTGTACCAAGTAAAGACTTTGTCTTTTACAGACACTTCAATTTTATTTATTAGTATTTATTAGTATAGATGTCTACGTTAATTGTAATAATACGTAATAAATTGATTTGAAGTGTATCATTTTACTTTTGTTTTTATTACTGAATATATCTCTCTCTCTCGTCTGGCTTTACAAAGATTAGCCAATGTCAAATTTGTAGTTATATATAACAAGTTATAAACTATAGAAGTATGGACCCCGTCTGTGCCGGCGCTCGCCGACATACGCACGGCACCCCCTTACACAGATCACTATATATCAGTTTGAAGACCCCCTTAGAGCGCTTTCCAGACAGTTTTAACAAAAAAAAAAACACTCCAAAAAGGCAGAGCACGCCCGCCGGCTAACACCAACACAGACGAAGTTCCTGAATATATAATAACCGTCCATGGTCCGCGTGGATTTAGGTTTTTTATTTTCTGAAGTAAAAAGTTGTCTATGTCAATTTCATGGACGTAGGCTACCTCTATACATACAAATCGGTACAACGGATGGGCTTTTAAGAATTCCATGGGAACTCTTTGATTTTTCCGGGATATACCTAAGTAGCCTATGCCCACTCTTAGGATGTAAGCTAACTCTGTACCTTTCATCAAAATCGGTTAAACTACTGGGCCGTGAAAAGCTACCAGACAGACTGAGATACACTTTCGTATTTATAATATTATAGGCTTGGATAGGTATAATATTGCACGTAGTCCGTCGTAGTAACATAGAAAATTAATTTTGATGTGATCCCAGCCCTGGATGGTGCACACAGTGACAAAATGACATGCGCACACAAAAATAAATGACACGCATTTTTAGATCAGTAGCCGTCCAGTAATCATTGGGCCATGATGCCATGATGATGGGCACTAATAATCACTACGATATTAAATTGAGATGATTCCATATTATAAAACATAGGATAGGATAGACAATAAACATCAAGTGATTACATACTCTTTGGTAAAACATGACTTTTCACGCGCCATCGGCTATTTTAACTCTATGGTACTCTATGGGTTAACTGTCATGTCAAAAGTCAAGTCAAGGCAAAAGTGAGTACCTAGTGATTATAATATACTCTTTGGTTATTATGTCATGTTATTGTCCAAAGAGTAAATGTATATATTAAAAAAACGTAGTGATTATATTCTCTTTGGTACCTATATATTGTTATTGTCTCAGCCTGGTGTGAAATTCAGATTAATGTATAAATTTTCTGTAATTCTTATTTGAATATATATTATATAATTTATTATATATTATCTGACGGTCATTATAAAAATGGCACATTGTTTTAGTTTATGTGAGAATCACACTCGTAGTGATTACCATTGGTGATTACATACTTTTTGCACAATAACAGAAACAACCTCAAAGAAGAGTAACTTGTTGTTTGTTTATGAAGAAGAGTAGCCTGTTTTACAATTATTTTCACATTTACAGGCTTCCTAAGTACTAACTAAACTATGTACTTACCTATAACTGTGAGCTGCACTGTGTGTAATAAACTAAACTTAAAAAACACTAGAGAGACTGCTAAATAATCAAGTGAACTGCTCACATAACAGTAAGTCCTAGTAAAATGGAGTTTAATGCAACTAATAAGATGGTGCCGGAGAGTGCAGGGCTATCAGAAACACAGGTGCAGTTCTGATACTATTATTATAATTTTTAGGATTCCATACCTCAAAAAGAAAGAGGAATATAGGATCACGTTGTTGTCTGTCTGGCAAGAAAGCCTGTAGGGTAGATACTTCCTGTTGACATCGATTCCTGAGGTAGGTAGGCAGGTCTAGCACAAGTAAAGGAAAAAATCTCAATACTTAACGTGAATTTGTCGTTACCTCACAAAAAAAAAAATGTGTTCATGAACACAATAATTAGCTTACTATATCACATATAAATAGATGTACATCATTAACTTGCAAATTTTCACTATAATTACCTACTGGTTTGAGGTTTCCTGTTCAATGGTGCAGAACCTTTGTGTGAAAAACCTTTGAGTAAAAAATAAACTATGTGTTAATCCTGGCTATTGTCTATATCCATTGCAGCCAAATCCGTCCTGTAGTTTTTGCGTGAAAGAGTAACAAACATCCATCCGTACATACAAACTTTTGCATTTATAATATTAGTAAGGTACTAGCTGAGCTGATGCCCGCGACTTCGTTCGCGTGGATACAGATTTTTTAAGAATTTCGTAGGAACTCTTTAATTTTCCGGGGTAAAAAGTAGCCTATGTGCTAATCCAGGGTATAATCTATCTCCATTCCAAATTTCAGCCAAATCCATCCAGTAGTTTTTGCGTGAAAGAGTAACAAACATACACACACACACATACACACAAACTTTCACCTTTATAATATTAGTGTGATATTACAAGCAGTTGGACTTTTTTCAGTTCTGCATGATATGTCTAGACACTAGTACGGACTGTAAGCTGTACCCAATGGGGAAATCTAATTGGGATATGGAATTTGAAAATTTGACCGGAATTTCGGTAAGTTATACACTGGTTTAACCATCCTATTGGCTATTACTAAAAGTTTCTGAATGGACTTTGGATTAGCGATGATCCACTGTTCTAAAATAAAAATTATCAAATGAAGTCAAATCATTTATTCAAATTGGGTACCTTTTTGATGGTCAGTTGTTGAATTTGTAGGATGTAATTAGTGGTAATTATTTATGTAAACTAAATACCGGTTCACACCAGTTCCGTATGCAGCACGTACACGTGACACGTGCGTAGCGACGCGCGTGAATCCATAGACATAACTGCACGCATTATGTCTACGTGAACGTTCACGCCACGCAAGCAAGCGTTCCGCGATGCACAAACCGGTTTGACGTGGATAGTTTGTTGCTCGGTTGCGCGGTGCGATGTCACTAAATTGCGAGTGTTCTGTAACACGTAGTTAAATATAATTACCTACCTATCTAATTACAAGTACATTAGAATATTTACTTAATCGAAACTGAAGTTGAACTTCAGTTTCGATTTGTTTAGCAATTTGTATAAATATATTTAAGGAATGTGCAACATCCATATAAACTCAAGAGAGTTTCAGGATGTCAAGTGGAAACAATATGTAAAACTATACTTTGGTTCAAATAAAAAAAAAAAAAAAAAAAAAGCGGTATGCCATGTTTCATACAGTTCCATACATTACAAAGCAATGGTACGCGCTATGTCTACGCTTACGCAGCCTGTGTGAACGAGCTGTAGAGCTACAAGCGTTGCAAATGCGCCCACAACAAACTCAGCCTGTATTCTTTTATTATCACCATTTTACAAAATCACATTTTTTTAGAACTATCACAGCTTTAGATTGTTGTTTTTCAAACAAAATTTAAATTTAAGTAGGTACTTAATATTGTATGGATTGTTAAAATATAGTTTGTAATTGCAGCTGGAGGATAAGCTATACTTTGTTCCGCAGTTCTGCACAATATGTGCTCAGAGACTGAGCAACAGCAGAAAGCTCCGAGCCATGTGTCTGAATGCCTACCAATTGCTATCGGGATTGGTAGAAATAAATAAATTGGTAAGTTCTTTCAGTTTAACGTACCTAATTTTCTGTAGGAACGGCATTCCGACCCAGTGGTAAATTATTTTGACGATTCAAAAGCACTTGTAAAAGTCTACTTCAATAAAAATCTATTCTATTCTATTCTATCTGTACTACTTAAATAGTACTGTATTGTATTACATACATATTAAAGTAATTAGTCTTGTAGCCAATTAATTTAATCAGTGTAAAAAAAAATTAGTACTAAATATTTCTTTTGTTGTTGTTTCTGTTACTTCATTTTTCTGTTGTTTCTGTTATTTTATTTTTGTTGTTTCTGTTATTTTATTTTTGTTGTTTCTGTTGTTTGATATTTTGCTGTTTCTGTTATTTTATAATTTTGTTATTTCTGTTATTTTTTGTAAACATTCTTTAAAAATATTATAACAATGACATTACAAGTCAGAGAGAAAATAAATATACTAGACTTCTTATTCTATGTTGTAAAAAGCTAGCAAACATAGGACACTATTTTGCATTTATAATATCAACAAAATATGGGTATGAATGCATATAAAGGAATTTCTATTCAATGTTTGAGGCAGATCCGCTTTCGCATATAAAATATTAGTCATGGTCATATCAACTCATCGCCGGCTCACTACAGAGTGCGAGTCTCTTCTTATAACGGAAAAGGTTTTGACCATAGTCTACCACGCAGACCTGCACACATCTTTGAAAACACTATGGAGAATAGCACTATGGAGAATAGCACTATGGAGAATAACACTATGGAGAATGCAGGTTTATAACAACACAATATAGCACCGAAAAGTTAAGGGTGCTTGCCCGGGATCGAACCTCCGACCTGACTTCTGAGTAGCAGACGGACGTCTTAACCACTAGGCTATCACCGCTTATAATATAAGTATAGTTTTGGTGCATAATAAAAGAATTCTAATAATTTTTTTTTAATTATCAACACAGACCATAAGAACACTACGCATGTCGAACAATCTAACATCAAGTATAGGCAAGAGATCATTCCAACCAGACCACTGTGACTTGTATCTGATACACAAAGAACAAGAGCCAGAAGTACAAGAATTACCACACAGTAAAACAATAAAAATTGAAATCATAAATGCTAACAAAATCCATATCCAGAACCCTCTGCTCAGAAATGAAATAAGTAGTGAAAATGAAGTTTTAGAATATAAAACTGAAAATGTAGATGATATCCAAACTGATTTAGTAGATTCCTATTCAGATGATATCGAAAATGATGATCTAGATATAGATCTAGATATAGATATCGATACTGACATAGATAATCATAAAACAATCAACGACAAAGTAACTGAAGTGAAATTACTTGACACAAAACTTACACTGAATGCGGATCTCAATAATGAGAATAATGTTGAAGGAGAAGTTGTAGAAGTAGATGATAGTGATGTTGAATTTGAAGAAGACATTCATGATGGTACTATACACAGTGATTCTGACATTGACATCGATACACAGGGCGCTGAAAGAGTTAAGGGTATAGTCGATAAGTTCAGAAACGATGTAATGAATGACACAGACAACGATTGGGACTTTTTGAAGGACAGCAAAAGCGATAGTGATTCAAAAGTAACTGAAAATGCTAAAGCAGTTATTGCACATAAAATCAAAGAAACCAACAAAAGAGTCAGACGAAAGCTTGTTAGAAAAGAAACGAAAAATCTCCCGGAATATTTAAAGCAATACAAAATAACGGATTGGACACATGAAGAACAGTTGGCTAATATACAGAAGAGAAAAGAGAAGGAGAGTTTCAAAAATTCACCGTATAAATGTATGACCTGTTTCAAAGGATTTGCAATTGTTGATACTTACAACGAACATGTGGAAAGACATACGGATGTGAGTATTACATCACACTATCACACTAATATTATAAAGCCGAAATTTTGTGTGTGTATGTGTGTGTGTGTGTGTGTGTGTGTGTGTGTGTGTGTGTGTGTGTGTGTGTGCGTGCGTGCGTGCGTGTGTGTATGTGTGTGTGTGTGTTTGTTACTCCTTCATGCAATAACCACTGGACGAATTCGGAATGGAGATAGATTATATCCTGGATTAGCACATAGGCTACTTTTTATCCCCGAAAATCAAAGATTTTCAGGGATAAAAAAGATTTAGAAAACCCTAAATCCACGCGGACGAAGTCGCGGGCGTCAGCTAGTTACAAATCTAACAGATGATTTAAATCGTACGTCCATATAACTGCAGATTTTATACAGAATGTAACAAGAACGCTAGAAAAAACTAAGACAGGTGATAGTACTTATCATTACTGATAGTATCTTTAAATATACCATAAAAACCGGCCAAGTGCGAGTCAGACTCGCGCACCGAGGGTTTCGTACTCGGGTATTTCTCGACATTTTGCACGATAAATAAAAAACTATTATGCTTAAAAATACATAAAAATCTGTTTTCGAATGTACAAGTAAAGCCCTTTCATATGATACCCCACTTGGTATAGTTATCTTACTTTAAAAATTTAAAGATTTTTTTTTTTGATGTAACCACAAGTTCATGGTTTTCGGATTTATTCATTTACTTGTGCTATAAGACCTACCTACCTGCCAAATTTCATGATTCTAAATCGACGGGATATGATATGATGTACTTATAACACATGTTTATGTAACTAGCAATAAGAAAGCAATAAAGCCTATTTATTATTATTATATGATTTAGATTTATCGGTCTCCTAGTCTTATCGGTTTACGCACAAAGTTGTCCTAAATTTAGTGTTAAAATAGAATCTTTATCTTATTAGAGCTGTGAAAAAGTAGCAATCCTCTTAATAAACGCTGAAAATATATTAGAGTATATTTGTTTTTCTGTCGCTTGTTATATTTTCATGTTGTTGTAAATTTATATTCATGAGCTCAGAATTTTCTCCTCTTTGATTTGACATCCCACTCGATACAATAGCAAAAATTCTTTTTCATATAAAATACACCCTATGTCACCCAGACCTTTACAAAGAACCAAATGACACCTCAATCATCAAAATCTGCCCAGTGGTTTAAGTGCTAATCTGGATACAAACATACATACATAGACTGCTAAAATCATAACCCTTCCTTTTGGCTTTGCCGCAGCCGGGTAAAAAATTAGGATTAGTTAAAGTTTGCCCTCTCAACATTTTTTTCAGAAATATGGAAAATCTGTATGCTTGGTTTGCGGACTTCACTTCAGAAGTGACATATCACTGCGAGGCCACGTGGCAAACACTCATAGCGTGAGGTATAGTTGCAACACCTGTCCCATGGTCACCAATATTAGGTGAGTACACTCGCGTCTCATTTCTGACCCTTTCCATCAAAATTCAAAATATTTTTATTCATTTAAACTTTTACAAGTGCTTTTGAATCGTCAAAATAATCTACCACTGGTTCGCAATGCCGTTCCTACCGAGAAGAACCAGGAAGAAACTCGGCGGTTGCTCTTTTCAAGTATTCAATTTACAATAATATGGCATACTGTACTTGCAGCCCCGTGCATTGCTGGAGCGAGTCAAATCCATACTTTTTAGGGTTCCGTAGCCATGGCAAAAAACGGAACCCTTATAGATTCGTCATGTCTGTCTGTATGTCTGTCTGTCCGTCCGTATGTCACAGCCACTTTTTTCCGAAACTATAAGACCTATACTGTTGAAACTTAGTAAGTAGATGTATTCTGTGAACCGCATTAAGACTTTCACTCAAAATTAGAAAAAAAAAAACAATAAATTTTGGGGGTCCCCATACTTTTACAAAATATTTTTTTTCATCAAACCCATACGTGTGGGGTATCTATGAATAGGTCTTCAAAAATGATATTGAGGTTTCTAATATTATTATTTTCTAAACTGAATAGTTTGCGCGAGAGACTCTTTCAAAGTGGTAAAATGTGTAACCCTGTAACTCCCCCCCTGTAACTTCTAAAATAAGAGAATGATAAAACTAAAAAAAATATATGATGTACATTACCATGCAAACTTCCACCGAAAATTGGTTTGAACGAGATCTAGTCAGTAGTTTTTTTTTAATACGTCATAAAAACTTAAAATATGTTTAAATTTTTAAAGTGAGATAACTATACCAAGTGGGGTATCATATGAAAGGGCTTTACCTGTACATTCTAAAACTAATTTTTGTTTATTTTTATGCATAATAGTTTTTGGTTTATCGTGCAAAATGTCGGAAAAAAAATACCCATGTACGGAACCCTCGGTATTCGAGTCTGACTCGCCCTTGGCCTTTTTCTGAGTGACGCTTACAATTTGGTTACAGAAAAGCGGCCAAGAATCACGCGGCGTTGCACAAAGTGACCATCTACACCAAGTGCCCGCACTGTTCCAAGGAGCTACGGTCAGTATAACTTGCTGTAATACTTGCTGTAATATAACTTGCTGCAATATAACTTGCTGCAATATAACTTGCTGCAATATAACTTGCTGCAATATAACTTGCTGCAATATAACTTGCTGCAATATAACTTGCTGCAATATAACTTGCTGCAATATAACTTGCTGCAATATAACTTGCTGCAATATAACTTGCTGCAATATAACTTGCTGCTAACTGTTGGTAACAGTGCCAATGGGACCCTATTGCTAAGCCTTTGTCAGCCTGTTCGTCTGTCTGTCAGTCAGCGAATTGTATCGCATGAACTGTAATAGGTAGAGAGTTGATATATAGTAATATTTTTTGAAGTTGGTGCCAATGTGGAGTCACAAACAATATGAAGAGTAGACGGTCCGTGCGGCTAACTGGCACCAGCTCCAAAAAATGTTAAAATAGAACTGCATTAACTTTGTATGCATAATATATTCGGTATTAATAGTTCGATACAGTATATTTAGCATTATTATTTAGTATATAAGTCATACAAGTATTAAGAAAAAAGCTCGAGCTTGATACATGTTGAGCCTCATAGCTCAACGGTTGAGGAGCGAACTGAACTCCGAAAAGTCGCTGGTTCAAACCCCACCCGTTGCACTATTGTCGTAGCCACTCCTGGCACATGCACACATTTAATTGAAGGGGAAAGGGGAGTATCCATGATTAGCATGGCTAATATTCTTAAAACACTTTGTATTTAGGTACGACAAGCGTTGTATTAAAATTTGAGCCTCGATTATAATTTTCAACTTTCCACACTAGTTACATAATAATTATAGGAATGTTCTATTTTACTGCAGTTCAAAGTACCAGTATCTCTCCCACCTGCGAAAAGATCACCCCACGACCATGGCGTGCTGCGCTCTGTGTGGACACTCTTTTGTCACCGAGCGAAGCCTAAGTACGCATCTTAACTTTAAACACTACGGTGAAAATTTGCAGGTATGTTTCTTCTTCTTATTATATACTAGAGGATGCCCGCGACTTCGTCCGCGTGGATTTAGGTTTTTCGAAATCCCGTGGGAACTCTTTGGTTTTCCGGGATAAAAAGTAGGCTATATGCTAATCCAGGATATTTTACCTTTATTATATTTTATAGAATCAAACTATACCTAGTAACTTCAAAAATTACTGTGCATCTTACACTAAAATATATTTATTTAAAAATGATTTATTCATTAAAAAGAAATTAATTTCTTATTTTAAATCCTATTTTTTTTTAATTCTAATAAAATATTTATTTTATTTTATCTCCATTCCGAATTTCAGCCAAATCCGTCCAGTAGTTTTTGCGTGAAGGAGTAACAAACATACACACACACACACACATACAAACTTTCGCCTTTATAATATTAGTGTGATACTAGAGGTTGCCCGCGACTTGGTCCGCGTGGATGCAGTTTTTTAAAGATCCCGTGGGAACTGTTTGATTTTCAGGGATAAAAAGTTGCCTATGTCAATTACAGGGACGCAAGCTACCTCGGTACCAAATTACATACAAATCAGTTAAGCGGCAATGGGCAGGGTACATGGTCCGAAAAACCGATTGACATTGGGGCCCCAAGATGTTAGAATGGCGACCTTGCACCGGAAAGATCAGATTTAATGGAGGTTGGCGAATTTGGACCCAGCATTTTTAAAAACCGTTCAGATTCAGAAATCATTTAATTTTAAGAATATTTTTCCGAGTATTTTTCTGTGTATGCCTGATATTTGTAGAAGATGGGGATCAAAAACATAATTATTCACAAGTAGGTACACATTATAAAGAACCGTTACATGGCCATACAAGTCAATATCTTTTTTCTCCCAACTTTATTTGATAGACTTTGATGAAGTTTTTTGTAAGACTGGTTTACTAGAACAAGCATGAGAAGTTTGATTCGTGAACGTGGGCTTGAGGCCCACGGTTCTCTTAGTTCGGGTCTGAAACTCTATGGAATTCGCCCATCTCCTTTACAAAACGACTTCAATGTTCCACTTTGCACACTTGTAACGTAAGTAAATGTTTCAGAATCTAGACGGCCCGCTGTGTGAGTATTGCAACATTCGCTTCGCATCTGAGAAGGCGTATCGTCAGCACTTAAAGGTTTTGTGCAAACGTGGCGATTCAGGGTGAGTTGGTTGTTTGGTTTCCGTACCCGAAAGGTGCCAACGGGACCCTACTAAGTGTCCATCCGTCTGTCTGTCAGTAGTCTCTATCTCGTGAACCGTAATAGGCAGAGAGTTGAAATTCTCACAGAATGTGGTTACCGCTACACCAAATAATAAAAGTTTCAAAATGGCCGCTATAAAAATTTAAGAAATCGCAAAATGTTATTTCTTGTACGATTATACGGAACCCTACGTGTGCGAATCGTTCTTGACCGATTTTTTTAGTTTTACGCTGTACTAGCTAATGCTCCCGACTTCGTCCGCGTGGATTAAGGTTATTTGAAATAACGTGAGAATTCTTAGATTTCCCGGGATAAAAAGTAGCCTATGTGCTAATCCAGGATATTCCTTGGCAGTGCGAGAGGTTGTTAAGGGAGTGGAATAGATACCTACAGCAAAGATAGAAAGTATTTATGAAAAAAGTTTTACTAAATAACTGAGGTCTTTCACTATCCTCTACACATTTGTTTTTAGTTTTTTTATGTTTCTTTGTTTTGTTTATTTCATGTTTTATGTGTCATAAAGTTTTTATTTATCTATTTTTTTTACTCTCATTTATTTATTATTCTCATTTTACCTTATTTTTAACCCCCGACCCAAAAAGAGGGGTTTTATAAGTTTGACGTGTGTATCTGTGTATCTGTCTGTGGCATCTTAGCTCCTAAACTAATGAACCGATTTTAATTTAGTTTTATTGTTTGAAAGTAGCTTGATCGAGAGTGTTCTTGGCTATAATCCAAGAAAAGCGGTTCAGTCGTTTAAAAGTTATCAGTTCTTTTCTAGTTACTGTAACCTTCACTTGTCGGGGGTGTTAAAAATTAACAAAAAACTAAAGTAACGGAAGAAAAAACATATGTAAAATATGGAATAAAAATGTGGAAAAAATCATTGTCAACAGGTGGCGAAAACTTCAATGGCAGAAGTATTACTCGTTCTATAGTGACACCAACACGCCACGCAAGTTGAGGTCGTGCGAGGGATATTGCCTGTGCGACCAGTGCGGGAAGTGGTTCCAAGTGAGAAACTACTACTTAATTATTTATTTTTAGGGTTCCGTACGTCAAAAGGATAAACGGAACCCTTACAGGAAAATTTTTGGAGACCTCCAACTTTTTTGATGTATTATAGAAGCAGGCGTTATTTTGCGGAAGTCCATGATATACAAGGATGATATAAAAGCTTAATTCGCTATAATCCGCCAAACCAACGAAATCTGTATGGTACGCAGCACCACACAAATTGCAAAGTCTTTGCAATTAGACATTTTTATTTTTATTTAAAAAAAAAAAATTTAAAAAAAAAAAAACATATCTCACAATTAACAAGTTACATCGTTTTAAAATAATCCTTAACTGAGTTGTTTTGTGCAACTTGGCGCGGGTGGAAGGTGCCGGATTATTGAACGTGTCGGTCTATTGAAGTGCCGGATTACTGAGATTCTACTGTATTAACAGGGCTCTCTCTGTCACTTACTCCATACAGTCGTAGTCCCAATTTCATTTGAATATTAAGCAACCAAAGTTCATGAAATGCAGACATATTCTAGAATCTGTGCCTGTGGTGTTTAAAATTTTTCTAAAAATATGTAGTTTTAAAATTACAGGGGCTCAAAGGTTTGTATGTGTATTTTTAAGACCGCGTAACTTTGAAACTGAATATTGTAACGGAAATCTGGAAATCCACAGACATAGATATTAGTTCCCGGAACGTTTCTACAAAATTCCATTGAGTATGATTGGTTAGTATTCCAACGAGAGACGAACTACGTTTGTATGGAGCGAGTGACGGAGAGACCCCTCTTAACAACGCGACGTAGCGTGTTAATTCTAAACTATTTACGTGTCCACAGTCGCCCGGGTTGCTGTGGGAGCACTCGCAAGTGCACACCGGCGAGAAGCTGTTCAAGTGTGCGATATGCCACAAGGCGTATATGCACAAGCCTTCGTTGAGGGACCACATGTTGAACACCCACAGCGAGAACCCGCCTCGGTTCCCGTGCGGGGTGTGCCACAGGGAGTTCTCGTTCGCCGCCAACCGACAACGGCACATGTCGGTGAGTGATTCAAATGATTTCTAACCGATTTAAAAAAAGATAAGGATAAGATAAAAATAAAAATTAATTTGACTCAACAACAAATATAACATACACATAGCAGAGACATTTTTTTTCTCTCTCGTCTGGCTTTACACTGATTAGCTAATGTCATGTTTGTAGTTATTTACAAGTTAGAGAAACTATATATAAGTATGGACTTCGTCTGTGCCGGCGCCCGCCGACACACGCGCGGCGCCCCTCTAGAGCGCTTCCCAGTCAGTTCCATCATCAAAAAACACCAGCAGAACACAAAAACCGGCCACTTCTAACAAAAAACACTCCAAAAAGGCACCGCACGCGCGCCAGCAAACGCCAACACAGACGAAGTCCTTAATTTAATCCAGCAGAAACATACCTATTGAGTTACAATAACAAAAACCGGCCAAGTGCGAGTCAGACTCGAGCACCGAGGGTACGTACTCGGGTAATTATTCCGACATTTTGCACGATAAATCAAAAACTATTATGCATTATAATAAAAAAAAATCTGTTTTAGAATGTACATTTTTTCCTGTACTATCTACCTTTCATGATTCTAGGTCAACTGGAAGTATACCTGACCACTGACAGACAACGATTTGATCCTTCCTTGATTGTTTCCTTTTTAACCCCCGACCCAAAAAGAGGAGACTCATAAGTTTGACATGTGTGTATCAGTCTGTTCGTAGCTCCTAAACTAACGAACTGATTTTTATTTAGTTTTTTATTTAAAAGGTGGCTTGATCAAGAGTGCTCTTAGCTATAATCCAAGAAAATCGGTTCAGCCGTTTGAAAGTTATCAGCTTTTTTCTTCACTTGTCGAGGGTGTTATAAATTTTTAAATTACACATTTATCCTTTTGAGGTATGAAACCCTAAAGAAAGAAAATGGCATGCAAATAGGTCGGCCAGGCTCCATATTAAAATATCCAAATCGTTTTTGATTTGATTTACAGACACATCAAGATACTCTCTACAAGTGTGACATATGCGACAAGTCTTTCACGAGCGTGTTCGGCGTGGAGCAGCACGTGACGCACGTGCATCGCAATGTGCCGTGGCCCAAGCGCAACCGTCGCGACAGACCCAAGCCCAGCAAACGGAGGTCTAGGGTCACCACTAGTGACGAGGACAAAAATACTACACATGAGGAGTCAAAATAATAAATACTATAATATGCCTAATTATTATTAGTATAGTAAAATTATTTTTCAATCATTTGGTATATTTTAATTACATTATTTTTTATTTATTATTGAACTCAGAACTTTCTCCTCTTTCAAATTAATCCAATCATAATTTCTTTTCAATGGTTTAAATGAAATCATTTTAAAAGCTCTTACGGCGGAAGCGACGGGCCTGCCCGCGAAATTCAAATTTAATTTGGTTTTTCGCAATTTGTAAACTAATACGAGAACGTAGGCTTATGGTATTTTATATGCGACAGTGGCAGTATCATCCTCACAGGTTCATATCAAAATCTTTACTTGAAAGGGTCCAGTTTAAGAAATTAGCTCTAGTATCGATTATTCACACAAATTAGTCGATACTAGAGCTAATTTCTTAAACTGGACCCTTTCAAGAAAAGATTTTTATATGAACCTGTGAGGATGATACTGCCATTGTCGCAATTAAAATACCATAAGCCTACGTTGTCGTATTTTTTTTTTTACTACATTGTATTAGTTTACAAATTGCGAAAAACCAAATTAAATTTGAATTACGCGGGCAGGCCCGTCGCTAGAGCGACTTTGCACAGGAAAACGCAGCCTGGGAAGATCCCAGGTCTAGTGTCTTGACGACTTCAAACGAGTTGCAGGGAGCTGCTAGATGGCGGCGGCGAAAGACCTTGGCTTGCGGATTGTCCCTACAAGAGAAATGTTCAATTATATTATCTGTAACGCTGTTGAAGTGTTGATCACATCACATCACACTAATATTATAAAGGCGAAAGTTTGTATGTGTGTGTGTATGTTTGTTACTCCTTCACGCAAAAACTACTGGGCGGATTGGTCTGTTTAGAACAGAGATAGATTATACCCTGGATTAGCACATAGGCTACTTTTTATCCCGGTAAATCAAAGAGTTCCCACGGGAATTTTAAAAAACCTACATCCACGCGAACGAAGTCGCGGGCATCAGCTAGTTACAAATAAATAGAGAGACCTATGTCCAGCTGTGGACGTAAATAGATTGGCAATGATGATATTTTATTAAGTGGACATAAAATGTATCAGGGTGATTTGTGGCCCCGATATCGTAATGATCGTAATTAAAAAGCACATGTCGAAATGCCTTAAGCGTAATCATAATACAGAACCTAGAGCCGTAAAGCCTGTTGAAAAAAAAGTAAGGACTGTCTGTGTTGGTGTTAGCTGGCGGGCGTGCTCTGCCTTTTTGGAGTGTTTTTTTTTTGTTGTTAAAACTGACTGGAAAGCGCTCTTAGGGGGTGCCGTGCGTATGTCGACGAGCGCCGGTACAGACGGGGTCCATACTTGTATAGTTTAACTAACTTGTTACAAATAACTACAAACTTGACATTGGCTAATCTTTGTAAAAGCCAGACGAGAAAGAGAAAAAAAAATCGTAACTGGCAACACTGCGTCAACTGTCAAGTGTCAACTGTCAACAACGAAACAAATTTCTTTCCTGTGAAATATAAGTTTTTCGCGTTTTGTGTTAGCTTTTGATCATTTCAATAATATGTAATCAAATTGCCATGAAATAGCCCTATTCTATCCGCCCGGCAGTATTAAAATGGGGTGTATTCCTAAGAATCGCACATCTGTTACAACAACCTCAAAGAAGAGTTACTTTTTGTTTATTTATGAAACAAGAGTAGTATAAGAGTATAAGTTATAATTTTTAACCCCCGACCCAAAAAGAGGGGTGTTATAAGTTTGACGTGTGTATCTGTGTATCTGTCTGTGGCATCGTAGCGCCTAAACGAATGAACCGATTTTAATTAAGTTTTTTTTGTTTGAAAGGTGGCTTGATCGAGAGTGTTCTTAGCTATCATCCAAGAAAATCGGTTCAGCCGTTTAAAAGTTATCAGCTTTTTTCTAGTTACTGTAACCTTCACTTGTCGGGGGTGTTATAAATTTTTAATTTACACTTGTCACGTTACAAGCTTCCCAAGTAATCACTGAACTGTGTGTAACTGTTCTGCACTGACTAATAAACTTTGAACTTAAAGAGCCTATAGAGAGATTGCTAAATAATCAAGCGAACTGCTCACTTATACAATAAATCGTGGTAAAATGGAGTGTAATGCAACTAAAAAGGCAGTGCCGAGGAGTGCAGGGCCATCAAAAGCACAGGTATACATCTCTTTTTTCATATCTTTATTTATTTAATTTTTATTTATTTAATTTAAATAATGTTTACATATAAAAAATAAAATGCCAGAAACAGCAAAAATCAAATAAAAGAAACAACAAAAAATAAAATAACAAAAACAACAAACCTTAAAGTAAGCAACAGAAACAACAAAATAAAATAGCAAACATCAAAAAATATAATAACTATTATATTTTTATAACTTTTTGTTTTGTCTGGATGTTTTAACTTGAATTGAATTGCTAATTTGCAGTTGAAAGGCATAGTAAGTAATATAGAAACTTGTATGATCTCTGATTGTTGTTAATTAATCCCCAACCCAAAAAGAGGGGCGTTATAAGTTTGACATGTGTATCTGTGTGTTTGTGTATCTGTCTGTGGCATCGTAGCTCCTAAAGGAATGAACAGATTTTAATTTAGTTTTTTTTTTGTTTGAAAGGTGGCTTGATCGAGAGTGTTCTTAGCGATAATGCAAGAAAATCGGTTCAGCAGTTTGAAAGTTATTTACTTTTTAGAGAGTTTTGTGTCAGGGATTTTTAAATTTTGAATTTATGTTTATTATATTGTTCTTGCTGTGTACTATGCCATTCATATCCCAATATTTTAGATTCTGCATTCATTCATTCATTTATTGTAGAATCATGTTTTTTTTTTTCTCTCTCGTCTGGCTTTACAAAGATTAGCCAATGTCAAGTTTGTAGTTATTTGTAACAAGTTAGTTAAACTATACAAGTATGGACCCCGTCTGTGCCGGCGCTCGCCGACACACGCACGGCACCCCCTTAGAGCGCTTTCCAGTCAGTTTTAACAAAAAAAACACTCCAAAAAGGCAGAGCACGCCCGCCAGCTAACACCAACACAGTTACTCCTTCCTGTTCCTTTATTTATTTATTTATTTAATTATTTAATTAGAACGGACCTTTTAAGTCCAATTACACTAATTAGTGTTAGTAATTAATGTTAGTAAGTCCTTTTTCACTTACTAACATTTGTTCTCTTTCAGTTCTGCATGATTTGTCTGGACACCAGTAAGGATTGTAAACTGTACCCAGTCAACAAATATAACTTGGATATAGAATTTGAAAACTTGACTGGGATTTCCGTAAGTTATTTATTACTAAAGTTTAGTGCATAACAGGGCTCTCTCCGTCACTTACTCCATACAATCGTAGTTCCAATTTCATTTGAATATTAAGCAACCAAAGTCCATGAAATTTTGCAGACATATTCTAGAAACTAATTTTATGCTTAGTTGGTGGGGAAAGAGGACTTTTAGTCATGATTAACACGGCTAGTATTCTTTTTTGAATATCTTTTCATTCTTCTATTTTCAACCTGAACTACAAAGCTAAACTAAATAAACTATGTGAGCTATCAAAAATCCATCGCTGGCTCACTACTGAGCATTCTTAGCTTAGCTTGCAGTGCTCCGTGCCTCAAAATGAAAAATGGAACCCTTATAGAATCACTTCGTTGTCTGTTTGTCTGGTCTGTCTGTCCGTCTGTCCCTCGTGTCTGTCAAGAAACCTATAGGGTACTTCCCGTTGATCTAGAATCATGAAATTTGGCAGGTAGGTAGTTCTTATCGCACAAGTACAGGAATAAATCTGAAAACCGCGAATTTGTGGTTACATTATTTAAAAAAAAAAATTAAAACATGTTTCAATTTTCAAAGTAAGATAACTATACCAAGTGGGGTATCATATGAAAGGGCTTTACCTGCACATTCTAAAACAGATTTTTATTTATTTTTATGTATTATAGTGTTTGATTTATCGTGCAAAATGTTGGAAAGATACCCGAGTACGGAACCCTCAGTGCGCGAGTCTGACTCGCACTTGGCCGGTTTTTTAATCAGTAAATCTAGTCTCTTGTGTAGTGATATATGTATTATAAGATTTAATATAATAATAAAATAATATAATATAATATAATAATATAAAATAATAACATTCTTTGTAATTGCAGCTTCAGGGCAAGCTGTACTTTGTTCCGCAGTTCTGCACAATATGTGCTCAGAGACTCAGCAACTGCAGCAAGCTCCGAGACAAGTGTCTGAGAGCATATCATTTGCTACTGGGATTGGTGGAAATTAATAAATTGGTAAGCCCTTTCACTTTATATCGTCCGTCCATCGTGCTGGAGGCCATCCCACACTACGCTTGCTTAAAAGCGGCTGGCGGGAAGTGACTGAGAAAGGCTGAGAACTGGGTGTGGTGGCGCTCTTTAGGGAAGGCCTATGTCCAACAGCGGACATCCGCAGGCTGATGATGATGATGATAACTACGATGAAGGGACTACTCTATTTTTAACCCCTGACCCAAAAAGAGAGGTGTGATAAGTTTGACGTGTGTATCTGTGTATCTGTCTGTGGCATCGTAGCGCCTAAACGAATGAACCGATTTTAATTTACTTTTTTTGTTTGAAAGGTGGCTTGATTGAGTATTCTTAGCTATAATCCAAAAAAAATGTTTCAGCCGTTTAAAAGTTATCAGCTCTTTTCTAGTTTTCTTGTAGAACAGAAGGTTAGATAACCCTTAGGTTCATAATATTCAAGTGTCAATTGAAAAATGTCAAGCTGTCAAGATGGACGTTGCCTGGATACATTTATTTGAAAATGATGTTTTGGAAAACTCAGATACTTTGGATCGTAGGCGCGGAATAGTCCAAGAAAATCGGTTCAGCCGTTTGAAAGTTATCAGCTCTTTTCTAGTTACTGTAACCTTCACTTGTCGGGGGTGTTGAAATTTTTTAATTTACACTTGTCGTTGTTATATCCGGAATTCGTTACAGGCAAAAGTCAAGAGATACACATACACATTCATTATTATTTTTCAGTTAACAACACAGAACATAAAAACACTAAACAGATCAAACAATCTAACATCAAGCATGGGCAAGAGATCATTCCAACCAGACCACTGTGACTTGTATCTGATACACCAAGAACAAGAGCCAGAAGTACCAGAAATACCACATAGTGAAACAATAAAAATCGAAGTGAAATTACTTGATACAAAACTTATACTGAATCCAAATCCCAAGAATGAAAACAATCTTGAAGAACAAGTTGCAGAAATGAATGAACCTAAAACAGAAAAAATGGATAATATCATTAGTGACGTTGAATTTGTAGACGAGATCAACGATATTGTACAAAGTGATACTGACATTGATATTGACACACATAGTGATAAAAGAATCAAGGATAAAGTGGACAAGTTTATGAACGATGTAATGAACGACACGGACAACGATTGGGACTTTTTGAAGGACAGCTTTAGTGATACTGATTCAGATTCTGGAGCTGTCAATAAAGCCATCACTGTAAATGCTAAAGCAACTACACATGAAATTAAAGAAAACAATAAAAGACTTAAACGCAAGCTCGTTAGAAGGAAAGCGATAGATCCTGCGACCCTGGAGTATTTAAAGCAGTACAAAATAACGGAATTAACCCCTGAAGAACAGTTGGCTGATATACAGAAGAGAAAAGATAAGGAGAATTTCAAAAATTCACCGTACAAATGTATGACGTGCTTCAAAGGAGCGTTGAATATAGATACTTACAATGCACATATGGAAAGACATACTGATGTGAGTATAACAGCTCGTTCACACAGGCTGCGCAAGCGTAGACGTAGCGCGTACTATTGCGTTGTGATGTATGGAACTGTATGAGACATGGCATACCAATTGCGTGGCGTGAACGTTCGCGTAGACGTAATGCGTGCAGTTGTCTACGGATTCACGCGCGTCACTACGCACGTGTCACGTGTACGTGCTGCATACGCAATTGGTGTGAATTGGCCTTAAGTGTTGATTTATGCTAGACCGTGCCGGGCCCGAGCCGTGCCGCGTCTGAGATACACTGGTATGAAGTCACATTAGACAGTGCCATGTCCGAGTCTTCCGAGCCTCGTCCGTGTTACTTTTCTTCATACAAAATTGCAATCCGTGGTTCGTCGGTGCTTCGGACATGCCCCCAAACGTGGCACGGCTCGGGTCCGGCATGGTCTAGCATAAATCATCCCTTAGTTAGTTTTCCCTTAGGCTTCATTCCTGAGCGTCGTAATGCCGCCTTATCATATATAAAGACTGGTGTTCGCGCCATTTCAAAGTCGCGTGGTATAAAAAATAAATAAAAATTGTTTATCCATACTAATCCATACTAATATTATAAGTGCGAAAGCGTGTCTGCCTGTCTGTATGTCTATCTGTCTGTCTGTCTGCTGCGCTTTCACGACTCAACCGCTGAACCGATTTTAATGAAATTTTGTATAGACTTACGATACATTCCGGGAAGGACATAGGCTACTTTTTATCCCGGAAATACAAACAGTTCCCGCGGGTTCCTAAATACACATCCGCTTGATCGATTCGTATGAACTTTGGTACTGAGGCAGCTTGCGTCCCTGTAGTTGACATAGGCAACTTTTCATCCCGGACAATCAAACAGTTCCCACTGGATCTTTAAAAACCTAAATCCAGGCGGACGAAGTCGCGGGCATCCCCTAGTTTCAAGTAATTGCATGTTTATAATATCTCTAAGAGGTTGGAGTCTTTAAAAAATTTACACTATCAACATTATTTTTAGTTTTTAGTTTCTGTTTTAGTTTATTTTTAGTTGTCTTTTGTTTTCTCTTGATTATTTCATGTTTTGTGTGCAATAAAATTTTCTATCTATCTGTTTATCATTTTCAGAAATATGGGAAATCCATATGCTCGGTTTGCGGACTTCACTTCAAAAGTAACAAAGCAGTGCGAAGCCACGTGATAAACACTCATAGCGTGAGATATAGTTGCAACACCTGTCCCTTGGTCACTAACCATAAGTGAGTACGCATAGGGCTCATTCCTGAGGGTCGAGACCTACGAATCCTATACCCTATCCACTGAGTAAATATAGAGCTCTCTCTGTCACGTACTCCCATACTAATGACAAAGACAAAAAGTTAGTGGGCGTTAACCATTTTGAGTGACCAACCAACAAAAGAGCAAACCAACCAACCCCCCAAAAATAGTAATGGCTTTACACAGATTAGCCAATGTCAAGTTTGTAGTTATTTACAAGTTAGGGAAACTATATGTTATAAGTATGGACTTCGTCTGTGCCGGCGCCCGCCGACATACGCGCGGCGCCCCTTTAGAGCGCTTCCCAGTCAGTTCCACCACCAATAAACACCAGCAGAACACAAAAATCGGCCACTTTTCACAAAAAACACTCCAAAAAGACTCCGCACGCGCGCCAGCAAACGCCAACACAGACGAAGTCCAAAATATCTTTGTATTATTTATTCAATTTTGCGGTTATTTTTTTTTTATTTTTTTTTTTATTCACTATAGGTAAGCGCTTGACCACAATTACACCTGATGGAAAGTGATGAAGTGGTCTAAGATGGGACGCGTTTATCTAGAAGGTGCCTATTCACTCTTGTTTTAAAGATACCCGGATTGTAATTGGTAGGAAACACAGATCGCGGAAGAGTATTCCAAACCTTAGCCATGCGTATGAGGAATGAAGATTATTACTTATTCTGGTTTCTATGGTTACAGAGTAGTGGCCAAGAATCACGCGGGGTGGCACAAAGGGACCACCTACAAGTGTCTACATTGTCCTGAGGAGCTACAGTCAGTATACAATACTTTTTGGGTTCTATACCTCAAAAGAAAGAAGGAACTTTTACAAGATCACTTTGTTATCTATCTTTCCTGTCTGTCAAGACAAGTGAGATTCACGATTTTCTGATTTTTTTCTTTACCTGTGCTATAAGATCTACCTACCTGCTAAATTTCGTGATTCTACGTCAAAAGTATCCTATAGGTTTTCTAAAAACCAAAAAAAAAGACAGACATACAACAAATGATCCTATAAGGGTTCCGTTTTTCCTTTTGAGGAACGGAATTCTAAAAAAAAATCGACATGTTCACGAACCAATAAATAGTTTAATTAATCACATATAGATGGCGCTGTCCGTTATTAACTTGCAGTGTTGCACATGAAAGTGTTATATCTCGTACGATGGTGCGGAACCCTTCGTGTGCCAGACCGACTCGCATTTTACCGGAATTTTTTGAAGTGAAAACTGACTGTACTATAATTTTTGACTTTCCGCACTAGTTCAAATTCAAATTCAAAATATTTTTATTCAATTAGACCTATTCAAGTTCTTTTGAATCGTCAAAAGCATCTACCACTGGTTCAGAATGCGTTTCCTACCGAGAAGGACCAGCAAGAAACTCGGCGGTTGCTCTTTTCAAAGATTTGATATACAATATTATGCCATGTATAAAAGTAATTGAAGTCTCGCGCATTGCTGGAGCGAGCTGCAAGTCAAATCCACGCTCTTGTATCATTTACATAATCTTCGATTGAATAATATGCTTTTCTCAGGAGCATATTTTTTAATAGTTTTTTTTTTTTAGTAAAATAATAACTTATAGGAATGTTTTATTTTATTGCAGTTCAAAGACCGCCTACTTCTCCCACCTGCGCATAGCTCACCCCACAGACGTAGTGTGCACTCTGTGTGGATTCTCCTTTATCAATGAGCGAGGGCTCGGTGTGCATCTCAACTTAAAACACCACGGTGCAAATTTGCAGGTGGGCTTGGAAGTCAAAAGTCTTATATTACAGGGCTAGCTGATGCCCGCGACTTCGTTCGCGTGGGTACCTCAAAAGGAAAAACGGAACCCTTATAGGATCACTTTGTTGTCTGTATGTCTGTCTGTCCATCGTGTCTGTCAAGAAACCTATAGGGTACTTCCCGTTGTCCTAGAATCATGAAATTTGGTAGGTAGGTGGGTCTTATAGCACAAGTACAGGAATAAATCTGAAAACCGTGAATTGGTGGTTACATCATTAAAAAAAAAATTAAAATGTGTTTCAATTTTCAAAATAAGATAACTATACCAAGTGGGGTATCATATGAAAGGGCTTTACCTGTACATCCTAAAACAGATTTCTATTTATTTTTATATATAATAGTTTTTCATTTATCGTGCAAAATGTTGGAAAAAATACCCGAGTACGGAACCCTCAGTGCGCGAGTCTGACTCGCACTTGGCCGGATTTTTTTAAATCCCGTGGTAACTCTGAATTTCCAGTCTCCAATAGTCGACTCCAGTTCTTTAATGATATCCATGCAAAAAAATCACGTCGATTTCATTTGCAATAAGATTGAAGGATAAACTAACCAACAAACACACTTTCTTTTTGATAATGTTAAGGTTAGTGATAGAAAAAGATACATTTAAGATTAGCAACCTCAACTTTAATGTTCCACTTTGGGCACTTGTAACATAACTAACACACACAGTCTTCTACAGCAAATCTTTCACCGTACTATCTCGTACGTATCTTTGGAACTCACTTCCTGAGAATATTAGAGAGAACTGCCGCTCAGTACATTCATTCAAATACAGAGTGAAGCAGTATTACCTATCATTACAATAGAGTATTTTATTATATTTTATATATATTATATTTATTCGTAGTTGTCATATTATATTATGCATAACTATTTATTATTATTTTATTATAGTATGTAAGTATTTTATTTTGGTATTTATTGGAAGATATTTGTGTAAATATTATTGTGTAGCACTTGTATTAACCATTTTATAAATCTAGTACCATGGGACCTATTCCACGTATTTATGCACCTTACTCACAACCTGCACGGGGAAGCTGGAAGAAATCTCTGTTTAGAGATAAGCATTTCCTTTGTACATAGCTTAATTTATCATAACTTTGTAACTACAATTTTGGTACATGAAAAATAAATAAATAAATAAATAACTAACTATTACAGGACGTAGACGGTCCGCTGTGTGAGGAGTGCAACATTCGCTTCGCGTCTGTGACGGCGTATCGTCAGCATATGGAGGTCTCGTTCAAACATGCCACAGGAGGGTGAGTTGCTTTAAACGGATTTTAAAAAAAATGAGGAGGTTCTCTATTCGACTGTATGTTTTTTCATCTCTGTATGTTTGTTACGCGATTACTCGCGCTTGACCACAATCACACCTGATGGAAAGTGATGGTGTGGCCTAAGATAGGACGCGTTTACCTAGAAAAGGCATTTTCTAGGTAATACATTATAATATGTTGTAAACCACAACATAAGCTTGAAATTATTAGAAACTAGCTGTGCCCGCGACTTCGTTCGCGTGGAATAGTGACTTTTCGGGCAGCATATACTCTGTACGTTAAAAATGTTCGCCGTGATTCTTTAAATTGACATAACTTTTTTATTTATGAACCGATTGACATGAAATAAACACTAAATGTTAAGTGAAGCTTACTAAAATATATTAGTGAAAACCGTATCTAAATCGAATAAGCCGTTTCTGATATTAGCGTGCACAAACACACAGACAAACAGACAAAAAAAAATTAATTAAAATTTCGGGTTCGGCATCGATATAATAACAACCCCTGCTACTTTTTTTTATATATTTCCATTGTACAGACACCACTTTTCTACAATTTTATTATATGTATAGATGGTTTGTTTATTGTGACCTAGGCTTGCACTTGACGGTACTCATGCCTCAGAATTATTTGGTTTATATTTACAGGCGTCCCAAACGCAACACTCCAAAACAAAAGCCGGAGAATGCTAATTACAACAAGCGGTACCAGATGTACAAACACAAGCCTGTGTTGACCTGCGAAGAGGTAAGGCGTTTCATATTAAGGTTACAGGTTTGTTCAAGAACAAAACAGACCTTGCAAAAGAACAAAAGCGACCGACATAGCTCAAAGGATTAACAAGCTGAAGTGGCAATGGGCAGGTCATGTCTGTCGCAGAACCGACGGCCGATGGGGCAGACGTGTTCTGGAGTGGA
The DNA here is from genome assembly GCF_905333055.1 of Maniola jurtina. Classification (NCBI taxonomy): domain Eukaryota; kingdom Metazoa; phylum Arthropoda; class Insecta; order Lepidoptera; family Nymphalidae; genus Maniola; species Maniola jurtina. The sequence goes on along the minus strand of NC_060056.1, from coordinate 996,299 downwards.
GACCGCGTACCGGTAAGCGCAGTGTGGGACGACCTCCAGCCCGCTGGACCTATGACCTTGAGGTGGCGGGGAGCGGGTGGATGAGGAAGGCGGAGGATCGTGTGAGGTGGCGCGCTCTTGGAAAGGCCTATGTCCAGTAGTGGACGCATACAGGCTGATGGAATAGAAACAGCTCGGTTAAATAGCTTGCACGTTCACAGCACTCACGCAAACACAATTTCTAAAACAAATTTTGGCGAAGGGATGCTACATCCAAAAAGTGGAGGTTGTTAAAACTTTTTTTTTGGTATTGTATCAAGTGGGATATCAAATAAAAGAGGAAAAAATTCTGAGTTCATAAATATAAATATAGTACAATTTTAAAATATACCAAGCAATATAAACTTGTTTTTTACTATCTTCCAATGTTTATTAAAGGGAGTAGTCGGATTTTAGTATTGAACTAAATTTTAAATATTATTATTATGTTATTTTTTATTTAGGCTACCTGAGATACTGTTTTTATATGTACACAATTAATTATTTATTTTCTTAACCCACTATTGATATATTTACTTAATTAATTCTTGTTTTTTATCTTTAGTATCTAACTATGTATCACTCACTCAGACAAATATTATTATTATTTTCGAGAAAATCTGTAATTAGCCATATTTATCTATGTAATTAGCATTTAAGACTCTTATTATTATTACTTCGCTGTAGTTTTTCCTTCTATAAAAAAAGAAAAAAAAATTAAATAAACAAATAATAAATAAATGATCTTTATTTTGCAAAAAATTAAATAAAATCTTTTTATTTAAAGCGACTAGGGCTCAATTTGTTAATATAAAGACACCTAAAAACTAATGTTACTTTGTAATTTCGTATGTTTCAGTGCGGCATGCAAATGGAAGGTTACCGTTCCTACTACCGTCACTTCCGCTTCAGTCACCCGGGCAAGACGCGCAGCCAGTTTCCAGTTAACTACGCGCCCTGTCTGTGCGAGCAGTGCGGCAAATCCTTCACGGTGAGACAATGTCGGATCCGATCGATCCGTGTCGATCCGACTCCGTGAAAATGCGGATATAATAAAAGAAACTAGAAATCCAAGTGTGAAGCTCGCCCGACTTCATACATACATTACACGTGTAGAAACAAAAGTTATTTTTTACTTTTTAGTGCTTGTGGTTTTTGAAGTCGGTTTTATTTTTCTTTTGAAAATTTTTTATTTCACAATTTTTAGTGGCCCCACTGTACTATAATATGCTATGCCCAGTTAAAACCCTACTATTTACTAAGCTATTACACTGATCGCGAGCAATTTGCTCTTATCCATTGAGGAGTTCTGTTCTCCATCTCCGAAGATATTCATCAGATCCTCATAAAATTTATATGGGACCAACTGCGAAGTATCAAACAAAAAAAAAAAATTTCGAAATCGGTCCAGGCGTCTTTGAGTAATCGGGGATTTGGGGAATTGAGAACCTCCTCCTTTTTTGGAAGTCGGTTAAAAAACTCGGACTGAATTCGGATATTGCTTACGCACTAATCCGATCTCTGATCGAAATTTAAACCGTTCAGTGGACATCTTTGACATATCTACGTCATACGTCCGATTTGAGTCTGAGGCACATCCGAGATATTCTCACGGATGACGGAGAGAACTCGGATGACGGAAGTCGGAGCTAGTGCGTAAGCTGCCATACAAATAGTTCTATGACTACTTTTCAATTCAATTAAATTCAATTTTCTTTATTGCGAATTGGGGTTAGTTTACGGATCTTAATATATATTGTTAGTGTTCTGCCAAATTCTACCTTACGGCATGCAATAATACAGTCATGTCTTGTTATTAAAACATTATTTCTACATACTTCACTTTGGAACGTATTTGCACGGATTCGGATGGGATGAGTGCATAACTGCCTTTAAGGCCGATTCACACCAATTGCGTACACGTGACACATGCGCGCGTTAACCTCTAAACAACCCCTAAACACATCGGGTTACGCATACGTACACGCGGAGTGGCACGTTTCATACAGATCAGTACATTACAACGCAACGAATATTATTGTAAATTGAACAATTGAAAACAGCAACCGCCGAGTTTCTTGCTGGTTCTTCTCGGTAGGAACGGCATTCCGAACCAGTGGTAAATTATTTGACGATTCAGAAGCACTTGTAAAAGTTTATTTGAATAAAAATCTATTCTATTCTATTCTATTCTAATGGTATGCGCTGCGTCTATGCTTACGCAGCCTGTGTGAACGAGCTATTAACCTTTCAGAACCGTTACCTGCTGAAAGATCACATGCTGCAGCACTCGGGCAAGAAGGAGTTCCAGTGTGACGTGTGCAAGAAGTCGTTCTTCCTCAAGTTCCACCTGGTGACGCATCTGAAGACGCACAGCGAGGACCAGCCCACCTACGAGTGCCCCGTGTGCCAGAAGAAGTTCGTTAACAAGGCCAATTGCAACAGGCATATATGGGTGAGTACTTCGCGCTTACGTGCCGTTATTGTGGGCAAAATAATATGCAATCGTTTAGTTCAGTCAATATGTAAGGAATAATTAGATGCCCTCCGAAAAAAGACCTACCGTAATTTGACATAATGTATCGTTAGGGGGGCATGTCAAGAGGTCACAGGAAAAATAAAAAGGTCACTCTAATGACAAAAAATGTAGCTCGCAATGCCCTCTACATTTTTATTAAAAAACTTTTTCCTAAAACCAATAGTTTCCAAGAAAAAAGCATTTCAAAATTTTTTTATTCAATTTTTGAATTTCTCAAAATCAGCAATCAGCGCGACCTTTTTATTTTTCCTGTGACCTCTTGACATGCCCCCCTAACGATTCATTATGTCAAATTACGGTAGGTCTTTTTTCGGAGGGCAATTTACAAATTGACTGAACTAGTTGTTCTACCGCTAACGGTACTTCAGTGATTCAATTCTTTCAGTTGTAACTTGCCGTTAGCGGCAAAATGACATGTAATCACTATTCTACCACCAACGGTACTTTAGTGATTTGGTGCATTCAGGGATCCATACCTACCATGTACCTACCTGATAAGAGCCTCAATAGCTCAACCGGTAGAGGAGTGGACTGAAAACCGAAAGGTCGACGGTTCAAACCCCGCCCGTTGCACTATTGTCGTACCCACTCCTAGCACAAGCCTGACGCTTAGTTGGAGAGGAAAGGGGAATATTACTCATTTAACAAAATTTCGATACTTCGATACTTTCGAGCTTCGATATTTTTTTTTTGACGTGACAACGTCTTATAATTCGATAGAGCCGGCCGCACGCACGAAAAAACATGACTCATACGGCGTTACCTCGCTCTGAGGCGTTCCATGTAAGGCTTGAAGTGCAAGCGAGAGCGCGGAACGAGCGACAAAGAAGCACAATCGGCCTTTGTTGTCACGTTCAACTATCGTCAGTAAACCGACTTTACAGACAACCAATTTTTTTTAAATATCGAAGCTGTATATTTGACAGACGCACAAGGACCACAAGCCCCACAAATGCCAGGCGTGCGACAAGACGTACGTGAACTCGTCCACGCTGCGCTCGCACGTGGAGCACGTGCACCTCAAGAAGCCGTACCCTAAGAAGAGCCGCGGGCCCCGGCTGCGCGCCAGCCGCGCGAGGCACACCAAGGAGGCCGTGTGTGGCACCATATGGCCTAAGGTAACATCATTGTCAAGTGTGTCCAATATGCTCCTAGTTATGTACGCCACTGTCGTGATAAATAATAATGTTCTTTATGTCAGGCAAAATGTACCCATATTATTACAGAATTATACAAGTCGAATATAAAATATACAGGGTAATGCCACCTGAAGGGAAAGTACTCTTAATACGGTAGATAGAAAATTTTACTCAAAGAAAACATTCCTTTATTTTTGAATACAAAGAAAACTGCATTCAAATATTTTCGAAAATTCGCTTGCCACACCCGGGAATCGAACTGACTGATATCTGTAAAAATTACAACCTGTACTTTTATTGCTTAGTTCAATTATGAGGATCAAATCTCTTTAAGAAACTTGATAAATTAAATAAAAGGAAAATAAATAAATTTGGACTTATAAATTCAATGAGTCAAGATAAATAAATATACAGGATATTTATTTACACCTTACTAGAAGATGCCCGCGGCTTCGTCCGCGTGGATTTAGGTTTTTCGAAATCCCGTAGGAACTCTTTGATTTTCCGGGATAAAAAGTAGTACTATGTGCTAAATCCAGGATATTATCTATCTCCATTCCGAATTTCAGCCAAATCCGCCCAGTAGTTTTTGCGTGATGGAGTAACAAACATACACATAGTGTGATGCGCGGTTAATGTAGCGCACTCTGTAGATATATCATTTGTATGGGTAAATAACAGAGACAGCGCTATACTAACTTATCTGATGAATGAAGTTAGCGCTCCCTCTATATTTGTATGGGATTAGGTAGAGGGGGTTACTTTGAAAATTGAAAATAGTTCATGTACACATTTTAACTTTTTTTTTGTGATGTAACCACTTTTTCCTTTACTTGTGGTATAATACCTACCTAGCTGCCAAATTTCATGATTCTAGGTCAACGAGAAGTACCCTATAAATTTTCTTGACAGACATGACAGACGGACAATAAAGTGATCTTATAAGGCTGTTGTTATTTTTGAGAACGGGCCCTAAAAACTAATAGTTGGTTTTCTTGCAGCCGGAGCACGCTAGCACGGGCGTCGTGGCGGAGTTTCCTGACTGAAGGGATTTATGTCCTTGCGTTTCTGTGACGCAGGTCCAACTCTGTTGTTAGTTATGGAGGTAGGTATGTACAGTGCACGGCAGGAAATATCGTACATCGACCTTTAAAAAGAGATAGCGGTTTCGTAGAGCGTTGTCTCTGTCGTTGAGACCGACAAAACGTCACATATGTATGAGTGACAGAGTAACCTACGAAGCCGAAATCCCTTTCCTAACTCGCAACTCCTACGCTCCGCCTCAGGAGAGTGGGAACGTCATATGTGGGAATGAGTGTAATATTTTATAATGAAATCCCACAGTCATTTCTAGACTTGCATTTACACAAGTTTAAAAAATCCATTAAAAGTATGCTTCTGGAAAAAGCATATTATACAATCGAAGATTATGTAAACGATAAAAAAGCATGGATTTGACTCTCTCCAGCAATGCGCGGGGCTGCAGTTGCTTGTATAGCGTATTATTGTAAATTGAACAGTTGAAAAGAGCAACCGCCGAGTTTCTTGCTGGTTCTTCTCGATAGGAACGGCATTCGGAACCAGTGGTAAATTATTTGGACGATTCAAAAGCACTTGTAAAAGTTTATTTGAATAAAAATCTATTCTTTTCTAAAGGTCGAAGTACAAAATTTCCATGTACGTTACGGTTTGGGACGCGGCTAACGGACTCATCCGGCCATTTTCAGCTTGCAAAAACATCCGACGGGCCAGAATTCTATCGGACATCCGAGTCCTCAGAATTCTATCGGACATCCGAGTCCTCAGAATTCTATCGGACATCCGAGTCCTCAGAATTCTATCGGACATCCGAGTCCTCAGAATTCTATCGGACATCCGAGTCCTCAGAATTCTATCGGATGTCCGAGTGCTCAAGGTCCGCCACTTACGTGTGATAGTTCGCACAGTTCCGTGTACATTTTATTATGCAAGTATCTATCTATAAGTCGAGTTCGTCAGCCGCGTCCTATAATTTGTTTCCGCCTTAACTTTGTCCGCTAATTATATTATTATTCAACGCTTATTAAATTGTACGCTGTATTAATTAGTATAATATGTCAGATTTTTGAAGAGGTCTCTGTACATAAGTGGAAAATGTAAATACTATGCTAGTACTTTTATAATAAGACGTATTTGTAATTTGAAATATATTTAAATATTTTTAAATTTTTATGTCTTTTTTATTTCCCACTGGAGTAGCCTGTGTTTTACTTACAAACTTCATTCACATCATTTTTAGCACTCATAGAGGATCCCTTCGATAGTCTGTCTGTTTGTCGTGTCTATCAAGAAAAAGTCATAAAAACCTAAAGGGTATTCCCGTTGACCTAGAATGGTAAAAGCAGGTAAGTAGGTATTAAGTAGCACTAGTAAAGGAAAAATCCAAAAAAATGCCATGATAAATATAGCTGTCATAATGAATAAATAGCAAGTTACCAGCTTACCAGTCAAAGTATCTTTATTGGGTGCTAATGCGGCGCATAGGTAAAAACCGCATATACATACAGATATGGAAATAAGTGAAAATTGGATGGGCCGTGAAAAATTAGCAAACAGACTGTAAGGATAACTGTATTGACCATTGATGTCGAAACTACCCCTAGTTTTTATAGCTCTATGAGACAGACACTTTAGCATAGGCATTCCGAACCAGTGGTAAATTATTTGACGATTCAAAAGCACTTGTAAAAGTTTATTTGAATAAAAAACTATTCTATTCTATTCATAATTTTTAATTTAGTAGGTATGCGGATTTATTCGCACAGATCTTTCAAAAGTCTGAACTGAACACTACACAATTATTTTTGTGATTCCCACCGAATGGTAAAATTATTACAGCTGTAGCGAACCGTATGTATTCGTTACTGAGTAACGGGTGCGCCATCTAGTACCGAGTACCGAATCGTTACTCACAAATGCATCTCGTTACTCGCACTTTTCGTCGTATGACCGTTCCTATGGTTCCTACACTGTTTCGGTTCACGCAAGTACCGTAGATACGTGTATTGAAACGTTTGCTAACCGTATGTTTTACGCGCAGGCGCGCTCATTCGGTGAAATTAAAAACGTACGTTACAAAGGCCGATGTTTGTTTAGTTTATTGTTAAAATTTTAAAAACGTATGATTCTGTTATGGTATCGTTCAAATAACCATATGAGCTTAATAATGAGACAGTTATTTGGAAATTACAGACAGACACTCTAATTTTATGTAATAGTATAGATATTTAACATTTAAGCTCAAGCTCAAGGTTAAAAAAATTTATATTTTTAACCCCCGACCCAAAAAGAGGGGTGTTATAAGTTTGACGTGTGTATCTGTGTGTCTGTGTATCTGTGTATCTGTCTGTGGCATCGTAGCGCCTAAACGAGTGAACCGATTTTAATTTACTTTTTTTTTGTATGAAAGGTGGCTTGATCGAGAGTGTTCTTAGCTATAATCCAAAAAAATTGGTTCAGCCGTTTAAGAGTTATCAGCTCTTTTCTAGTTTTCTTGTAGAAAAGAAGGTTAGATAACCGTTAGGTTCATAATATTATGTCAATTGACAAATGTCAAGCTGTCAAGATGGACGTTGCCTAAATACATAATTATTTATTTGAAAATGATGTTTTGGATAACTCAGATACTTTAGATCGTAGGCGCGGAATAGTCCAAGAAAATCAGTTCAGCCGTTTGAAAGTTATCAGGTCTTTTCGGTCTTTTCTAGTTACTGTAACCTTCACTTGTCGGGGGTGTTATAAATGTTTAATTTACACTTGTATAATATTAGCATGGAAGTATGGATTATAAGCTCCCAGGTATGCAGGTTTCCTCGCGATGTTATCCTTCAGTGTTAAAACAAAGTTGAAAAATCCAACCTTGGGGGCACCGGCGCGGGATCCCGGATCCTGCGGCTCGGAGGCCGGTGACGTCCCTCTGTGTCTCACATGGGTAATAGGAATAGAGAAATAATAAGAGAATAGATATAATTCATACTTATTTATTGTTTTTACATAATTAAAATATTAGTATTACAATTTGAAACAGTGGGTTTAAATAAAAAGAGCAAATCAGTATAATTGCACTAATTTAATTTATCACTTCACTCAACACATTAATAATTACTCTCATATATTTGTTACTACTACACTTATTTACTTATTACACATTTATTACACACTTATTACACTTATTTACAGAGACCGGCAGTATTTCAGCTTATAATGCGTACGATACAATAATAATCCTAAAAATGAGCTCGCATGGCTTTATATGGCGTTATCCCCACCGAAGGCATTCGGCAGTTGTTGCTGAGTGGCGTTCGGCTGTCAATGGCGCTGGCGTTGGCGTTCAATGGCCGCTAGGCTATGATTGGCCGGCGTTTGGCTCGGCTTGACTCGGATAGTCTGGTTGGCGTTGGCGCGTTGCGATTGGCTGAGGCGGTGTGGCGTTACAAATTATAGTAGATTCCGTCAACAGTTCATTTGTAGTTCTACACTTATTAAATCAAACTAAATTGAGAATAACTTAAACACACGTCTGGTTCAAAATACGGACGGTTCAAAATGCACCTTACGCAGCTTTGTATGTAATGTAGACCTAAGTATGTTTTCTACAGATTACGAATGTTGCGACGCCACGACATCATACTGTCGTACGCAATACGACTCGATTCGTTGCTCTAACATAAGTCATAACATAACATCTTACGAGGTATCAGAAGTAACGAATAACGATACGATAGTAACGAGTACTAATTGTTATAGTAACGAATGCATACGGGTACGCTCGTTTTCGTTACTTTTACACCTCTAAAAATTATATTAACAGCTGTTTCCCGCCAATATTTTTATTGGCTTGGCTTCACGGGTCTGGGTTCTATCTCTTTGCCAATAACCAAAGACAAGTATCTAGGTAGGGTATCATGGGTACCAATCTACAAAACCGTAACACACTTCGTGTAGTAACACAAGCAAAGTAAAATAAAAAAATCACAGTTGATCACAGACCATAGACCAGTAATCCGATCAAAGAGTATGTAATTGTAATCACTGATAGTGTTAAAAAAAACAAAGTTTGTTTTTTGAAACCACTTTGAAACCCTTAATTTCGAATTTAATGAATTAATACGATATAACAATAACGTGTGTCCCAATTAATTATGATTTTATCTGCCCGTGAGTGTGAAAATCAGTTGCACTGTGAATATTATCGTTAAACAGATCAAATCCTCAAAGAGATATTTTTTGAGGATTGTTTACATTCGTGTCTGTGATTGTTTATAATAATTTGCAAGAATATCGTCCAAGATCGATGAAATTAAATTTAATTGCTGAATATTATTAACGATGTGCAACAGTCTACATATTAATAATTTTTATGTTACAGGCTTCAGTCCCCTGTTGATTCCATGAGTCCATGTTATTACATGAGTGAAGTGATTGAGAAGTATCAAGCTGTCTGCTAGTAAATAGAATAGAAATACATAGTTTTTCATTTATATAAACTTTCACAAGAATTCAAAAGAATCATTAAGTGAATCTATCATTGTAGGAATGCCTACTCGCAAGAACCACAAAGAAATCTGTTAAAGTAATTAATATCTGTGCAACAAGGCTCCTTCATACTATTTTGTATACTGTGTATAGAAGGGATTGTAACTATTATAGAGACACTGCTAGACAATCCATTGGACTGCTCACCAGTGATATAATGGAGTTTAGTTCCACAGAAAAGACAGTACCAAGGAGTCGAGAGCCATCAAAATCACAGGTACGAGTTGTACCTGTTATTATGTATTTAGTTACAATTTAAAAACCTATTGTAATAAACAATTACTTTATAGACTCCATTTAGAAATAAAAGACTACATATTCATTTATTTTAATAAACTTTTATAAGTAGATACTTTTGAATTGTCAAATTTATCTACCATGGGTTCGCAATGCCTTTTCTACTGAGAAGGGCAAGAAACTCAGCGGTTGCTCTTTTACAAGATTTAATTTGCAATATTATGCAAAATATAAAAGTAATTGCAATCCTGCACATTGCTCAAAAAGTCAAATCCACACTCTTTTATTATTAACATAATCTAATTGTGTTATATTTATATGTTTTTTACACAATAGATTTTCAAACATGAGTAAATGCAAGTCTAAAATTGATAGTGGAATTTTGTTATAGTAGATTACAATGGTTGAAGAATCTATCACATCACACTTCACACTAATATTATGAAGGCGAAAGTTTGTATGTGTGTGTGTGTGTGTGTGTGTGTGTGTATGTTTGTTACTCCTTCACGCAAAAACTACTGGACGGATTTGGCTGAAATTTGGAATGAAGATAGATAATATCCTGGATTAGCACATAGGCTACTTTTTATCCCGGAAAATCAAAGAGTTCCCACGGGATTTCGAAAAACCTAAATCCACGCGGGCGAAGTCGCGGGCATCGGCTAGTAAACTAATAGTAATTATATAGTAACTTTAGATGCAAAGCTTCAATGGAACGCCCATATATCAACACTTGCTGGCAAACAAAGATTCGACAGATAACTGACGTGGAAACTGCAAAAATTGTATATTTTGCCTATTTTCACAGTATTATGTCTTACGGAATCTTGCTATGGGGTAAAGCGGCAGATATTGGAAAAATTTTCGTTTTACAAAAAAGGGCAATACGCGCAATTTATAATTTAAAACCGCGCGATTCCCTACGAGAGAAATTTAAGGAAATAGGTATTCTTACAGTAGGTTCTCAATACATTTACAATAATATAATTTTTGTACGACAAAACATCCTCAGCTACAAAAAAATCGGTGATTTCCATAACAGGCCAACTAGAAATCGTAATAAGCTCGCAACTCCTACGCTCCGCCTCAGAAAAGTGGGAAAGTCATTTGTGGGAATGAGTGTAATATTTTATAATAAAATTCCACAGTCAATATTAGACTTGCCTTTACCAAAGTTTAAAAAATCCATTAAAAGTATGCTCCTGGCAAAAGCATATTACACAATCGAAGATTATGTAAATGATAAAAAAGCATGGATTTGACTCGCTCCAGCAATGCGCGGGTCTGCAATTGCTTGTATAGTATAGAATATTATTGTAAATTGCACAATTGAAAAGAGCAACCGCCGAGTTTCTTGCTGGTTCTTCTCGGTAGGAACGGCATTCCGAACCAGTGGTAAATTATTTGACGATTCAAAAGCACTTGTAAAAGTTTATTTGAATAAAAATCTATTCTTCTTCTTCTTCTAAGTATTTTAATAAAAGCTTTGCTTACAGTTCTGCATGATATGTCTAGACACCAGCGCAGCCTGTAAGCTGTACTCGGCTAACACATATAACCTGGATTTGGAATTTGAACACTTGACTGGGATTTCAGTAAGTACAGTCAAAGGCCGTAAGTCATTTAGCATCTTGAATGATAATAATTTATTCAATAAAATGTAGGTACAATATGTTGAAATAATGTCTGATGAGCCTTATTCATTTTACCACTGTCAATGATGTCAATATTACCTTAAATTAAATTATCACACTAATATTATAAAGGCGAAAGTTTGTATGTGTGTGTGTATGTTTGTTACTCCTTCACGCAAAAACTACTGGGCGGATTTGGCTGAAACTTGGAATGGAGATAGATAATATCCTGGATTAGCACATAGGCTACTTTGTATCCCGGAAAATCAAAGAGTTCCCACGGGATTTTGAAAAACCTAAATCCACGCGGACGAAGTCGCGGGCATCAGCTAGTAATATTATAAAGGCGAAAGATTGTATGTGTGTGTGTATGTTTGTTACTCCTTCACGCAAAAACTACTGGGCGGATTTGGCTGAAATTTGGAATGGAGATAGATAATATCCTGGATTAGCACATAGGCTACTTTGTATCCCGGAAAATCAAAGAGTCCCCACGGGATTTCGGAAAACCTTGATCATATTTGTGTGGAACGGTCATGCATATGTGTTAGTTGTGTGTGGCGTGTTTATAGAAAAAGGTCATAAGTGCAACAGGTTTTTGATGCAATAGTTTTGCAGAATTGCTACTTGAATTCTGGGGCCGACAATGACAATGACTTGTCCTGTAACTTCTTGTGCTATAAGACCTACCTACCTGCCAAAATTCATGATTCTAGGTCAATGGGACGTACCCTATAGGTTTTCTTGACAGACAGACAGACAGACAACAAAATGATCCTATAAGGGTTCCATTTTTCCTTTTGAGTTATACGAAACCCTAAAAATAATGTGCTATTGCAGCTGGAAAGTGTCATGCTCTTTGTGCCACAGTTCTGTACAATATGTGCTCAAAGGCTTAGCAACTCCCGCAAACTCAGGGATAAGTGTCTGAGAGCTTATCATTTACTGATGGAATTGGTTGAAGTAAATAAATTGGTAAGTCCTTTAATTTTGAATATTAAAAAAACTACAAAGTGCAATTGGAGCCTCAGTATACATCACACTAATATTATAAAGGAGAAAGTTTGTATGTGTATGTGTGTGTGTGTGTGTGTGTGTGTGTGTGTGTGTGTGTGTGTGTGTGTGTGTGTGTGTGTGTATGTATGTTTGTTACTCCTTCACGCAAAAACTACTGGACGGATTGGGCTGAAATTTAGAATGGAGATAGATTATACCCTGGATTAGCACATAGGCTACTTTTTATCCCGGAAAATCAAAGAGTTCCCACGGGAATTTTAAAAAACCTACATCCACGCGAACGAAGTCGCGGGCATCAGCTAGTAAGTTATAAGGCTTTGGCAGATGGATGATTAGACGAATGAAAATTCACCCAATAGTCCAGTTGTTTGGTGCTCAAAAAATAGCTTACTTGTTAAAGCAAAAGATACAACTTGGCAAAATAAAAATTCGGAAAGAGCAAACTCTGTAAAACCACAAATTTTCAAAACTCACAGAAAACTTTTCAGGTAAAACTACCAAATGACTGGACTACAAGTAGAATCAGAGACCTTGCTATGTATGGTCAATTAAAGATTGAAACTTATTACTGCTTCTGTACACAATTTATTTTGGAGAGTGACTAAGTTTTTTATATTTCATTTATTAGACACAAGTAAAAAAAATTGGTTGTCTGTAAAGTCGGTTTACTGACGATAGTTGAACGTCACAACAAAGGCCGATTGTGCTTCTTTGTCGCTCGTTCCGCGCTCTCGCTTGCACTTCAAGCCTTACATGGAACGCCTCAGAGCGAGGTAACGCCGCATGAGTCATGTTTTTTCGTGCGTGCAGCCGGCTCTATCGAATTATAAGACGTTGTCACGTCAAAATGAAATAATAAATAAAATAAATAAAAAATGAAACGACCAGCAATTATTGTGGCTAATTCTGTTGTACTAATCACTAATTGGCAGGTCTAAAACTAAATCTAAACAAGTGCCATCCTTTTTGCGTAGGGAGAGTTATGAAAGAGATGGCAATACATTTTTTTTTTTTAAAGAATATTAGCCATGTTAAATAACTAATATTCCCCTTTCCTCTCCAACTAAGCGTAAGGCTTGTGCTAGGAGTAGGTACGACAATAGTGCAACGGGCGGGGTTTGAACCGTCGACCTTTCGGTTTTCAGTCCACTCCTTTACCGGTTGAGCTATTGAGGCTCTATTCAGTTTAGAGAGTGTGCGCGGTATAATTAACCACAATATTCCATTAAATAATTTCAGCTGACAACAGACAACATCAAAACACTAAACAGATCAAACAACCTTACATCAAGTATGGGCAAGAGATCATTCCAACCAGACCACTGTGACTTGTATCTGATACACCAAGAACAAGAGCCAGACATACAAGAATTACCACACAGTAAATCAATAAAAACTGAAGAGAAGTTACTTGACACCAAACTTGTACTGAACCCTGATCTCGAGGATGAAAATAATGTTGAAAATGAAGTTAAAACGAAAGATATCCAAACTGATGATCTAGTAGATTTTGATTTGGATGATCAAACAGACAATCTAGAAAATATAGATGTTGATATACAATCTAATGAAAGAGTTTACAACAGAGTTGATTTATCTAACAAGAAAACTATGAAAATGGAAGTTGAAAGTGTTAATGGAAAACTTATACGGAACCCTGATCTTGAAAATGAAGTAGAAGTTAAAAATCAACTTAAAATGGATAATTTATATGATGAACAAACTGATGATCTAGAAAACGTTGATATGGATATTGATATACTTGATAAAAGAGTCAAGCATAAAGATATGTATAGGAACTGTGTAGTGAACGATACAGACAATTGCATTTATTTGAAAGTAGTAGAAAATAGTCATTTGGAATCAGGAGTTAATGATGAAGCAGACACTGAAACTGTTAAAATGCCACCTGCTATAGTCACTAATAGTAAAATTAAAGCTATACAAAAACGTACGGTTAAACCAAAAGCGGTTAAGAAAGGTAAAAACCCAGTAAAAGTCGATCAGGAATTTTCAAAACAGTTCAAAGTGACGGAAATGACTCATGAAGAACAGTTAACTGATTTACAGAAAAGGAAAGAGACGGCCAATTTTCAAAATTCTTTATATAAATGTGTGGAGTGTTTCAAAGGATTCCGTAGTGGCAACGTTTTTAATACACATAAGGACAAACATACTGATGTTAGTATTTCAACATGATATTATAAAATAGTTTTGATTTATTGTGCAAAATGTTGAAAAAATACCTGAGTACGGAACCCTCAGTGCGCGAGTCTGACTCGCACTTGGCCGGTTTTTATTATTTATTGTAAGAACGGCAAAGAGACTCACATTTGCCCGTATTTATTGTAAAACCGGCCAAGTGTGAGTCAGACTCGCGCACCGAGGGTGTACTTGGGTATTTTTTCCGACATTTTGCACGATAAATGAATAATTATTATGCATAAAAATAAATAAAAATCTGTTTTAGAATGAACAGGTAAAGCCCTTTCATATGATACCCCACTTGGTATAGCTATCTTACTTTGAAAATTGAAACATGTTTTAATTTTTTTTTTAATTGTTTTAACCACAAATTCACGGGTTTCGGATATATTCCTTTACTCGTGCTATTAAGACCTACCTACCTGCCAAATTTCATGATTCTAGATCAACGGGAAGTACCCTATAGGTTTTCTTGACAGACACAACCGACAAAGTGATCCTATAAGGGTTCAGTTTTTAACCCCCGACCCAAAAAGAGGGGTGTTATAAGTTTGACGTGTGTATGTGTGTATCTGTGTATCTGTCTGTGGCATCGTAGCGCCTAAGCGAGTGAACCGATTTTAATTTAGTTTTTTTTTTGTTTGAAAGGTGGCTTGATCGAGAGTGTTCTTAGCTATAATCCAAGAAAATCGGTTCAGCCGTTTGAAAGTTATCAGCTCTTTTCTAGTTACTGCAACCTTCACTTGTCGGGGGTGTTATAAATTTTTAATTTACACTTGTTCTTTTAAGGTACGAAACATTAAAAATGACATCCATTCATTCTTTTTTCAGAAATTTGGGAAAGTAATCTGCCTTGTATGCGGGCTTCACTACCCAACTCAACACAAACTGAACGAGCACGTGTCTCGCGTCCACAGGATGAAATACAGTTGCACTAGCTGTTCGCTTGTCACCAGCCACAAGTGAGTGTCATCGTCATACTCGCCCGCAACACGTCGGGCGAGTTTCCATCCTTATGTCGTCGACATTCCGTCTACACGCACGAAACGTTCTGCGATGTAGCGGTTGCCACATTTGCAAGAAGATGTCGCCTCTAAACTCAATCAATCAACAACGCTCGAAACACGAACCCCCAGCCTGATAACTCACGACCTACGCCTAGATGGCAGCACAGGTAGCTTAATTGGCATACAAGGAGAAACACGCAACTTTCAATCGCATCGACAGAGCGTTTACCAAATTGGACTATATATAGAAGTTTCAACGCATAACCGTCGGCCCAGCTGTTGC
Organism: Maniola jurtina; assembly: GCF_905333055.1. Lineage (NCBI taxonomy): Eukaryota > Metazoa > Arthropoda > Insecta > Lepidoptera > Nymphalidae > Maniola > Maniola jurtina. The sequence goes on along the minus strand of NC_060056.1, from coordinate 980,646 downwards.
CACCGAGCACAACACCGCTCGGTTGGGAATTTTCCCTATTGCTACGGTCGAGCATACAGACATAGCTCCCGTACAGCGTCTTCATTCCTCATACGCATGGCTAAGGTTTGGAATACTTTCCCGCGATCTGTGTTTCCTACCAATTACAATCCGGGTATCTTTAAAACAAGAGTGAATAGGCACCTTCTAGGTAAACGCGTCCCATCTTAGACCACATCATCACTTTCCATCAGGTGTGATTGTGGTCAAGCGCTTGCCTATAGTGAATAAAAAAAAAGACCACATCATCACTTTCCATCAGGTGTGATTGTGGTCAAGCGCTTGCCTATAGTGAATAAAAAAAAAAGACCACATCATCACTTTCCATCAGGTGTGATTGTGGTCAAGCGCTTGCCTATAGTGAATAAAAAAAAAAGACCACATCATCACTTTCCATCAGGTGTGATTGTGGTCAAGCGCTTGCCTATAGTGAATAAAAAAAAAATCATCATCATCATCATCATCAACCGATAGACGTCCACTGCTGGAATAGGTCTCTCGTGGGGACTTCCACACGCCTCGGTCTTGAACCGCCGCCATCTACAAAAGAAAGCATAGTTAGAAATAACCGGCCAAGTGCTAGTCGGACTTGCGCACCGAGGGTTCCGTACTCCGGATATTTTTTTCGACATTTTAACTTTCGATAACTCAAAAACTATCACACTAATATTATTGTAAATTGAACAATTGAAAAGAGCAACCGCCGAGTTTCTTGCTGGTTCTTCTCGGTAGGAACGGCATTCCGAACCAGTGGTAAATTATTTGACGATTCAAAAGCACTTGTAAAAGTTTATTTGAATAAAAATCTATTCTATTCTATTCTATTCTATAAAGGAGAAAGTTTGTATGTGTGTGTATGTTTGTTACTCCTTCACGCAAAAACTACTGGACGGATTGGGCTGAAATTTAGAATGGATATAGATTATACCCTGGATTAGCACATAGGCTACTTTTATCCCGGAAAATCAAAGAGTTCCCACGGGAATTTTAAAAACCTAAATCCACGCGAACGAAGTCACGAGCATGAGCTAGTTATGCATAAAAATAAATAAAAATCTGTTTTAGAATATACAAATAAAGCCCTTGCATATGATACCCCACTTGGTATAGTTATTTTACTTTGAAAATTAAAACACATGTTAATTTTTTTTTAAATGATGTAACCACAAATTCGGGGTTTTCAGATTTATTCCTTTACTTGTGCTATAAGACCTACCTACCTGCCAAATTTCATGATTCTAGGTCAACGGGAAGTACCCTATAGGTTTTCTTGACAGACACGACAGACAGACAGACAACAAAGTGATCCTGCAAGGATTCCGTTTTTCCTTTTGAGGTACGGAAAAGCTCAGTATGATGCTGTATGCCTTGATACACAAGAACATACAGAGCTGATTTTCAGCCGGAACCTTTCTCTCTTTCTTTTTTTTCTCTCTGGGCTGGTTTCTGCACTTAAAAGTTTCCGTCTGTTGTGCGTGCATTGCCCCTCCCCGCTGAAGTCTTCACTCCAGCCATCTCACTTCGCTCCAGAAGCTGAGTAGACCACCCAGGGAGAGCTTCCTGGAGTGAGGCAGTCGGGATCCTGATCCCATCCCTACTGGTCTGAGTTTGTTTCAGGATGGCAGCCATCAACCATCAAAACTGGCACAATGGCGTCATATACACCTGTCCGCATTGTCAGGAGAAGCGACGGTAAGTCATTAAGGTTAGAATCTATTGGGCGCACTTTGCTTAGGCTTAAGTTTCAGTTAAAACGAGACAGATTTATGCCAGCAGCATAACGCTGTCTCGTTTTAACAGATTCTTAAGTCTAAGAAAAGTCAAAGTGCTCTCTATAGATGTCAGCCTTAGTTTCACATCTTTAGAAGTAATTTCAACCCAGCCCTGCCCGCTGACTCAGTCCAACTGCTGAGAACTCCTATGAGAAGGGTTTTGGTCTTTGTCTACCATGCTAGCTAAGTGCGGATTGGCAAACTTATCAGGCATACAAATTAATAATAAATTAATCAATTAACGAATTTGGCTCAAATTTGGAATGGAGATAGATAATATCCTGGATTAGCACATAGGCTACTTTTTATCCCGGAAAATCAAAGAGTTCCTACGGGATTTCGAAAAACCTAAATCCACGCGGGCGATGTCGCGGGCATCAGCTAGTGACTTATATTTCCATATCCCCTCCAACTAAGTGTAAAGCTTGTGCTATTCCTTTCGAAATTCAGTCCACTCCTCAACCATTGAACTATTGAGGCTCTTCAATTGTGCTAAGCTGTATGATTTGAGGGTGTACTGCTGAAAGCCAATACGTTTCAACCAACCGAATGTATCACACTAATATTATAAAGAAGAAAGTTTGTATGTGTGTGTGTGTGTATGTTTGTTACTCCTTCACGCAAAAACTACTGGACGGATTGGGTTGAAATTTAGAATGGAGATAGATTATACCCTGTATATTTATCCCGGATAAAATAAAATCAAAGAGTTCCCACGGGAATTTTAAAAAACCTACATCCACGCGGATGAAGTCGCGGGTATCAGCTAGTTATTGATATATTGAAGCTGTGATAGCCTAGTGGTTAGAACGTCCGCCTCCTAATCGGAGGTCAAGGGTTCGATCCCGGGCACGCACCACTAACTTTTCAGTTATGTGCGTTTTAAGCAATTAAATATCACTTGCTTTAACGGTGAAGGAAAACATCGTGAGGAAACCTGCATGCCTGAGAGTTCTCCATGTTCTCAAAGGTGTGTGAAGTCTGCCAATCCGCATTGGGCCAGCGTGGCAGACTATGGCCTAAACCCTTCTTATTCTGAGAGGAGACCCGTACTCAGTAGTGGGCCGGCAATGGGTTGATCATGAATGTATTATTGCAGGTCAAAGACCGGCTACTTGTCGCACCTGCGCATAATGCACCCCACGGACGTGGTGTGTACTGTATGCGGGTTCTCCTTCCTCAACCAGAAGGGCCTCGGCCTGCACGTCAAGAGGAAACACCGTGACCACGACGTAGAGGTGAGGACATACAGGAAAAAATATAACTTAAATACAGTGGACCCCCGGTAATCCGGCCCCTGTCTAATCCGGCACCCCCTGTAATCCGACAAGTTTATTTTATTATTGAACTAGCTGATGCCCGCGACTTCGTTAGCGTGGATGTAGGTTTTTTAAAAATCCCGTGGGAACACTTTAATTTTCCGGGATAAAAAGTAGCCTATGTGCTAATCCGGGGGATAATCTATCTCCATTCTTAATTTCAGCCCAATCCGTTTAGTAGTTCTTGCGTGAAGGAGTAACAAACATACACACACACATACATATACACATACACACAAACTTTACCCTTTATAATATTAGTGTGATGTGATGTGGTTTACTTTTGACATATAGAATATTATCGTTGAATCTTTAATTTGTCGGATTACAAGGTACTCTTTAATAAAAAACACCGGACTATAGGGGGTCTTAGGCAGTACTCTATAATCCGACAAATTCGATAATCCGACACTGCCCTGCAAAACGTTTGTCGGATTACCGGGGGTCCGCTGTACCTAAATATTTACTTAACAAGTGTAAATTAAACACCCCCGACAAGTGAAGGTTACAGTAACTAGAAAAGAGCTGATAACTTTGAAACGGCTGAACCGATTTTCTTGGAGTATAGCTAAGAACACTCTCGATCAAGCCACTTTTCAAACAAAATAAACTAAATTAAAATCGGTTCATTAGTTTAGGAGCTACGATGCCACAGACAGATACACACGCCAAACTTCTAATACCCCTCTTTTTGGGTCGGGGGTTAAAATACTGCTTTCCTTGCATTTCGATATATATTATGTTCTAGAATCCAGATGGTCCGCTGTGTGAACCGTGCGACATCCGCTTCGCATCTGACGCGGCGTATCAACAACATATGCAGGTTTCGCTCAAACATTCCGCCGGAAAGTGAGGTTCTTTTTGAAGTTACTCTAAATATCTGGCGGCCCCCGCAATCGCAAATAGAAGGTCCTTCCCACTTATACCAAGACATCGATCAATAGCCGACCTCGATACCGACTCAGCAATGTCTCACTAGATGGCAGCACCAGTATGTTACAGCTGAAGCTCAAACAGAACACGCAAATCTGAATCGCATTGACGGAGCGTTTAAGAATCTGCACTATATATAGAAGTTTCAAGTTATAGCCGTCGGAAATTTCCTTATTGGTACGGTCGAGCACACAGACACCGCTTCCGTACAATTAAAAACCGGCCAAGCGCGAGTCAGACTCGCGCAACGAGGGTTCGGTACTCGGGTAATTTTTCCAACATTTCGCACGATAAATCAGAAACTATTATGCATAAAAATAAATAAAAATCTGTTTTAGAATGTACAGGTAAAGCCCTTTCATATGATACCCCACTTGGTAACAAAACTTCAAAAAAACAAGGCTTCGACGTCACTAGCAAGCGTCAAATATTCCTACATTTGACGCTAGGTAGCCTATAAATCTCCTGTTTTTCTTAGGTTTCACGTCACCCATGGCCTACTATCCATCCTAATATTATGAATGGGAAAGTGTGTCTGTCTGTCTGCTACCTTTTCACGGACCGATTCTGACGAAATTTGGTACAGGGTTAGCTTATACCCCGGGGATGGACATAGGCTACTTTTTATCCTGGAAAATCAAAGAGTTCTCACAGGATTTCCAAAAACCCATCCGCTTAACCGATTTGTATGAAATTTGGTACCGAGGTAGCTTAAGCGTCTCTGTAATTGACATAGGCAACTTTTCATCCCGAAAAATCAAACAGTTCCCACGGGATCTTTAAAAACCTACATCCACGCGGACGAAGTCGCGGGCATCCTATAGTTTGACATATCGCCGATTCAGGATCAAACCGAGCGTTTCCTCAGTCGAGTTCACTATGATGACCAGATTGTATTATTGACAGGTTACTGAAACGGAACACTCCTAAACAGAACTACACCAGAGCAGACAAGACTGAAGATGAACTCAACTCTGAGACCAAGCTGCTCTCATGCGAACAGGTAAAATTGTTTTCTGTTTTTCTCTCTCGTCTGGCTTTACACAGATTAGCCAATGTCAAGTTTGTAGTTATTTACAAGTTAGGAAAACTATACAAGTATGGACTTCGCCTGTGCCGGCGCCCGCCGACACACGCGCGGCGCCCATTTGGAGCGCTTCCCAGTCAGTTCCACCATCAAAAAACACCAGTATTATATAAAAGTGAACAAAAAAACACTCCAAAAAGGCACCGCACGCGCGCCAGCAAACGCCAACACAGACGAAGTCCCAGGTAAACCTTACATTTAGATTAACTAACCACTATTTTGTGTAGAAGCAGGCATTACTTTGTTCCACATGTACCACACTTGGTATAATTATCTTACTTTGAAAATTGAAAATACTAATTATACATTTGTTCATGAACACAATTTAATTTTTTTTGTGATGTAACAAACGCAAATTCACGGTTTTTGGATTTTTTCCTGTACTTGTGCTATAAGACATTGCTACCTGCCAAATTTCATGATTCTAGGTTAACGGGAAGTACCTACCCTATAGGTTTTCTTGACAGACAGACAGGCCGGCACAGACGGGGTCCATACTTGTATAGTTTCCCTAACTTGTTACAAATAACTACAAACTTGACATTGGCTAATCTTTGTAAAGCCACACAAGAGAGAAAAAAAAAATATCCTGTCTAAGATAGACGCCTATGAAATTTGCATAGCCGCCATTTTGAATCCACCATATTTTTTTTTCAGTGCGGCGTCCAACTCCACGGTTTCAGGTCGTACAACCATCACTTCAAAACGCAGCACCCGGGCGAGCCTCGGGCGCAGCACCCGCCGCACAAGCCCAGCGCAGTGACCTCACAGTGCTTGTGCGAAAAGTGCGGCCAGTCGTTTTTGGTGAGCCGATATTTAACCCCCGACCCAATAAGAGGGGTGTTATAAGTTTGACGTGTGTATCTTTCTGGTGGCGCCGTAGGTCCACCGATTTTAATTTACTTTTTTTTTGTTTGAAAGGTGAATTGATCGAGAGTGTTCTTAGCTATAATCCAAGAAACTCGGTTGAGCCGTTTGAAAGTTATCAGCTCTTTTCTAGTTACTGTAACCTTCACTTGTCGGGGGTGTTACAAATTTTTAATTTACACTTGCTTTTAAGGTGCATGACACGGGTCTGCCCGCGAAATTCGAATTTAATTTGGTTTTTTGCAATTTGTTAACTAATACGACAAAGTAGGCTTATGGCATTCTAATTCCGCCAACGGCAGTATCATCTTCACAGGATAACATAAAAATCTTTACTTGTAAGTGTTCAGTTTAAGAAATTATTCAAAAAAATGAGTTTGACATGAGTTACTCACAAATCAGTCGATACTATAACTAATTTCTCAAACTGGACTTTAACTTACGGTTCACGAGATACGGCCCGCTGACAGACGGACGGACGGATCGCGGAGGCTTAATACGGTCTCCTTGGCACCTTTCGAATACGGAGCCGTGCAAAGACACTTTCGTATTTATTTAGTTTGGATGTATGTCATGTTGATTTTTTTTCAGACCAAACACACATTGAAATTCCACATGACGTCGAAGCATTCAGGCAAGAAGGAGTTCAAGTGTGACGTGTGCCAGAAGACGTTCTGCCTCAGACGCTACCTCGCGCTGCACCTGAAGACCCACAGCGGAGACCAGCCGCTGCACCAGTGCCCCGTGTGCCAGAAGAAGTTCAACCTGCGGGCGAACTGCAAGAGACATATATGGGTGAGGTTCTTTCTACCCAACTGGGGCAAAGCCAAAAGAAAGGGTTATGGTTTTAGCAGTCTACTAGCCGATGCCCGCGACTACGCCCGCGTGAATTTAGGTTTTTCGAAATCCCGTGGGAACTCTTTGATTTTCCGGGATAAAAAGTAGCCTATGTGCTAATCCAGGATACTATCTATCTCCATTCTGAATTTTAGCCAAATCCGTCCAGTGGTTTTTGCGTGAAGAAGTAACAAACATACACACACACACACATACAAACTTTCGCTTTTATAATATTAATGTGATAGTGTGATGTATGTATGTTTATTTCCAGATTCTGTGTGTTCCACCGTAGCGCCTAAACTACTGGGCCGATTTTGATGAATGAGAAGAATAGAAAATGATCGCTTGGTATTGTCCGCAGACGCACGCGGCGCGCAAGCCGCACGCGTGCGCGACGTGCGCGCGCTCGTTCGCGGACGCGGCGGCGCTGCGCTCGCACGTGCGCCACTACCACTACAAGACGCCCTACCCCAAGAAACGACGCGCGTAGATACCTCACACGTTACCCTTGACGCTCAAAATGTGGGGTTCCTAAAATTTTAAGTTCTCATAATGTTAAACTTATTTATTTACTAGAGGATGATTTAGTCAGGATCAAAAAATAGACTACAGTATAAGCTGACGTTTCACGTTACCCGTTCCTGACATTTTTTTCTCTCTCTCGTCTGGCTTTACACTAATTAGCCAATGTCAAGTTTGTAGTTATTTACAAGTTAGGGAAACTATATGTATAAGTATGGACTTCGTCTGTGCCGGCGCCCGCCGACACACGCGCGGCGCCCCTCTAGAGCGCTTCCCAGTCAGTTCCACCACCAAAAACACCAGTAAAACACAAAAACCGGCCAAAAAAAAACACTCAAAAAAGGCACCGCACGCGCGCCAGCAAACGCCAACACAGATGAAGTCTCCGGACATCTATATCACACATGTTATTTTTGTTAAGTTTTAATTGTTAAATTTATTTATGTTAACTATGGCAATTTCTGACTGAATATTTTAAGTAAATTTTAAACAATAAACAGTATTTTAACAAATCATTTAGTTTTATTTAGTTCTTCCTTAAGGGCCGGCGCACATATGGCGGAGCGCAGCGCAGAGCATGCCCGCGAAGTTTTCTAGTCGCGTGACACATTACGCGAATTTGTACCAGAGAATGCGCGAGCACGCGCGGGACTGCGCGCGGGTGCGCGAGTATCCGCACGGATGCTTAAGAGGGGTCTCTCCGTCACTCGCTTCATACAAACGTAGTTCCAATTTAATTTGAATATTAGGTAAGCAACCAAAGTCCATGAAATTTTGCAGACATATTCTTGAAACTAATATCTATGTCTGTGGTTTTCCAGATTTCTGTTAAAATATTCGGTTTCAAAGTTATTCGGTCTTAAAAATTCACATACAAATCTTTGAGCCCCTGTAATGTTAACACTACATATTTTTAGAAAAATCTAAAACACCACAGATACAGATATTAGTTTCTAGAATATGTCTGCAAAATTTCATGTACTTTGGTTGCTTAATATTCAAATGAAATTGGAACTACGATTGTATGGAGTAAGTGACGGAGAGAGCCCTGTTAAGGCGGAACGTTCTGTAACTGGCATCCAGAAGTTGGACTGCTACGCTGTTTTTATGACCCTCAAGTCTCTGTTTGTAGGCCTCAAGTGACCTGTCTATTTCCTCCTTTACTGGGGGGATTTCTGTGTATGAACTTATGCTAAAATGAAAAACATTTTTATGAGAATGATATAATTGAATAATCTTAAAACTATTTACAGATATAGCGGGTCTACATTCATACGCAATAGCTACAAGCTACATACAAAATACCAGGCAAAAAGTTATGCTTTCTCATTTTATTAACACTGGTACTGATTCTGAGCACAACTAAATTTTAGAGTGTTTGCATCCTCTTCTTACTAATGTAAAATGAAAAGGACAGCCATAGTTTGACAGTTTTAATTTAATTTAGAGCTGTCAAAACTCGTTACTTTAGCTGCCAGTCGCGAGCCTATTGTTTAAATTTGTGGCGTGCACTAAAATTTAGAGTTTAATTAATGTAAAATTCATGTTCCATCCTTTTTTAGCAATATTAAAAAGAAAAAGATGCAGATACTCTAAACTTAGTTAAGAGAAAGACAACAGAATCGGCGCCACTGTCATACATACATTGCTTGGTGGTATAAATCCTAGTACTTTTTAATATTTGCATATTGTGTTATAAAAAACCGGTCAAGTGCGAGTCGGCCCTCGCTCTTTTAGGGTTCCGTACATAATTTGTATGTATGAAATATTTCTTTTCCGAGCTAGAACATCGCAGTTTTATAAAATAGTTTGTAAGCTATAACCAAACGAACGAACATTTTTTGGATTTTTCTTTCAAGGTTTACTGCAATGTTCTAGCTCGTAAAAGAAATATTTCACACTCCCAAAATGTTATGTTCATCAATGTCAATGTATTTCATCCTAATCCATACTATCCATACTAATATTATAAATGCGAAAGTGTGTCTGTCTGTCTGTCTATCTGTCTGCTACCTTTTCACGGCCCAACAGCTTAACCGATTCTGACGAAATCTGGTACAGGGTTAGCTTATATCTCGGAGACGGACATAGGCTACTTTTTATCCCGGAAAGTCAAAGAGTTCCCGCGGGATTCCTAAAGACCCATCCACTTAACCGATTTGTATGAAATTTGGTACCGAGGTAGCTTGCGTCCCTGTAACCGACAAAGGCAACTTTTTAACCCCGGAAAATCAAACAGTTCCCACGGGATCTATAAAAACCTAAATCCACGCGGACGAAGTCACGGGCACCCTCTAGTAATATTATAAATGTGAAAGTGTGGATTTTGGAGGTTTGTTATTCAATCACGCAAAAACTAGTGGACGGATTTGGCTGAGACTTGGAATGGAGACAGATTTTTTAAACCCCGGATTAACACATAGGCTACTGTTTATCCCGGAAAATCAAAGAGTTCCAGCGGGATTTTAAAAATGTAAATCCACGCGGACGAAGCCGCGGGTATCAGCTAGTAATTATATAAGAATTTTCTAGGAATTATCTTCAGTATGCCACTCTGTCACATGCCATTATTAGTGTCAAGAGTGTAAGACGCCACAGTCACACTGAATCTTGGTGTTTATGGTGTTATAAATTGGGTCACATTGTTTGGAATTGTTACAAATGTATGACTACTGGTTTGACATCACTTTTACTGCACTATACACTGCGTTATACACTGCACTTAAGAACGTCATTCGTCATAGTTCTCGTGTTTAGTTAAGGAAGGTCGTCGACCTCGGTTGGGGCCGCGGTTTCGCTTCGGCCAAGGCACCTTCATGTGTACGTGAGAGACGTGGCAGTTGCGTTCCGAGGCGTTGCTAAACGCTTTCTCGCAGATTTCGCATTTGAAGGACTTTCCTCTGTGGATCTGTGCAAAAAAAACAATGTTAACATTTTTTTTTAAATCCTTTATTTGAACCAAAGACTAGTTTTACATTTATTACTCGACATCCTGAAACTCTCTTGAGTTTATGTGGATGCAACCCCCCTCAGTTCTCTCGATTGCTCCGACGTGAACGGACATCCAGTCGCGGTTACGGCCATTTATGTTGCGTTATCTAAGTTTATGTATATTTAACCGATTTCGTGCCTAATATAACGTTTTGTATAACCTTTGTGACGAGTTTCATTGGTCATATCATTTATTTATTGAATAAAGAACACTTACAATATACATATTCTACATTTACTAGTTCTGTTTGAGACTGGGGGAGTAAGTAAAGGGCTCGCCACACTCACCCACACGTGTCGGTTGAGGCTGGACTGGCAAGTGAAGCTCTTGTCGCACACGGCGCACGTGTAGACGCGCCGCACCGTCATCGCCATGTGCGTCTCCTTGTGCTTGTCGAGGAAGGCCTTGATCCGGAAGCGCTTCTCGCACACGTCGCACTGTGTGCTTCTGTTTGAGACTGGGGGAGTAAGTAAAGGGCTCGCCACACTCACCCACACGTGTCGGTTGAGGCTGGACTGGCAAGTGAAGCTCTTGTCGCACACGGCGCACGTGTAGAGGCGCCGCACCGTCATCGCCATGTGCGTCTCCTTGTGCTTGTCGAGGAAGGCCTTGATCCGGAAGCGCTTCTCGCACACGTCGCACTGTGTGCTTCTGTTTGAGACTGGGGGAGTAAGTAAAGGGCTCGCCACACTCACCCACACGTGTCGGTTGAGGCTGGACTGGCAAGTGAAGCTCTTGTCGCACACGGCGCACGTGTAGAGGCGCCGCACCGTCATCGCCATGTGCGTCTCCTTGTGCTTGTCGAGGAAGGCCTTGATCCGGAAGCGCTTCTCGCACACGTCGCACTGTGTGCTTCTGTTTGAGACTGGGGGAGTAAGTAAAGGGCTCGCCACACTCACCCACACGTGTCGGTTGAGGCTGGACTGGCAAGTGAAGCTCTTGTCGCACACGGCGCACGTGTAGAGGCGCCGCACCGTCATCGCCATGTGCGTCTCCTTGTGCTTGTCGAGGAAGGCCTTGATCCGGAAGCGCTTCTCGCACACGTCGCACTGTGTGCTTCTGTTTGAGACTGGGGGAGTAAGTAAAGGGCTCGCCACACTCACCCACACGTGTCGGTTGAGGCTGGACTGGCAAGTGAAGCTCTTGTCGCACACGGCGCACGTGTAGAGGCGCCGCACCGTCATCGCCATGTGCGTCTCCTTGTGCTTGTCGAGGAAGGCCTTGATCCGGAAGCGCTTCTCGCACACGTCGCACTGTGTGCTTCTGTTTGAGACTGGGGGAGTAAGTAAAGGGCTCGCCACACTCACCCACACGTGTCGGTTGAGGCTGGACTGGCAAGTGAAGCTCTTGTCGCACACGGCGCACGTGTAGAGGCGCCGCACCGTCATCGCCATGTGCGTCTCCTTGTGCTTGTCGAGGAAGGCCTTGATCCGGAAGCGCTTCTCGCACACGTCGCACTGTGTGCTTCTGTTTGAGACTGGGGGAGTAAGTAAAGGGCTCGCCACACTCACCCACACGTGTCGGTTGAGGCTGGACTGGCAAGTGAAGCTCTTGTCGCACACGGCGCACGTGTAGAGGCGCCGCACCGTCATCGCCATGTGCGTCTCCTTGTGCTTGTCGAGGAAGGCCTTGATCCGGAAGCGCTTCTCGCACACGTCGCACTGTGTGCTTCTGTTTGAGACTGGGGGAGTAAGTAAAGGGCTCGCCACACTCACCCACACGTGTCGGTTGAGGCTGGACTGGCAAGTGAAGCTCTTGTCGCACACGGCGCACGTGTAGAGGCGCCGCACCGTCATCGCCATGTGCGTCTCCTTGTGCTTGTCGAGGAAGGCCTTGATCCGGAAGCGCTTCTCGCACACGTCGCACTGTGTGCTTCTGTTTGAGACTGGGGGAGTAAGTAAAGGGCTCGCCACACTCACCCACACGTGTCGGTTGAGGCTGGACTGGCAAGTGAAGCTCTTGTCGCACACGGCGCACGTGTAGAGGCGCCGCACCGTCATCGCCATGTGCGTCTCCTTGTGCTTGTCGAGGAAGGCCTTGATCCGGAAGCGCTTCTCGCACACGTCGCACTGTGTGCTTCTGTTTGAGACTGGGGGAGTAAGTAAAGGGCTCGCCACACTCACCCACACGTGTCGGTTGAGGCTGGACTGGCAAGTGAAGCTCTTGTCGCACACGGCGCACGTGTAGAGGCGCCGCACCGTCATCGCCATGTGCGTCTCCTTGTGCTTGTCGAGGAAGGCCTTGATCCGGAAGCGCTTCTCGCACACGTCGCACTGTGTGCTTCTGTTTGAGACTGGGGGAGTAAGTAAAGGGCTCGCCACACTCACCCACACGTGTCGGTTGAGGCTGGACTGGCAAGTGAAGCTCTTGTCGCACACGGCGCACGTGTAGAGGCGCCGCACCGTCATCGCCATGTGCGTCTCCTTGTGCTTGTCGAGGAAGGCCTTGATCCGGAAGCGCTTCTCGCACACGTCGCACTGTGTGCTTCTGTTTGAGACTGGGGGAGTAAGTAAAGGGCTCGCCACACTCACCCACACGTGTCGGTTGAGGCTGGACTGGCAAGTGAAGCTCTTGTCGCACACGGCGCACGTGTAGAGGCGCCGCACCGTCATCGCCATGTGCGTCTCCTTGTGCTTGTCGAGGAAGGCCTTGATCCGGAAGCGCTTCTCGCACACGTCGCACTGTGTGCTTCTGTTTGAGACTGGGGGAGTAAGTAAAGGGCTCGCCACACTCACCCACACGTGTCGGTTGAGGCTGGACTGGCAAGTGAAGCTCTTGTCGCACACGGCGCACGTGTAGAGGCGCCGCACCGTCATCGCCATGTGCGTCTCCTTGTGCTTGTCGAGGAAGGCCTTGATCCGGAAGCGCTTCTCGCACACGTCGCACTGTGTGCTTCTGTTTGAGACTGGGGGAGTAAGTAAAGGGCTCGCCACACTCACCCACACGTGTCGGTTGAGGCTGGACTGGCAAGTGAAGCTCTTGTCGCACACGGCGCACGTGTAGAGGCGCCGCACCGTCATCGCCATGTGCGTCTCCTTGTGCTTGTCGAGGAAGGCCTTGATCCGGAAGCGCTTCTCGCACACGTCGCACTGTGTGCTTCTGTTTGAGACTGGGGGAGTAAGTAAAGGGCTCGCCACACTCACCCACACGTGTCGGTTGAGGCTGGACTGGCAAGTGAAGCTCTTGTCGCACACGGCGCACGTGTAGAGGCGCCGCACCGTCATCGCCATGTGCGTCTCCTTGTGCTTGTCGAGGAAGGCCTTGATCCGGAAGCGCTTCTCGCACACGTCGCACTGTGTGCTTCTGTTTGAGACTGGGGGAGTAAGTAAAGGGCTCGCCACACTCACCCACACGTGTCGGTTGAGGCTGGACTGGCAAGTGAAGCTCTTGTCGCACACGGCGCACGTGTAGAGGCGCCGCACCGTCATCGCCATGTGCGTCTCCTTGTGCTTGTCGAGGAAGGCCTTGATCCGGAAGCGCTTCTCGCACACGTCGCACTGTGTGCTTCTGTTTGAGACTGGGGGAGTAAGTAAAGGGCTCGCCACACTCACCCACACGTGTCGGTTGAGGCTGGACTGGCAAGTGAAGCTCTTGTCGCACACGGCGCACGTGTAGAGGCGCCGCACCGTCATCGCCATGTGCGTCTCCTTGTGCTTGTCGAGGAAAGCCTTGATCCGGAAGCGCTTCTCGCACACGTCGCACTGTGTGCTTCTGTTTGAGACTGGGGGAGTAAGTAAAGGGCTCGCCACACTCACCCACACGTGTCGGTTGAGGCTGGACTGGCAAGTGAAGCTCTTGTCGCACACGGCGCACGTGTAGAGGCGCCGCACCGTCATCGCCATGTGCGTCTCCTTGTGCTTGTCGAGGAAGGCCTTGATCCGGAAGCGCTTCTCGCACACGTCGCACTGTGTGCTTCTGTTTGAGACTGGGGGAGTAAGTAAAGGGCTCGCCACACTCACCCACACGTGTCGGTTGAGGCTGGACTGGCAAGTGAAGCTCTTGTCGCACACGGCGCACGTGTAGAGGCGCCGCACCGTCATCGCCATGTGCGTCTCCTTGTGCTTGTCGAGGAAGGCCTTGATCCGGAAGCGCTTCTCGCACACGTCGCACTGTGTGCTTCTGTTTGAGACTGGGGGAGTAAGTAAAGGGCTCGCCACACTCACCCACACGTGTCGGTTGAGGCTGGACTGGCAAGTGAAGCTCTTGTCGCACACGGCGCACGTGTAGAGGCGCCGCACCGTCATCGCCATGTGCGTCTCCTTGTGCTTGTCGAGGAAGGCCTTGATCCGGAAGCGCTTCTCGCACACGTCGCACTGTGTGCTTCTGTTTGAGACTGGGGGAGTAAGTAAAGGGCTCGCCACACTCACCCACACGTGTCGGTTGAGGCTGGACTGGCAAGTGAAGCTCTTGTCGCACACGGCGCACGTGTAGAGGCGCCGCACCGTCATCGCCATGTGCGTCTCCTTGTGCTTGTCGAGGAAGGCCTTGATCCGGAAGCGCTTCTCGCACACGTCGCACTGTGTGCTTCTGTTTGAGACTGGGGGAGTAAGTAAAGGGCTCGCCACACTCACCCACACGTGTCGGTTGAGGCTGGACTGGCAAGTGAAGCTCTTGTCGCACACGGCGCACGTGTAGAGGCGCCGCACCGTCATCGCCATGTGCGTCTCCTTGTGCTTGTCGAGGAAAGCCTTGATCCGGAAGCGCTTCTCGCACACGTCGCACTGTGTGCTTCTGTTTGAGACTGGGGGAGTAAGTAAAGGGCTCGCCACACTCACCCACACGTGTCGGTTGAGGCTGGACTGGCAAGTGAAGCTCTTGTCGCACACGGCGCACGTGTAGAGGCGCCGCACCGTCATCGCCATGTGCGTCTCCTTGTGCTTGTCGAGGAAGGCCTTGATCCGGAAGCGCTTCTCGCACACGTCGCACTGTGTGCTTCTGTTTGAGACTGGGGGAGTAAGTAAAGGGCTCGCCACACTCACCCACACGTGTCGGTTGAGGCTGGACTGGCAAGTGAAGCTCTTGTCGCACACGGCGCACGTGTAGAGGCGCCGCACCGTCATCGCCATGTGCGTCTCCTTGTGCTTGTCGAGGAAGGCCTTGATCCGGAAGCGCTTCTCGCACACGTCGCACTGTGTGCTTCTGTTTGAGACTGGGGGAGTAAGTAAAGGGCTCGCCACACTCACCCACACGTGTCGGTTGAGGCTGGACTGGCAAGTGAAGCTCTTGTCGCACACGGCGCACGTGTAGAGGCGCCGCACCGTCATCGCCATGTGCGTCTCCTTGTGCTTGTCGAGGAAGGCCTTGATCCGGAAGCGCTTCTCGCACACGTCGCACTGTGTGCTTCTGTTTGAGACTGGGGGAGTAAGTAAAGGGCTCGCCACACTCACCCACACGTGTCGGTTGAGGCTGGACTGGCAAGTGAAGCTCTTGTCGCACACGGCGCACGTGTAGAGGCGCCGCACCGTCATCGCCATGTGCGTCTCCTTGTGCTTGTCGAGGAAGGCCTTGATCCGGAAGCGCTTCTCGCACACGTCGCACTGTGTGCTTCTGTTTGAGACTGGGGGAGTAAGTAAAGGGCTCGCCACACTCACCCACACGTGTCGGTTGAGGCTGGACTGGCAAGTGAAGCTCTTGTCGCACACGGCGCACGTGTAGAGGCGCCGCACCGTCATCGCCATGTGCGTCTCCTTGTGCTTGTCGAGGAAGGCCTTGATCCGGAAGCGCTTCTCGCACACGTCGCACTGTGTGCTTCTGTTTGAGACTGGGGGAGTAAGTAAAGGGCTCGCCACACTCACCCACACGTGTCGGTTGAGGCTGGACTGGCAAGTGAAGCTCTTGTCGCACACGGCGCACGTGTAGAGGCGCCGCACCGTCATCGCCATGTGCGTCTCCTTGTGCTTGTCGAGGAAGGCCTTGATCCGGAAGCGCTTCTCGCACACGTCGCACTGTGTGCTTCTGTTTGAGACTGGGGGAGTAAGTAAAGGGCTCGCCACACTCACCCACACGTGTCGGTTGAGGCTGGACTGGCAAGTGAAGCTCTTGTCGCACACGGCGCACGTGTAGACGCGCCGCACCGTCATCGCCATGTGCGTCTCCTTGTGCTTGTCGAGGAAGGCCTTGATCCGGAAGCGCTTCTCGCACACGTCGCACTGTGTGCTTCTGTTTGAGACTGGGGGAGTAAGTAAAGGGCTCGCCACACTCACCCACACGTGTCGGTTGAGGCTGGACTGGCAAGTGAAGCTCTTGTCGCACACGGCGCACGTGTAGAGGCGCCGCACCGTCATCGCCATGTGCGTCTCCTTGTGCTTGTCGAGGAAGGCCTTGATCCGGAAGCGCTTCTCGCACACGTCGCACTGTGTGCTTCTGTTTGAGACTGGGGGAGTAAGTAAAGGGCTCGCCACACTCACCCACACGTGTCGGTTGAGGCTGGACTGGCAAGTGAAGCTCTTGTCGCACACGGCGCACGTGTAGAGGCGCCGCACCGTCATCGCCATGTGCGTCTCCTTGTGCTTGTCGAGGAAGGCCTTGATCCGGAAGCGCTTCTCGCACACGTCGCACTGTGTGCTTCTGTTTGAGACTGGGGGAGTAAGTAAAGGGCTCGCCACACTCACCCACACGTGTCGGTTGAGGCTGGACTGGCAAGTGAAGCTCTTGTCGCACACGGCGCACGTGTAGAGGCGCCGCACCGTCATCGCCATGTGCGTCTCCTTGTGCTTGTCGAGGAAGGCCTTGATCCGGAAGCGCTTCTCGCACACGTCGCACTGTGTGCTTCTGTTTGAGACTGGGGGAGTAAGTAAAGGGCTCGCCACACTCACCCACACGTGTCGGTTGAGGCTGGACTGGCAAGTGAAGCTCTTGTCGCACACGGCGCACGTGTAGAGGCGCCGCACCGTCATCGCCATGTGCGTCTCCTTGTGCTTGTCGAGGAAGGCCTTGATCCGGAAGCGCTTCTCGCACACGTCGCACTGTGTGCTTCTGTTTGAGACTGGGGGAGTAAGTAAAGGGCTCGCCACACTCACCCACACGTGTCGGTTGAGGCTGGACTGGCAAGTGAAGCTCTTGTCGCACACGGCGCACGTGTAGAGGCGCCGCACCGTCATCGCCATGTGCGTCTCCTTGTGCTTGTCGAGGAAGGCCTTGATCCGGAAGCGCTTCTCGCACACGTCGCACTGTGTGCTTCTGTTTGAGACTGGGGGAGTAAGTAAAGGGCTCGCCACACTCACCCACACGTGTCGGTTGAGGCTGGACTGGCAAGTGAAGCTCTTGTCGCACACGGCGCACGTGTAGAGGCGCCGCACCGTCATCGCCATGTGCGTCTCCTTGTGCTTGTCGAGGAAGGCCTTGATCCGGAAGCGCTTCTCGCACACGTCGCACTGTGTGCTTCTGTTTGAGACTGGGGGAGTAAGTAAAGGGCTCGCCACACTCACCCACACGTGTCGGTTGAGGCTGGACTGGCAAGTGAAGCTCTTGTCGCACACGGCGCACGTGTAGAGGCGCCGCACCGTCATCGCCATGTGCGTCTCCTTGTGCTTGTCGAGGAAGGCCTTGATCCGGAAGCGCTTCTCGCACACGTCGCACTGTGTGCTTCTGTTTGAGACTGGGGGAGTAAGTAAAGGGCTCGCCACACTCACCCACACGTGTCGGTTGAGGCTGGACTGGCAAGTGAAGCTCTTGTCGCACACGGCGCACGTGTAGAGGCGCCGCACCGTCATCGCCATGTGCGTCTCCTTGTGCTTGTCGAGGAAGGCCTTGATCCGGAAGCGCTTCTCGCACACGTCGCACTGTGTGCTTCTGTTTGAGACTGGGGGAGTAAGTAAAGGGCTCGCCACACTCACCCACACGTGTCGGTTGAGGCTGGACTGGCAAGTGAAGCTCTTGTCGCACACGGCGCACGTGTAGAGGCGCCGCACCGTCATCGCCATGTGCGTCTCCTTGTGCTTGTCGAGGAAGGCCTTGATCCGGAAGCGCTTCTCGCACACGTCGCACTGTGTGCTTCTGTTTGAGACTGGGGGAGTAAGTAAAGGGCTCGCCACACTCACCCACACGTGTCGGTTGAGGCTGGACTGGCAAGTGAAGCTCTTGTCGCACACGGCGCACGTGTAGAGGCGCCGCACCGTCATCGCCATGTGCGTCTCCTTGTGCTTGTCGAGGAAGGCCTTGATCCGGAAGCGCTTCTCGCACACGTCGCACTGTGTGCTTCTGTTTGAGACTGGGGGAGTAAGTAAAGGGCTCGCCACACTCACCCACACGTGTCGGTTGAGGCTGGACTGGCAAGTGAAGCTCTTGTCGCACACGGCGCACGTGTAGAGGCGCCGCACCGTCATCGCCATGTGCGTCTCCTTGTGCTTGTCGAGGAAGGCCTTGATCCGGAAGCGCTTCTCGCACACGTCGCACTGTGTGCTTCTGTTTGAGACTGGGGGAGTAAGTAAAGGGCTCGCCACACTCACCCACACGTGTCGGTTGAGGCTGGACTGGCAAGTGAAGCTCTTGTCGCACACGGCGCACGTGTAGAGGCGCCGCACCGTCATCGCCATGTGCGTCTCCTTGTGCTTGTCGAGGAAGGCCTTGATCCGGAAGCGCTTCTCGCACACGTCGCACTGTGTGCTTCTGTTTGAGACTGGGGGAGTAAGTAAAGGGCTCGCCACACTCACCCACACGTGTCGGTTGAGGCTGGACTGGCAAGTGAAGCTCTTGTCGCACACGGCGCACGTGTAGAGGCGCCGCACCGTCATCGCCATGTGCGTCTCCTTGTGCTTGTCGAGGAAGGCCTTGATCCGGAAGCGCTTCTCGCACACGTCGCACTGTGTGCTTCTGTTTGAGACTGGGGGAGTAAGTAAAGGGCTCGCCACACTCACCCACACGTGTCGGTTGAGGCTGGACTGGCAAGTGAAGCTCTTGTCGCACACGGCGCACGTGTAGAGGCGCCGCACCGTCATCGCCATGTGCGTCTCCTTGTGCTTGTCGAGGAAGGCCTTGATCCGGAAGCGCTTCTCGCACACGTCGCACTGTGTGCTTCTGTTTGAGACTGGGGGAGTAAGTAAAGGGCTCGCCACACTCACCCACACGTGTCGGTTGAGGCTGGACTGGCAAGTGAAGCTCTTGTCGCACACGGCGCACGTGTAGAGGCGCCGCACCGTCATCGCCATGTGCGTCTCCTTGTGCTTGTCGAGGAAGGCCTTGATCCGGAAGCGCTTCTCGCACACGTCGCACTGTGTGCTTCTGTTTGAGACTGGGGGAGTAAGTAAAGGGCTCGCCACACTCACCCACACGTGTCGGTTGAGGCTGGACTGGCAAGTGAAGCTCTTGTCGCACACGGCGCACGTGTAGAGGCGCCGCACCGTCATCGCCATGTGCGTCTCCTTGTGCTTGTCGAGGAAGGCCTTGATCCGGAAGCGCTTCTCGCACACGTCGCACTGTGTGCTTCTGTTTGAGACTGGGGGAGTAAGTAAAGGGCTCGCCACACTCACCCACACGTGTCGGTTGAGGCTGGACTGGCAAGTGAAGCTCTTGTCGCACACGGCGCACGTGTAGAGGCGCCGCACCGTCATCGCCATGTGCGTCTCCTTGTGCTTGTCGAGGAAGGCCTTGATCCGGAAGCGCTTCTCGCACACGTCGCACTGTGTGCTTCTGTTTGAGACTGGGGGAGTAAGTAAAGGGCTCGCCACACTCACCCACACGTGTCGGTTGAGGCTGGACTGGCAAGTGAAGCTCTTGTCGCACACGGCGCACGTGTAGAGGCGCCGCACCGTCATCGCCATGTGCGTCTCCTTGTGCTTGTCGAGGAAGGCCTTGATCCGGAAGCGCTTCTCGCACACGTCGCACTGTGTGCTTCTGTTTGAGACTGGGGGAGTAAGTAAAGGGCTCGCCACACTCACCCACACGTGTCGGTTGAGGCTGGACTGGCAAGTGAAGCTCTTGTCGCACACGGCGCACGTGTAGAGGCGCCGCACCGTCATCGCCATGTGCGTCTCCTTGTGCTTGTCGAGGAAGGCCTTGATCCGGAAGCGCTTCTCGCACACGTCGCACTGTGTGCTTCTGTTTGAGACTGGGGGAGTAAGTAAAGGGCTCGCCACACTCACCCACACGTGTCGGTTGAGGCTGGACTGGCAAGTGAAGCTCTTGTCGCACACGGCGCACGTGTAGAGGCGCCGCACCGTCATCGCCATGTGCGTCTCCTTGTGCTTGTCGAGGAAGGCCTTGATCCGGAAGCGCTTCTCGCACACGTCGCACTGTGTGCTTCTGTTTGAGACTGGGGGAGTAAGTAAAGGGCTCGCCACACTCACCCACACGTGTCGGTTGAGGCTGGACTGGCAAGTGAAGCTCTTGTCGCACACGGCGCACGTGTAGAGGCGCCGCACCGTCATCGCCATGTGCGTCTCCTTGTGCTTGTCGAGGAAGGCCTTGATCCGGAAGCGCTTCTCGCACACGTCGCACTGTGTGCTTCTGTTTGAGACTGGGGGAGTAAGTAAAGGGCTCGCCACACTCACCCACACGTGTCGGTTGAGGCTGGACTGGCAAGTGAAGCTCTTGTCGCACACGGCGCACGTGTAGAGGCGCCGCACCGTCATCGCCATGTGCGTCTCCTTGTGCTTGTCGAGGAAGGCCTTGATCCGGAAGCGCTTCTCGCACACGTCGCACTGTGTGCTTCTGTTTGAGACTGGGGGAGTAAGTAAAGGGCTCGCCACACTCACCCACACGTGTCGGTTGAGGCTGGACTGGCAAGTGAAGCTCTTGTCGCACACGGCGCACGTGTAGAGGCGCCGCACCGTCATCGCCATGTGCGTCTCCTTGTGCTTGTCGAGGAAGGCCTTGATCCGGAAGCGCTTCTCGCACACGTCGCACTGTGTGCTTCTGTTTGAGACTGGGGGAGTAAGTAAAGGGCTCGCCACACTCACCCACACGTGTCGGTTGAGGCTGGACTGGCAAGTGAAGCTCTTGTCGCACACGGCGCACGTGTAGAGGCGCCGCACCGTCATCGCCATGTGCGTCTCCTTGTGCTTGTCGAGGAAGGCCTTGATCCGGAAGCGCTTCTCGCACACGTCGCACTGTGTGCTTCTGTTTGAGACTGGGGGAGTAAGTAAAGGGCTCGCCACACTCACCCACACGTGTCGGTTGAGGCTGGACTGGCAAGTGAAGCTCTTGTCGCACACGGCGCACGTGTAGAGGCGCCGCACCGTCATCGCCATGTGCGTCTCCTTGTGCTTGTCGAGGAAGGCCTTGATCCGGAAGCGCTTCTCGCACACGTCGCACTGTGTGCTTCTGTTTGAGACTGGGGGAGTAAGTAAAGGGCTCGCCACACTCACCCACACGTGTCGGTTGAGGCTGGACTGGCAAGTGAAGCTCTTGTCGCACACGGCGCACGTGTAGAGGCGCCGCACCGTCATCGCCATGTGCGTCTCCTTGTGCTTGTCGAGGAAGGCCTTGATCCGGAAGCGCTTCTCGCACACGTCGCACTGTGTGCTTCTGTTTGAGACTGGGGGAGTAAGTAAAGGGCTCGCCACACTCACCCACACGTGTCGGTTGAGGCTGGACTGGCAAGTGAAGCTCTTGTCGCACACGGCGCACGTGTAGAGGCGCCGCACCGTCATCGCCATGTGCGTCTCCTTGTGCTTGTCGAGGAAGGCCTTGATCCGGAAGCGCTTCTCGCACACGTCGCACTGTGTGCTTCTGTTTGAGACTGGGGGAGTAAGTAAAGGGCTCGCCACACTCACCCACACGTGTCGGTTGAGGCTGGACTGGCAAGTGAAGCTCTTGTCGCACACGGCGCACGTGTAGAGGCGCCGCACCGTCATCGCCATGTGCGTCTCCTTGTGCTTGTCGAGGAAGGCCTTGATCCGGAAGCGCTTCTCGCACACGTCGCACTGTGTGCTTCTGTTTGAGACTGGGGGAGTAAGTAAAGGGCTCGCCACACTCACCCACACGTGTCGGTTGAGGCTGGACTGGCAAGTGAAGCTCTTGTCGCACACGGCGCACGTGTAGAGGCGCCGCACCGTCATCGCCATGTGCGTCTCCTTGTGCTTGTCGAGGAAGGCCTTGATCCGGAAGCGCTTCTCGCACACGTCGCACTGTGTGCTTCTGTTTGAGACTGGGGGAGTAAGTAAAGGGCTCGCCACACTCACCCACACGTGTCGGTTGAGGCTGGACTGGCAAGTGAAGCTCTTGTCGCACACGGCGCACGTGTAGAGGCGCCGCACCGTCATCGCCATGTGCGTCTCCTTGTGCTTGTCGAGGAAGGCCTTGATCCGGAAGCGCTTCTCGCACACGTCGCACTGTGTGCTTCTGTTTGAGACTGGGGGAGTAAGTAAAGGGCTCGCCACACTCACCCACACGTGTCGGTTGAGGCTGGACTGGCAAGTGAAGCTCTTGTCGCACACGGCGCACGTGTAGAGGCGCCGCACCGTCATCGCCATGTGCGTCTCCTTGTGCTTGTCGAGGAAGGCCTTGATCCGGAAGCGCTTCTCGCACACGTCGCACTGTGTGCTTCTGTTTGAGACTGGGGGAGTAAGTAAAGGGCTCGCCACACTCACCCACACGTGTCGGTTGAGGCTGGACTGGCAAGTGAAGCTCTTGTCGCACACGGCGCACGTGTAGAGGCGCCGCACCGTCATCGCCATGTGCGTCTCCTTGTGCTTGTCGAGGAAGGCCTTGATCCGGAAGCGCTTCTCGCACACGTCGCACTGTGTGCTTCTGTTTGAGACTGGGGGAGTAAGTAAAGGGCTCGCCACACTCACCCACACGTGTCGGTTGAGGCTGGACTGGCAAGTGAAGCTCTTGTCGCACACGGCGCACGTGTAGAGGCGCCGCACCGTCATCGCCATGTGCGTCTCCTTGTGCTTGTCGAGGAAGGCCTTGATCCGGAAGCGCTTCTCGCACACGTCGCACTGTGTGCTTCTGTTTGAGACTGGGGGAGTAAGTAAAGGGCTCGCCACACTCACCCACACGTGTCGGTTGAGGCTGGACTGGCAAGTGAAGCTCTTGTCGCACACGGCGCACGTGTAGAGGCGCCGCACCGTCATCGCCATGTGCGTCTCCTTGTGCTTGTCGAGGAAGGCCTTGATCCGGAAGCGCTTCTCGCACACGTCGCACTGTGTGCTTCTGTTTGAGACTGGGGGAGTAAGTAAAGGGCTCGCCACACTCACCCACACGTGTCGGTTGAGGCTGGACTGGCAAGTGAAGCTCTTGTCGCACACGGCGCACGTGTAGAGGCGCCGCACCGTCATCGCCATGTGCGTCTCCTTGTGCTTGTCGAGGAAGGCCTTGATCCGGAAGCGCTTCTCGCACACGTCGCACTGTGTGCTTCTGTTTGAGACTGGGGGAGTAAGTAAAGGGCTCGCCACACTCACCCACACGTGTCGGTTGAGGCTGGACTGGCAAGTGAAGCTCTTGTCGCACACGGCGCACGTGTAGAGGCGCCGCACCGTCATCGCCATGTGCGTCTCCTTGTGCTTGTCGAGGAAGGCCTTGATCCGGAAGCGCTTCTCGCACACGTCGCACTGGAAGTCCTTCTGGCCCGTGTGCTTCGTCATGTGGTATTTCAGATGGTGTGGTGACTAAAATAGAAATATTGTTTACTAGAAGAATAGAATAGAATAGAATAGATTTTTATTCAAATAAACTTTTACAAGTGCTTTTGAATCGTCAAATAATTTACCACTGGTTCGGAATGCCGTTCCTACCGAGAAGAACCAGCAAGAAACTCGGCGGTTGCTCTTTTCAATTGTTCAATTTACAATAACATTCGATCGCGATTGCGAAGATCGCGACTCCGCCCGCGTGGATTTAGGTTCTTTAAAAATCCCATGGGAACTCTTTATTATAAAAAGCTGCCTATGTCAATTTCCGGGACGCAAGCTATCTCTGTAACAAATTTCATATAAATTGGTTAAACGGATAGACCTTTAAGAAACCCGTGGGAACACTTTGGTTCTCCGTGATGTAAATTAACCCTGTACCAAATTTCATCAAAATCGGTTAAACAGTCGGGCCGTGAAAAGTTAGCAGACAGTCAGAGAGACGGACACACTTTCGCATTTATAATTTAAGTATTTAATTTCGGAGTCAGCGAAATCACGAATCGCGTAGTTGCCATCTAGCGAAGGGACAGCGCCATCTATTGACGCGTAGTGGCCATCTAGAAAATTTCGTGATAAAGTACGCTATTAGTACGTAGGCGACATCTATAGGTAAGTAAACGTCATCTAACATAAGTTACATTAGGCCGACTGTCCGGAGCTGGTAGTGAAAGTAGAAGTCCTTTTGGTTCTGGAAATGGTTTAAGGTGGAAGCGACGGGCCTGCCCGCGAAATTCAAATTTAATTTGGTTTTTCGCATTTTTTAAACTAATACGACAACGTAGGCTTATGGTTATTTTATTTGCGACGATAACAATATTATCCTCACAGGTTTATATAAAAATCTTTACTTGAAAGGGTCCAGGTTAAGAAATTAGCTATATGAAATTTGAATTTCGCGGGCAGGCCGGTCTCATGCCCCTTAATAAATCGCTTTACATGAAATTGTATAGAATAAGTAAAATTAAAAATAGCTGTATCCGTTCGCACCGATGGCAGGTAACGAAGGCCGCGAGTGTAGTCTGCATTCGGTACATGATGGTATTTGACTCTGTCGGCACGTTTCGCTGATGTAGGAGGTCATCCAGCGTATCACGTATGATTTAAGCACAGCGCCATCTGTAGGCACGTAGACGATATCTAGCGTTTTATCGGAGAGGAAGAGAGAGGTTGAAAGAGGGAGAGGGGTAGAGAGGTTGAAAGAGGGAGAGGGGTAGAGAGGTTGAAAGAGGGAGAGGAGTAGAGAGAGTCTCACCTGAAAATGTTTTCCACACAGCTCACACAACACTTTCTGATTGTTGGGAGAGAACTGGGTCCGGTTCTTGTCGGGGTGCTCGCGCTTGAAGTGGAATGTATACCGCAAGAAGTCTTTGAGTTCGATGCCACACTGGAAACAATAATATAACATAATATTTAGAAATTTCCTTGAAGTGTGTCATAAATTTTTAAAATATAGTAAAAAGCAAAATGTCATTTCTCGTTCAAAGGGCTGCATTGTAGAATGGCTTGATTTTTTTTATTCATTATAGGCAAGCGCTTGACCAATATCACACCTGATGGAAAGTGACGATGTGGTCCAAGATGGGACACGTTTACCTAGAAGATGCCTATTCACTCTTTTTTAAAAGATACCCAGATTGCAATTGGTAGGAAACACAGATCGCGGAAGAGTATTCCAAACCTTAGCCATGCGTATGAGGAATGAAGACGCAAAACGTTTCGTGCGTGTACATGGAATGTCGACGACATAAGGATGGAAACTCGCCCGACGTTTACTTCGACTACGTCGACGAATTATTATAAAAATAATAGTGAATCTCAGATTGTTTACTTGGGAACACCACACACAAGGGGACACAGGAGGGGGGAAGGACAAGGGGGGGAAGGGGATGGTGATGGTACTCACCTGTTCGCAAGTGATGACGTCAGCGGGGTCTCCCCGCCTCCGCTTGTGGCGACCACTGCCCTTGCTGTAGCAGCGCGGCGGCACCGCCTGGTTGACTCGCCGCGTTCTGTGACACACAGACATACAGACCAACACGAGTGATAGTACTGATGGTTACTGATTAGATACCACAAAATCCAGGATTAGCACATAGGCTACTTTTATCCCGGAAAATCAAACAGTTCCTACGGGATTTCGAAAAACGTAAGTCCACGCGGACGGAGTCGCGGGCATCAGCTAGTAATAATTAAACTTATGAAACTTACTCGGGAGTGAAGTGTTTGGGCGAAACCTTCAGATGCTGTTCGTAGGCCGCACTGCTCGCGAAGCGCACGTTGCACTCCTCGCACAGCGGCCCGTCTGGATTCTGGAACAAAATTCCAACTTATTTTCCATTATTTCACACTAGTATAGCCTACCTATTCCATAGACAAAGAATGGGTGGTATACTTACCAAATGTGTTGTATTGTCACTATGTCCGAGATCTATAGAGCGCACTTTGACTTTGCTCAGACTTAAGGCAGTGTTAAAACGAGACAGCGTTATACTGCTTGCATAAATCTGTCCCGTTTTAACTGAAGCTTAAGTCTAAGCAAAGTCGAAGTTTACTCTATAGATTTCAACCTAAGAGTCTACTTTCTACTAAGCTATTATACTGATCGCGATCGTTTTACTGTTACCCGTTGAGGAGTTCCATCCTCTATTTCCGAAACTCGTTCAGGTAGGAGTAGCCGCACTGATTGCAGATGTGGTCTGAAGGGTGCTTCACACGCAAGTGCGTCATGTATGACGTGTACTTGCTGTCTGCGCAGGTACATCGGCATAGTGGTAGTACTGTAGCGGCGAGGTCTCACCTCGACTTTGTCCAAGCGGTGAATCCTGCGCAAGTGCGAGCGGAGGCCCAGCTCGTTCAGGTAGGAGTAGCCGCACTGATTGCAGATGTGGTCTGAAGGGTGCTTCACACGCAAGTGCGTCGTGTATGACGTGTACTTGCTGTCTGCGCAGGTACATCGGCATAGTGGTAGTACTGTAGCGGCGAGGTCTCACCTCGACTTTGTCCAAGCGGTGAATCCTGCGCAAGTGCGAGCGGAGGCCCAGCTCGTTCAGGTAGGAGTAGCCGCACTGATTGCAGATGTGGTCTGAAGGGTGCTTCACACGCAAGTGCGTCATGTATGACGTGTACTTGCTGTCTGCGCAGGTACATCGGCATAGTGGTAGTACTGTAGCGGCGAGGTCTCACCTCGACTTTGTCCAAGCGGTGAATCCTGCGCAAGTGCGAGCGGAGGCCCAGCTCGTTCAGGTAGGAGTAGCCGCACTGATTGCAGATGTGGTCTGAAGGGTGCTTCACACGCAAGTGCGTCATGTATGACGTGTACTTGCTGTCTGCGCAGGTACATCGGCATAGTGGTAGTACTGTAGCGGCGAGGTCTCACCTCGACTTTGTCCAAGCGGTGAATCCTGCGCAAGTGCGAGCGGAGGCCCAGCTCGTTCAGGTAGGAGTAGCCGCACTGATTGCAGATGTGGTCTGAAGGGTGCTTCACACGCAAGTGCGTCATGTATGACGTGTACTTGCTGTCTGCGCAGGTACATCGGCATAGTGGTAGTACTGTAGCGGCGAGGTCTCACCTCGACTTTGTCCAAGCGGTGAATCCTGCGCAAGTGCGAGCGGAGGCCCAGCTCGTTCAGGTAGGAGTAGCCGCACTGATTGCAGATGTGGTCTGAAGGGTGCTTCACACGCAAGTGCGTCATGTATGACGTGTACTTGCTGTCTGCGCAGGTACATCGGCATAGTGGTAGTACTGTAGCGGCGAGGTCTCACCTCGACTTTGTCCAAGCGGTGAATCCTGCGCAAGTGCGAGCGGAGGCCCAGCTCGTTCAGGTAGGAGTAGCCGCACTGATTGCAGATGTGGTCTGAAGGGTGCTTCACACGCAAGTGCGTCATGTATGACGTGTACTTGCTGTCTGCGCAGGTACATCGGCATAGTGGTAGTACTGTAGCGGCGAGGTCTCACCTCGACTTTGTCCAAGCGGTGAATCCTGCGCAAGTGCGAGCGGAGGCCCAGCTCGTTCAGGTAGGAGTAGCCGCACTGATTGCAGATGTGGTCTGAAGGGTGCTTCACACGCAAGTGCGTCGTGTATGACGTGTACTTGCTGTCTGCGCAGGTACATCGGCATAGTGGTAGTACTGTAGCGGCGAGGTCTCACCTCGACTTTGTCCAAGCGGTGAATCCTGCGCAAGTGCGAGCGGAGGCCCAGCTCGTTCAGGTAGGAGTAGCCGCACTGATTGCAGATGTGGTCTGAAGGGTGCTTCACACGCAAGTGCGTCATGTATGACGTGTACTTGCTGTCTGCGCAGGTACATCGGCATAGTGGTAGTACTGTAGCGGCGAGGTCTCACCTCGACTTTGTCCAAGCGGTGAATCCTGCGCAAGTGCGAGCGGAGGCCCAGCTCGTTCAGGTAGGAGTAGCCGCACTGATTGCAGATGTGGTCTGAAGGGTGCTTCACACGCAAGTGCGTCATGTATGACGTGTACTTTCTGAGAGAAAACAAAGTAGTACATTAATAGGATATTTTACTCACACCAAGCAGGAAATGATTCAGCTAAAGGTGGAGCACGCCTGCCCAGAAGGTGCCTATTCACTCTTCTTTTCAAGGCACCAATATTACAGCTAGCGCGAAAAATGGAAGCCACAAAGGCGTATTAGCAATAAGCAATCGAAAATGTCAGTTTTTTTAGTTTATAAAATTACTAGCTGATACCCGCGACTTCGTTCGCGTGGATGTAGTTTTTTAAAAATCCCGTGGGAACTCTTTGATTTTCCGGGATAAAAAGTAGCCTATGTGCTAATCCAGGGTATAATCTATCTCCATTCCAAATTTCAGCCAAATCCGTCTGGTAGTTTTTGCGCGAAGGAGTAACAAACATACACACACACACATACAAACTTTCGGCTTTATAATATTAAGTGTGATATTATTAATTTTAAAGATTTCACTTTTATATCTATTCTGCAAATATTCGAAATGTAATAACCATTTTTAAATACCAACCAACCACAAAGATGTTTTCAAAATCATTTGAAATTCAATTCGAAACATAGTTTCGTTTGTGATTGGTAGGTGTGACTCAAAATAGTTAACACCCACTGAGATTTTTGTCTCAGTCATTTGTATGGGAATACGAAACAGAGAAAGCGGTATACTAACTTCATTCCACGGTTTAGACTATAGTCAAAATACAGGGTGTAACCAGAACGCTAGCAAAAACGAAGACACGTGATAGTACTGATGATTATTACTAATAAAATACCATTAAAAAACTACGATTTTTTTAAAATCCTGTATCTTTTTAAAAGGTCACAATATATTGCAAATAAAACATCTGACTGACGCTAGAGGTCAACGAACGTTCCGTAAATAGGTCACTCGAAGTCAATGCCGCGTCGTAGGTGGGGCGTTGACCCGAGTTTTGCTCGCTATACAATGCGGGTTTGAAAAAAACTAAAACTATAAGATAAGGCAAATGGTCACTGGCATCGGATTGTGTTAAGGGGCATGAGACGGGTCTGCCCGCGAAATTCAAATTTAATTTGGTTTTTCGCAATTTGTAAACTAATACGACAAAGTAGGCTTATGGTATTTTAATTGCGACAATGGGAGTATCATCCCCCAGAGTGGGGGTTTATGTAAAAATCTTTACTTGAAAAGGTCCAGTTTAAGAAATTAGCTCTAGTCTCGACTAATTTATGAGGGTAGTCGATACTAGAGCTAATTTCTTAAACTGGACCCTTTCAAGTAAAGATTTTTATGTAAACCTGTGAGGATGATACTGCCATTGTCGCAATTAAAATACCATAAGCCTACGTTGTTGTATTAGTTTACAAGTTGTGAAAGACCAAATTAAATTTGAATTTTGCGGGCAGGCCCGTCGCTTACGCCTTAAAGTAGCTTAATAACGTTAAGCTTTTGCTAGTGGCATCGTAGCGCCTAAACGAATGAACCGATTTTAATTTACTTTTTTTTGTTTGAAAGGTGGCTTGATCGAGAGTGTTCTTAGCTATAATCCAAAAAAATTGGTTCAGCAGTTTAAGAGTTATCAGCTTTTTTCTAGTTTTCTTGCAGAAAAGAAGGTTAGATAACCGTTAGGTTCATAATATTATGTCAATTGACAAATGTCAAGCTGTCAATATGGACGTTGCCTTGATACATAATTATTTATTTGAAAATGATGTTTTGGAAAACTCAGATACTTTGGATCGTAGGCGCGGAATAGTCCAAGAAAATCGGTTCAGCCGTTTGAAAGTTATCAGGTCTTTTCTAGTTACTGTAACCTTCACTTGTCGGGGGTGTTGTAAATTTTTAATTTACACTTATATATGCATTATAATTGTTGATTGTAGAACCTACGGGGGTGACATAGTCTTCTTAGATTAAACCCACACCAAAAAAAAAAAAAAGAAAAAAAAAATGGTTACTAACATAATATTGTGGGCCTTTGTTGCTTGAGAAAATATATTATTGTATAGTATACTTACATGAATTCATTGTATAGTATACTTACATGAATTCATTGTATAGTATACTTACATGAATTCAGCGTCACAGTGGTCACACTTGTACCGGGTGCCCTTGTGCCAGTTTTCGTGCATTCGCGCAGACTCGCTGCAACAACAAACCTTCATCATCAACAACCCTTCGCCGGCCCACTACTGAGCACTGGTCTCTTCTTAGAATGAGAACAGTTTACAACAATGTCCACCACCATGCCGGCCAAGCGCAGATTGGCAATTGGTTAGGGTAATCACATTAATATTATGAAGGCGAAAGTTTGTGAATGTATGTGTGTATGTATGTGTGTATGTTTGTTACTCTTTCACGCTAAAAGCACTGGGCGGATTTGGCTGAAATTCAGAATGGAAGTAGATTATACCCTGGATTAGCACAGGCTACTATTTATCCCGGGAAATCAAAGAGTTACCACGGGATTTCGAAAAACCTATATCCACGCGGGCGAAGCCGCGGGCATCAGCCGAGGAAACCTTTGTATTTTTGTATTTTTGTATGTTTGTATTGAATAGGCTCAAAAACTACTGGACCGATTTCAAAATTTCTTTTACCATTACTTAGAGGGATTCTTCCGAATCCGTATAGGCTATATTTTATCCCGGAAAATAGAAAAAATAAATGTCCACCCGTGCGAAGCCGGGGCGGGTCGCTAGTTTATATTAAAAAGCATGCTCCTGGCAAAAGCATACAAATGAAGATGAATTACGTAAATGGTAAAAAGCATGAATTTGACTCGCTCCAGCGAACGCGGGGCTGTATTTGCTTGTATGGAATATTATTGTAAATTGAACAATCGAAAAGAGCAACCGCCGAATTTCTTGCTGGTTCTTTGCGGTAGGAACGGCATTCCGAACCAGTGGTAGATTATTTTGACGATTCAAAAGCACTTGTAAAAAGTTCATTTGAATCTATAGGAACTATCCTGTAATGCTAGACGTACGTGTTGAAAAAAAAAAACTTCATAATTCTAGACGCATTTGCAAAATAATCTAAAACCAGTAAAGTGCGAGTAGGACACGAAGGATTCCGTACCACCGTGAAAGAAATACTTTTCTATTTTTTTTTTTGTTATGTAACTATAACGTTTTTCGGATTTTTACCAGACTACGGCAAAGCCAAAAGGAGACCAAGAAAACCTATAGGGTACTTCCTGTTGACCTAGATTCTAGAATCATGAAATTTGGCAAAATGTAAAAAAATACCCGAGTACGGAACCCTCAGTGCGCGAGTCTGACCCGCACTTGGCCGGTTTTTTTACCTATGAAAGTGGTAGTAGTAGGTATCCTGTGAGCTAAGCGGGAACTCACTTGGTCATGGTGGTGTAGCCGCACAGCGTGCACGTGTAGCGCGTCGCGTGCGACTTGCTGTGCTTGTGCAGCGCGTACTTGTCGCCCCAGTACTGCTTGCACACCGGGCACTCCAGCGTGCCGAACGCCTGCCAACATTCCAAATACAGTGGACCCCCGGTAATCCGACAAACGTTTTGCAGGGCAGTGTCAGACTATCAAATTTGTCGGATTATAGAGTACTGCGTAAGAACCCCTATAGTCTGTCGTTTTTTACAAAAGAGTACCTTGTAATCCGACAAATTAAAGATCCAACAATAAGATTCTATATGTCATTCATACCTACTCTGAAATGCAAGTCATAGGTACTTCACTATGTATGTCAAAAGTAAATCACATCACATCACACTAATACTATAAAGGGGAAAGTTTGTGTGTATGTGTATATGTATGTGTGTGTATGTGTATATGTATGTGTGTGTATGTGTATATGTATGTGTGTGTATGTTGGTTACTCCTTCACGCAAACGCACTAAGCGGATTGGGCTGAAATTAAGATTGGAGATGAATTATACCCTGGATTAGCACATAGGCTACTTTTTATCCCGGAAAATTAAAGTGTTCCCACAGGATTTTTAAAAAACTTACATCCACGCGAACGAAGTCGCGGGCATCAGCTAGTTCAATAATAAAATAGACTTGTCGGATTACAGAGGGTGCCGGATTAGACAGCTAATGATTAACAAAAAACGTATACAAATTCTGTATTTAAATTTCAACTCTCTAGTCTCTACCTAGTTCACAAGATACAGCCCGCTGACAGACAGACAGACGGACCGCGGAGGCTTATTAATAAGTCCCTTAGAAACCCTAAAACCCGCATAGTACAGTGTGTCTTGCTTACCTTGGTATGCTTCTTCATATGTCGAGTATAAGTAATTTCAGTAATAAACCCCTTATAGCATACATCACACTGAAAACCAGAATTCTTATAGTTACTAGATTCCTTCCTCTTGTCGATTTCCGCTATTTGCTCTTCAAGTGTCAATTGAGTTGTATCAAATATACTCAATTTGTTTCTGGCATTCCTTACTAATTTTGGAGCACCAGATTTTTTGGACCTCGATGTTCTTTTAGGTTTAGATTCGTCAACTTTTTTTGTAACGTTTCTTTTAACAGCCCGGGTTCTCTTACGAACAGTTTTAGTTCCAACCGGATTCCCTTTCCTTGTTATTTTAATGTTATTAACGACTGTTTTTGGTACGTTCTCATCAACACCTTTATCGGTTTCAACTTTAGTAACAAATTCAACCCCAACACCTGCCAAATTACTGACATTTAGTTCTTTATCATTCAAAGCAGTCAAATTTTCATCCAAAAATCCGTCATCATCAGTGTCATTGTTCAAAAAATCAACATTGTTGTCATCATTCAAAAAATCTACGTCAATATCAATGTCTTCATTCAAATCATTTTTGATACCGTGGACTGCTAATTCTGTAAAACTATCGTTTTCTTTACGTTCAAAAGCAAATACTATTTCATCTTGTTTTTCTACTTTGACTATGGATTTCGTCTCTACATTGTCTATTTCTATTTCTACGGATGAACTGTCGACAACATTTAGGTCACAATGGTTGGGTTTGAAAAACTTTTGTGTTATTTTAGACGCCAGTCCTTCGTCGTGTCGACTTATAGTTCTTATTTTTGGTACTGTTAACTGAAAAAAAGTAAACCCTTACAATCACATCACACTATAATATTATAAAGGAGAAAATTTGTTTGTGTGTGTGTGTGTGTGTGTGTGTGTGTGTATGTTTGTTACTCCTTCACGCAAAAACTACTGGACGGATTGGGCTGAAATTTAAAATGGAGATAGATTATATCCTGGATTGGCACATAGGCTACTATTTATCCCGGAAAATCAAAGAATTCCCACGGGATTTCAAAAAACCTAAATCCACGCGGACAAAGTCGCGAGCATCGGCTAGTAAATACTAAACTATTACTGGCTGAAATTAATCAGTCTTTATGTAATCTGTCCATAAGTTTACTTAGCAACATTGTTTTTTATCAAAAAAGACCTAAGACCAATGATTAACTGGACAGATGGTAAGCTCAAAATGCGTGTCAATCTTTTGTGTGCGTATGTCCTTTTGTCACTGTGTGCACCATCTAGTGCTGGGACGGCGAATTTGGGTATATCGATATCACATCAAAATTCATTTTTTATGTTACTACGACGGACTACGTGCAATATATACGTATCCATACTTAATATTATAAATGCGAAAGTGTGTCTGTCTGCTACCTTTTCACGGCCCAACAGTTTAACCGATTCTGACGTTTGGTACAGAGTTAGCTTATATCCCAGGGATGGACATAGGCCACTTTTTATCCCGAAAAAACAAAGAGTTCCTACGGGATTTAAAAAAGAACCGAAATCCACGCGGGCGAAGCCGCGGGCATCCTCTAGTCTTTTATAAATATGTTTTCTATAGAAGCAAAGAATCTAGCATGTATACGTACCACTTCGTGCTGTTTAAATAGCTCAAATAACAGCACGTGTGCTCTCAGACTCTTGTGTCGGAACTGGCTGCAGTTGGTGAGGCGCTGAGCACACTCCGAGCAGGCTGCCGGCGTCAAATACGGCACCGTTTGTTGCAACTGGAACACAACCAACATGTTACATAATACCATCATCATCAGCCTGTGGACGTCCACTGTTGGACATAGGCCTTCCCTGTAGAGCGCCACCACACCCGGCCCTCAGCCTTCCTCATCCAGCCACTTCCCGCCAGCCGCTTTATATCGTCGGTCCATCGTGCTGGAGGGCGTCCCACAATACACTTGGTTTCCACTCAAGGACTTTCCGGCTCCAACGGCCATCGCCTCTAAGACAGACATGGCCTGCCCACTGCCACTTCAGCTTGCTAACAGTTTGGGCTATGTCAGTGACCTTGGTTCTCCTGCAGATCTCCTCATTTCGGATCTTATCCCTCAGGGAAACTCCTAACATAGCCCTCTCCATAGGTCACCGAGCAACTTAGAATTTGTGAACAAGGCCATTTGTCAGTGTCCACATTTCAGCACCATAGGTGAGTACTTAAGAGGGCTTCTCCGTCACTCGTTTCATACAATCGTAGTTCCAATTTCATTTGAATATTAAGCAATCAAAGTCCATGAAATTTTACAGACATATTCCAGAAACTAATATCTATGTCAGTGGTTTTCCAGATTCCTGTTAAAATATTCGGTTTCAAAATTACGCGGTCTTAAAAAATTTCATACAAATCTTTGAGCCCCTGTAATTTTAAAACTACATATTTTTAGAAAAATCTAAAACACCACAGACACAGATATTAGTTTCTAGAATATGTCTGCAAAATTTCATGGACTCTTTGGTTGCTTAATATTCAAATGAAATTGGAACTATGATTGTATGAAACGAGTGACGGAGAGAGCCCTGTTAATACATTGACATTAAATTGTGTCAGCAGGACTTAATTACTTTGTATAGACTTCGCTCCGAACACATTCACAGCCAAGTGATTTAGCTTTCTGGTATGATGCCATGTAGAAATCAAAGGAGTATGGGTTTAATAAAAACTGCCAGACCCATGTGAGGTTAGCCCGCTTCCATCTTAGACTGCACTATCACTTACCACCAGGTGAGATTGCAGTCGAGGGCTAACTTGTATCTAAAAAAAATTTAAAACAACTTACTTGAAGACCTGTCAATATTTCATACGCTTGCTCCAGGTTATACTTGCTCAGTGGGTAAAGTTTACAATTTGTATCCAGGCATATCATACACACCTGAAACAATAGTGTTGTGAGGTGACTGGTGGTGGTTTGCCTTCATGCAAGTGCCAACAACAACTGTAGTATTTGGGTAAAAGAGAATGCCTAAAATCAGGCTATATTGTTTCACTCACTTCATATTACACACTCTTCAAAGTAAAATAAATAAATACTACAAAAATTTTCAAAATAATTTTAGTTTCATTTTTATTTTAATTACAAGCAAACAGGGGTTCAAAAATTATTAAAAAAGTACTTTTTAAAAGACCTGTACAATGTTTTTCAATAAGCTGAACCAACATATTTGGCATCGGAAACTTAAAATACCTGAAACTAATGTACATATTCGGCTTAAAATACCTGATATATAAATTCACCTTTTGTTTTTTTTATTTTTTATTTTTTTAAAGAATATTAGCCATGTTAAATGAGTAATATTCCCCTTTCCTCTCCAAGTAAGCGTCAGGCTTGTGCTAGGAGTAGGTACGACAATAGTGCAACGGCGGGGTTTGAACCATCGACCTTTCGGTTTTCAGTCCACTCCTTTGCCGGTTGAGCTATTGAGGCTCTGAGTTATATAGCACTGGTTTTTTTTTCACATAGTCCAGAGTACATTTCCAATGGTTAGTGATATATATTTTACTGATGATTCACTTGAGGTGCAAGAATAGATCAACTTCTTGCCAAATTCAGCTTTCTCCATCTATACTAATCTATATTCTATACTAAGAAATAAAAATGAAGTGTCTGTCTGTTTAAACAGGCTAATCTTCGGAATGGCTGAACCTATTTTGACAGGACTTTCATAGACAAGTAGAGGATTAACCAAAAAGTAACATAGGCTTCTTTTTTAACCGACTTATAAAATGGAGGAGTTATGTTTTTGAACCTATGTACACTGGTGTCTCAGAGATTTCTGAACCGATTTGTGTAGTATTTTTTTTTTGTCAGTAGAGGAACTTTGCGACATAGTTCCATAAAAAATTTGGATTCTAACTCCTCAATCCTGATGCTGCAGGACCTGACCAATCCTCGCGGGCGAAGCTGCGAGCATCATATAGTTATGAATAGCTGAATTTACCTGTACAAAGGGCACAGCCCCCTTTTGCACTATCTTTGAGCCATTCTTGCCGTTATAGAAGTTGGAGTCTTTGAAATGTAGGGAGCATACCACTGGGGCTTCAGGTAGTTCACTCTCTTCTATGCCTAGGGCTGCGAACCAGGCTACTCGACAGTATTTCTCTTTTGGAACCCTGAAATTCAAAGTATAATTCATCGTCTTCTTCCTGACCTTTCCCACTCTACATGGGGCTCTTCTACTTCCCTCTGGGCTGGTTTCCGCATTTAAACATTTCCGTCTGTTGTGCGTGTCTCTCTATCGTCTGGCTTTACAAAGACTAGCCAATGTCAAGTTTGTAGTTATTTGCAACAAGTTAGTTAAACTATACAAGTATGGACCCCGTCTGTGCCGGCGCTCGCCGACACACGCACGGCACACCCTTAGAGCGCTTTCCAGTCAGTTTTAACAAAAAAAAAACCCTCCAAAAAACCAGAGCAAGCCCGCCAGGTAACACCAACACAGACTAAGTCCGTTGTGCGTTTTGTTGGTGTTGTTATTGTGGTGTTATGGGGTTCGCATCCTTCCTCTTCATCCACTCACTTCTGCCATCCATCAACGCATCCACCCCTTTTGTTGGATAGATTCTGTGAAAGAACATAATTGTGTGTTATATGTTCTTTCACACAATTCATTTTGCAAACCTTTTCTACATGCATAAAGTACTGTTGATGTTGTAATTCTTATAATATTGTATAAGTAAAAGTTTATACGTAGCTACCAACTCCTTCCATTTGATCAATTTTAACAACTGTTTCAATGGGCCAACAAATTCTTGAAGACTCAGTACACGATTCTACTGGTGTCGCAAATATTCATGGGTGACGGTAATCACTTAACATCAGGTGACCAACCTGCTTGAGTGCTCGCTATTTTTATTAAAATACTCAAAATCCTTTCTTAGTGGGAGCTAATGTAAAAAACCTAGAGCATAATTTTAAGTTTTTACATCCATGATCCACCAGTTTAGGATGTATGTTATCTGCATGGTATAGTTTTAAATGTATGAAGATAAGAAAAAGATTATCTGATTATTATTTGCCTTCAAATTTGTCTACAGCACTTACTTGTGAAAGGTAACTTTTTGAGTGTTTTTCGAGTCTGTTTTTAAGCCATTAGTACAAGAGGGCACACAACACTTCATTTTATTAGTTAAGGTATTTCAGTCCATATTAGATAAATGAACTCCTAAGATTAGATAAATAGTACTACCTACTATGGTAGTAAATACTGAAAACAACAGAGAAAATTACTTATAATGTAACTTGTAGAGATGGACATAATCAAATTGAAGTTAATTGTTTTGCAATGATTTTCTCTATTTAGTATTGCTAATTAAAAAATCTCAATTTCACTGTTTCTTTTTAAATAATCATTACATAACTTCACGATATATCATGATAATAAATACAGCATATTTGTGTCTGCATCTTATAGCTATATTTAGCATGAGATAAGTACGTATTTAAGTGAACAAGATAGGTTGCAACTCCATGGCCTAGAAATGGTTTTCATTATTTTTTGCCTATGTGAAAATAGGGATGGCTTTTCAGATTTCTCATTCAGTTTAAATAACTATAATGTAACTTACTCGATTTTCAACATTGACATTTTCAACATATTCCCTAAAATTGAGGAGATTTGAACGGCTGGCAGCCTTTTTTTTTTTTTTTAATTTATTTTACGGCCTGGCAGCCTTTGTTCTACAACTGTCATAGAGATAGCACTAGTAGGTACCTATCATCCAAGACAACTGTCAACTACATCCCCCTGTCATTGTCATTCTATTACATGCTCTTTGGTCCATTTTACAATAAATAGGTTTGGTTCGGGACTTCGTCTGTGTTGGCGTTTGCTGGCGCGCGTGCGGTGCCTTTTTGGAGTGTTTGTTTGTAAGAAGTGGCCGGTTTTTGTGTTCTATGGTTCTGCTGGTGTTTATAGCTCTTTTGGCACTTGTGAGGACGCTGTTGTAGCTTTATGCCAGCACGGAGAACTATCAACAAGTGCATTTCTCAAGATAGCGGCTTTAGTTCCGATTTTGGCCACGCGCCAAAAGAGCCTTGTCGGATTTGTACACGAGGGGCAGCGTGACACTTCACAAGATGGCGGCGTAAGTTCCGATATTGGCCACGCGCCAAAAGAGCCTTGTCGGAATGTACCAGGGCGCAGCATGACAATTCACAAGATGGCGGCGTTAGTTCCGATATTGGCCACGCGCCAAAAGATCCTTGTCATTCTACAAAAGGCTGCTAACCCTAATTCTGCGTACAGACCGGCCAAACGAACGCCAACGAACGGGTTTCGTTGACCGTCGTTGCTGCAATCTGGACGGCTTAGCGAATGCCAAGGATCGCTCGTTGGCGTGTGCCGGCGATCCGAAGCGTGGCGGTAACATCAAAGAAATCGAGCTATTTGATCGAACTCTGTTTGGACGGTCGCCGAAGGCCAACGAACGAACGCTCAGTTGAAGCAAGAGTGCGTAGCGTGTAGACGTCCAATTTGATAATTACTTGGATATTTCTCGCCATTCAGATGAAAATATGTGGTTGTCCACCATCTTCGCTTACGTTTATTTTTTCTTGTTCTTGCTAACTCGTTTTGGTATATAAAACTAGCAATTATAATGATGTCGTCGTCGTCCATGATTAAATTGCGAATGAAAGAGAAAAGAACCGGAATCAAGTGCCAACGAACGTTCGTTCGAGCACTAAATGTATTTGGACGTATTAACGAACTCCAACGAGCGTGCGGAAGCCAACGCTAGCGAACGATAAATATCCATCGTTGGGCGTTCGTTGGCCCGGTCTGAACGAAGCTTAAAAAGCGTTGCGTTAAAACCCGGCGTTGCGCTGAATATACAAAGGACGCGTTGAAAAGCGTTGACGTGTGAACCAAAGCGAAAATTGTATGTCTATGGTGTGAACAGATACTTGGGAATGCATTTGTTCTATTCGAATGTTTTTCTAACGGACGTTAAAAAAGCTCTCGTGCGAATGGGGCCTTCGGGACTTGAAATAGCAACGCCTGGGCGCTTTTTATATAACATCAATTTTTATTTGTACCCTATAGGTATTTTTTGACAGACGGACGGATGGACAGACAGACAGACAACAAGTGATCCTATAATGGTTCAGTTTTACCTTTTGAGTCACGAAACCCTAGAAATCAGAGTTCCCACGGAATTTAAAAAAAACTTAGACACTGAGAGGCTGCGAAATACTTAATTGGTAGGTTTAAGTAGACAGGTAGGTATCTAGGTAGGTATAATAATAACAAACACTATGGTGAAGAAACTATTTAATTTAATTATAGCTAAATTATTACAATAGCAAAAGTAAAACGATACCCGTTATTCATGTTTAGGTAGATACTGTACCTATTTTTATTTATTTTTATACCTAATAGAAAATTAAAAATAATATCAAAGAAAATGTACTCAAAATATACTTAACTACATATGATACTACTAACTAAGACTAATGGACATGTTTATACTTAAAAAAGAATTCAGTAAAAACTGTAATGAACAAAAAAAAATCACAGTGGTTTCGGTTGTCCTTTTAGATTTAATTTATTTTATTTAGATTAAAATTTATTTCACTCTTAGATACTTTTATCACTAAGGGCTGGCGCACATATGGCGGAGCGCAGCGCAGAGCATTTTTCACAGTCAAAATATTATTCTCATTGTCGGACATTGTCCTCATTGAAATAATATCTAAAATCAATTGTGCGTCCGTGCGGATACTCGCGCATCCGCGCGCAGTCC
Source organism: Maniola jurtina (assembly GCF_905333055.1). Classification (NCBI taxonomy): domain Eukaryota; kingdom Metazoa; phylum Arthropoda; class Insecta; order Lepidoptera; family Nymphalidae; genus Maniola; species Maniola jurtina. The sequence goes on along the minus strand of NC_060056.1, from coordinate 940,215 downwards.
CGCGCGTGCTCGCGCATTCTCTAGTACAAATTCGCGTAATGTGTCACGCGATTAGAAAACCTCGCGGGCATGCTCTGCGCTGCGCTCCGCCGCGCTCTGCCATATGTGCGCCAACCCTAACTCTTGTATGTCTATGATAAAGTGTAATAAAAAAAATGTTTCATAAATTAAGATCTGCACACGCAAAGTACAAAGAAAGCAGTATGGGAGATCACACTGAATGTATGCGTGTCCATTTGTAAGACAAGGGGCTGTATTGAAGCGCTCACATTGCATTAGGTACAACCTGGAGCTCTTTGTGAGGCCAAACCTTAACAGGGCTCTCTCCGTCACTTACTCCATACAATCGTAGTCTCAATTTCATTTGAATATTAAGCAACCAAAGTCCATGAAATTTTGCACACATATTCTAGAAACTAATATCTGTGCCTGTGGTGTCTTACATTTTGCTAAAAATATGTAGTTTTAAAATTACAGGGGCTCAAAGATTTGTATGTGAATTTTTAAGACCGCGTAACTTTGAAACCGAATATTTTAACGGAAATCTGGAAAACCACAGAGATATTAGTTCCCAAGTTTGGTTAGTATTCCAATGAGAGACGAACTACGTTTGTATGGAGCGAGTGACGGAGAGACCCCTCTTAATGTAACGACAATAATAGAAAACATACATAAAAACATCATAAAAAACATAAAATTGCCTTCTCGGCATATTTGAGAAGAATAAAGCAAAAATAAATAAATTAAATTAATATATTCTCATCAATATGAGTTCTTGAATGTGTGTATTACTGCTATGTGAACATTTATAGCGTTTCAACATATTTCTCACCAGAGTGTTGGGTTCTCATGTGAGTTCTTAAGGTACTGCTTTGTATACATTTGTAATTGCACACCTTGCATGAAAATCGTTTTTCCCCCGTGTGAGTTCTCATGTGTCTTTTTAAGTGACCGCTCTGTGTAAATTTGGAATCGCAAATCTTACATGAAAAGGGTTTTTCCCCCGTGTGGGTTCTCATGTGATATTTTAAGCTACCGCTCTGTGTAAATTGGGAATCACAAACCTTGCACGAAAATGGTTTTTCCCTCGTGTGAGTTTTCATGTGATCTTTTAAGTTACCGCTCCATGTAAATTTGGAATCACAAACCTTGCATGAAAACGGTTTTTCCCCCGTGTGAGTTCTCATGTGATCTTTTAAGGTATCGCTCCGTGTAAATTTGGAATCACAAACCTTGCACGAAAACGGTTTATCACCCGTGTGAGTTCTCATGTGATCTTTTAAGATACCGCTCCGTGTAAATTTGGAATCACAAACCTTGCACGAAAACGGTTTATCACCCGTGTGAGTTCTCATGTGATCTTTTAAGATACCGCTCCGTGTAAATTTGGAATCACAAACCTTGCACGAAAACGGTTTATCACCCGTGTGAGTTCTCATGTGATCTTTTAAGATACCGCTCCGTGTAAATTTGGAATCACAAACCTTGCACGAAAATGCTTTATCACCCGTGTGGCATCTCAAGTGTCTAATCAAGTTACATTTTTCCTTAGTCATATATCCACAATAGCTACACTTCAATACATTTTTGTCCTGTGTGTGTAAAATCAAGTGAAGCTTCAAAGATTTTTGTGAGTGTGTTTTATAATTGCATATATCACAAAGTAGATCGTTTTGAAGGAAATTTTCGGTTACTTTAATATTGATCTGTTTTGTATCGGTTTGTGAATTATTATTCGCGTCTATGTTTTCGGTGTTCGTTGTAGTTGGTTGCGTGTGTTTAGCTTTCTTTGGCACTGGTTCGTGAACAGCATTCTGTTTGTCACTAGAAGTATTTTTAAAGGCTTCGATGTTTTCGTTATTTGGAATATTTGGTTCATTTGAAGTTTCTTTAGTCTTTTTTATCGGCGGTACGTACTTTTTGTTGGAAGATTTTTTAGGTTTCTTTACTTTTGGTTCATCTGATTTCTTTTCGCATTTTTGTTGGTTTTCTTTATTGTTACTGTTTACTCGTTTGGTTTGATTTAATTTAAGTTCAACTTCCTTGGAAGACACGGTATGTGGTGTCTCTTTTAGGGTCTTCGCAGTTTTCTTGGGAGGAGCTCCTGTAACGAAAAATCAATTTAATGATACAATTCATATTTTAAGAAATAAGTAGTCTTATCTACTAAAATACTATACAGTACAGTAGAATCTTTTTTAAAAAAAAGTGTGAGCCTCGATAGCAGTTTTTATTTAGAAAATATCTATAGTACAACAAATCTGTGCAGGCTGTAACCATAACACTAGCAAAAATTTATCGAAGAATCTGAAAATCTGGGGAAACTCAAAAAAATTAAAACAAAAGAATATTAAATTAACTAGTCATTTTAATCATGACTAACATTCGCCTTTGCCCTCCAACTAAGCGTTAAGCTTGTGCTAAGAGTGGTTACGACAATAGTGCAACGGATGGGGTTTGAACCTCCGACCTTTCGGTTTTCAGACTGCTCTTATAACCGTTGAGCTATTGAGGCTACAATGACGTCAAGATAAAGTGTATCGGGCGGTTGTGAAACATGCCCTAAGTCTGTATCTAAATATTCAAAAGGGAAGGCTGACTGGCTGACTGGCTGATATGTATCAATGCACAGCTCAAACTACTTGAGAGATCGGGCTGGGCATGCAGGTAGCTACTATGACGTACACATCCGCTAAGGATTTTTGGAAATTCAAACCCTAGTGGGTAAAATAGGAGTTTAAAAGTGTAGTCTACGCGGACGAAGTCGCGGGCATAAGCTAGTAATTTATGATGAAATTGAAGATAATGTTTATGTACCGAATTTCTGCGCGTACTCCTTGGGGCGGTTGTAGGCGCGTAAGTCGACGCGCAGCATGTTCGCGAACTGCGCGCCGTAGAACACCAGCAGCTCCGTGAAACGGGGAATTGCTTTGATCGTCCTGAAATGGGTATTTTTCTTTAAAATTAGTGACAAATATACACTAAATGAGTGTAAATTACATAACATGATTATTTGAAAAGTGGCATAAAATTCTAATTTTAGTACCAAGAGTACTTATTCAATTAAAAAAAAAAGAAAAGTTTGTATGGAGGATATACAAAACCTGTAATACAGCTCGCCCCTGTACTGGTAAGCGAGCAGGTTCTGCTCGCACCAATGTCGCGAGTGCGCAGTTCACATAGCGCATCCAGTTGGTCTGTTTGTGTGTATGGAGGACTAGGTGACGCCCGCGACTTCGTCCGCGTGGATTTAGGTTTTTCGAAATCACGGGAGTCCTCTTTGGTTTTCCGGGATAAAAAGTAGCCTATGTGCTAATCCAGGATATTATCTATCTCCATTCCGAATTTCAGCCAAATCCGTCCAGTGGTTTTTGCGTGAAGGAGTAACAAACATACACACACACACACATACAAACTTTCGCCTTTATAATATTAGTGTGATGTACAAAACCTGTAATACAGCTCGCCCCTGTACTGGTAAGCGAGCAGGTTCTGCTCGCACCAATGTCGCGAGCAGTTCACATAGCGCATCCAGTTGGTCTGTTTGTGTGTATGGAGGATATACAAAACCTGTAATACAGCTCGCCCCTGTATTGGTAAGCGACCAGGTTCTGCTCGCACCAATGTCGCGAGCAGTTCACATAGCGCATCCAGTTGGTCTGTTTGTGTGTATGGAGGATATACAAAACCTGTAATACAGCTCGCCCCTGTACTGGTAAGCGACCAGGTTCTGCTCGCACCAATGTCGCGAGCAGTTCACATAGCGCATCCAGTTGGTCTGTTTGTGTGTATGGAGGATATACAAAACCTGTAATACAGCTCGCCCCTGTACTGGTAAGCGACCAGGTTCTGCTCGCACCAATGTCGCGAGCAGTTCACATAGCGCATCCAGTTGGTCTGTTTGTGTGTATGGAGGATATACGAAACCTGTAATACAGCTCGCCCCTGTACTGGTAAGCAACCAGGTTCTGCTCGCACCAATGTCGCGAGCAGTTCACATAGCGCATCCAGTTGGAATTGTTCTCGTCTTCGGCGTCTATTACGTGCGAGCGTTTGCCGTTACGATCGTATATCTATACAAACAATATTGCATGACACTCGGGATATTTTTATTCCAGGAAAATATCTTTATTTTACAGATTAGTAGATTTGAAAATACGTATATTCTGTTAAGTTATTTGCGGGATACATAGTATGGAGTGTGGGTTACCTGCCAGCAATACAAGGAGGTGGCCGCCTTGGCCCGCACGCCGCGGTAGGGGCCGAAGCGCACCCCACTGGGCAACGCCAGCGAACTGAACACTCCCACACCAGCTCCTACAGGACGGTACGGAGTTGCGTTCAAACTTTTCAAATCGGTATAACCTAAGTCTGTTAAAGCCTGAATTACTTATCGGTAGTACCTAAGATTAAGGCCGAAATGTTCTGTAATAGTCGTTAATTTCGGTCTTTTATCAGAATTCATTCTGTAAATCTTAAGTTTTATCTTATAATATACAGAAGTCTAAAAAATCAAATCAGATTGAAATCTGAATACCCCGACTTCACGCAAACTTGTCTGTCCTACAAGCAGAAGCTCATTAAAGGAAGAGAAAATCAAGTTAGGTAGGTGAAGCTGAGTGAAGGGATGACGGAGCATTTCAGGAGTAGAACATTAAAAGAAACTAAACGTTAATTCCTTTGGTTAACTAGGTATTAAACCTAAGATTTACCTAGCACTGGCGCAAGTCCGAAGTACAATTAATTATCACAGTTTGGACATTTACCAATTAACACTTAGTAAATCTTAGATATAACTTACTTAGTGTTTACAATAACATAATTATTAAGTAAAAAATAGGTGTTCGAGATAATCTTATTGTGAACTAAACATTTTGAAGCAACTAACAATATAAGATGTATAAAGCTACAAAATATTTTTATTTGCGAACTTATATACCTATCTACATGCTTTATAAGAATGATTTGATAGATTATTATACATAATTATTATACTAACTAGGCGATCGATGAGAATTTTTTATTTGATGCGATTTTTGACAAAACTAATGGTCTAGAATGAATAGGTCTTACATGAAAAGGGTAGGAAATGAAATAAATAGGTGTGTGAGTAAATAGAGTCGGTTGGTGGGGAGTGGAACCTGGGATGCCGGAGCGCGCGAGGTGCAGGAAGGCGTGCGGGATGGTGAGCGCGGCGCGCGGCACGCCGGCCGGGCAGCGCGCCGCCGCCGGCACCTGCCAACCAGTGCGACACGCTTAGACTGAGATTTACGAGTATAGAGCCCACTTTGACTTAGCTTAGACTTAAGACACTGCTGTTAAAACGAGACAGCGTTATACCGTTGCCATAAATCTGTCTCGTTTTGACTGAAACTTAAGTCTGAGCAAAGTCAAGTACGCTCTCTTATAGATCTCAGCCTTAGCGCTGAGTACAGAGTTCACTACAGGCGCGCCACTAAAGGTGAAACGGTACTCGCTTACCTCGACTGTTTACCTGTTACTATCATTCTTTATAGCCAGGTAGGTATAGCTTACTTTTTAACACACTTTAAAAAAGAAGATTTTCAATATTTTTTGGTGATAAATAACTCAAAAAGTGTTTATAGAAGTACTGGTTCTTCTCGGTAGGAACGGCATTCTGAACCAGTGGTGAATTATTTTGACGATTCAAAAGCACTTGTAAAAGTTTATTTAAATAAAAATATATACTATTCTATTCTATAATTCGGAGGATGTTGGTTGTGTTTGAAGGATTAAATGAGTGGCGCTAGTGTAATGTGGCTGGTACCGTGTCGAGACCCGTACTCAGTAGTGGGCCAGCGATAAGTCGGAGGATGTTGGTTGTGTTTGAAGGATTAAATGAGTGGCGCTAGTGTAATGTGGCTGGTACCGTGTCGAGACCCGTACTCAGTAGTGGGCCAGCGATAAGTCGGAGGATGTTGGTTGTGCTTGAAGGATTAAATGAGTGGCGCTAGTGTAATGTGGCTGGTACCGTGTCGAGACCCGTACTCAGTAGTGGGCCAGCGATAAGTCGGAGGATGTTGGTTGTGCTTGAAGGGTTGGCCTACCTTGTCGTCGGGCACTACAAGCAGCGGGCCGTGTATGGAGCAGTACTCGTACACGTAGTCGCGGCATTCCGTGCACACTGCAACACCACACTAGTGTTCACACTTAGTTACCATATTGGTTTACTCGAGTTTTATTCTAGATTAGCGCTTCGCTGTTATCAGACCTGCTAGCAAGTGATGATGCAGCCTTTAAGATGGAACACGCTTGCCTAGAAGATACCTATACTCTTGACTTGAAGGTACCCATATTAAAAGTGGAGAGGAAAACATGATGCCGGTAGGGCGTTCCCAAGCATAGCTCTCTAGATCAAAAAGATTTAACAGTTTTTAGTATTTTGGTAAATCAATACTTATAACATAAAATATCGTAGAAACGCAAACATATGTAAACTGTAGTAATGGGCAAGGGGTCCGTATTTAGCTGCAATTACCTTATTTAAATTGTCTCTGGTTCAATTAATCTATCTTTTCAGAAACAATTATAGTACTTAAATAAAAGAAAATTATTTAATCACATTATGTTTCGCGCAGATGGCTAATCTCTGTGGAGATTGACCGCCGTGGCTGACATTCGTTGTAGAGAAGTTGTTAAATAGGTACTCACACACATACTCGTCCGCGGCCGGCGGCTCTAGCTCGGCGTAACTGACGCGCGTCTGTTGGCGCAGGTTTCGAGACATGCTCGCTGCTGTACAGTAAAAAAAATTCGAACAACACTAATAATATAATAATAATAATAAGTTTCTTTATTAGGGTAAAAACCCAAAAACAAAAATGTACAAAAATGAAATAATATTACATAATAATAATAATAATATTTAAATTAAATTCAAAATAGCACACTGAAGGTGAGCAATTTTGAGCTATTTTCTGTTTGAATCTCGATGCATCAACCTCCAATGAGCTATTATTGGACTGCGTAGGTCCTGGCCTACCACCTGGAGGATGCTGTTATCAGAGCCACGCAATCTTTCCCAGAAGGAAGATATCCGCGTCCTGATAACAGCAAAGAAATCGGGCATTCCCGCCTCGGCGAACATGCTCGATGCGCTGCAGTATCTTGGAAGCTTCATAAGGATGCGGTATGCATCATTATATTGCACCCTTATGGTGCTAAAGGACGCCCTCTTGTACCGGTACCATAACTGACAGGTATAAAAACACTGGCAGTAGGCCCTGAAGAGGGTGCCCTTTACAACAATGATCATAGTGCTTTAATTAAGGAAAATATCATGAGGAAACCTGCGTGCCAGAAAGCTCTCTAAAGCTCTCAAAAGAAAAGCAAGCAAAAGAAAGCTCTCTCTCTTTTTGGTGTTTGAAATCTGCTCTTGGCCAACGTGGTAGGTTATGGCCTAAATTATTCTCATTCTGAGAGAACTGTGCGCAGAACGTAGTGATTACATACTCTTTGGTGCGCAGTAGTAGACCGACGATGGGTCAATACTTGTTCATGATGAACAGATGAAGATATTATACCTACCTATATAATAGGTATATCAAAAATGTCACCCGAGCGAAGCCAGGCAAATTAGCTAGTATAAAATAAAAGCAGTCTACTCCGTAGGTAGGTACTACCAATACATCGTCATCTTTTAGAACTGATCATTTATCTATATAAGCTCCAATGGGTAAATAGGTAGGTAGATCAGTGAGAATCCATTATTTTTCACGCAAATACTTAGTACACAACCGTCCCTCATATAGATACGTACTTTATAAATATATATTTACTATCGTGAACTACTCATAAAGAGTTAGAAAACATCTTCGCTAAAATTGTTTTTTAACGACTTGAATTCATCAATTTTTATTGATGCTTTGAACTTTTCTGAACAAATAATTCGGCGTTTTCTACTATATCCACGCATAAAGCGTTAAAAAACTATGGAAATCATACCTTCAACGCCTTTGTTGGTCCCGTTTTATTAGTTTTAACTAAGTAAGTTTAATTTTGTTACTTCACTGTCTGATGAAAAAGTGAACTGTGAAGTGATCACACTTTCCCGCCAAATTAAGTAAAATTTTTGTCTTTTCCCGCCAATACGTAAAATAATAGACAAGAAAACTTATTTAGTTGTACCAACATTATAAAATGAACTTAGATGCAAACATTCCTGTCAGAAATTTTGAATTGTACACACTACACTCTCCTTACGATTCTTCCTTAGTTGCATTCTATTTGGTCTCAACTCTCAGGTAATATTCCGTACGACGCACTCGCAAATAATCATTAAGCGCGTCAAGCTGAGGCGTCTGAGAGGTTTCTTGTGTACAGAAACTGATGAAAAGCCGCCCGGAACATCAACTTAGAACTCACATTCCTTGTACACATACAGTCTTCTTCGGTCTGAAAGACACAAAAGGCTAGATTCCAGAGCCGTAAAACCAGTTAAAAAACCCTCGGTCTGGGCTATGAAATATTTTTCCTATGCCTCTATGGTCTGAGGCATAGATTATCTCGGGCACAGACCCAAAGACCTTACACTGTAAGGTCTTTGCACAGACCACGATTGATCCCGGGCTCTGAGGCTGGTTACCATAGACCATAGAGTACGGGTTTTTTACTAGTTTTACGGCTCTGGATACCAGCACCAAACTATCCATTATTATCTATTCTTTTTCTTGAATAAAGTGAATCGTGGTTGATTTAAAATTAAACGAATAAACTAGCTAAGTAGAGGGCAAAGAGTAAATGTACGTCAACGGTGTAGGTCAACGGGAAGTATCCTTCAGGTTTTCTTGACAGACACGACGGACGGACGGACAGACAGACAACAAAGTGATCCTATAAGGGTTCCGTTGTTCCTTTTGAGGTACGGAACCCTAAAAAATTTGTATTGCAACATCAGATTGAACTACTTATGCGATCACGAAGTACCTAAGTAAATAATAAAACTGAAGTTATTTATTGATACATAATTTTATTTACATAAAATGTCTGTTGTACTATACAGGAGCAGATTATGTAGGCTCGACCTTAAAAAGAGGCATCATATTATATTCCTCTGGACGCTCTGCCCAAAAACCCAGAGTTGTATCTTCTTACTTCAGACTTACTCATGGTCACGAATGTTGTGGCCTTCTACCTCACTGTTTCACAAGTGTAGTAGTCAATTGTGCTTCTATGTCACAAGTCTTGTGATGACTTATTTGCCTCACTGAGTCATGACTTTTGTGATCACTTATTTGCCTCACTGAGTCATGTGGTCATTGTGCCCCACTATGTCACCAATCTTGAAGTCACCTATGTCATAATGAGTGTGTCACCAATCTTTAGGTCTTCTGCCTCACTATATCACGAGTTTTATGATAAAATAGCGAGCAAACGAGCAGGCGGGTCACCTGATGTTAAGTGATTACCGCCGCCCATGAACCATTTGCAGCACTAGAGGTACCGCCGATGCGTTGTCGACATTTCAGGAATTTGTTGGTCCGCCCCTTGAATAACCCCACGTTGTCTTGTGGTCACTTATGCCTCACTGAGTCACGAGTTTAGTGGTCAGTTGTGGCTCACGAGTCCTGCGAGTCACTGGTGTACATGGTGTGCCTGACGTGGTGTGTCTTCACTCTGGGGCCTCTGTTGCGCTTGGGCCAGGGCACCTTCATGTGCACGTGGGCCACGTGCAATGCGCGCTGCGGGTCCGTGTTGAACGTCTTGTCACATATCTCGCATTTGAACTTGATTCCTTTGTGTAACTAAAAAAAAAAAACATTAATTTGGTTTCAAAAATAATAAATATTACCTCGACTCGCCGCAAGTGAAACAAGCGCAATTTTTTGCACGACTTCCCAACAAAGAGTTATGTTTCCAGGATTCATGTATGTTTGTGAGTTTCTTCATTTCGACGTAACTTCCAATGAACAGAATTGCTTCATCCCAGATGACATTTGACACAGACAATTTTTTTTTTTGAAAAAAAACAAAAATAAAATGGCGGCTGTATTCAAAGTGGTGCGTCAAACGAGTTTGCGGAACCCGCCGGATGGCGATGACGCAAAACCGTGGAGTGTGGAAGTCCCTAAAAGAGACCAACGTCCAGCTGTGGAGGTCTATCGGTTTGATGATGATGATTCTTTGACTATAACTTTAATTTGAAAACATATGCCTCCACCGGTTCTGCTGGTTGGAGAAGTTCTTCCCACAAACAGTACACTCGAACCGCGGTCGTGAAGTATCATGGTTCATGAGGTTGGCCTTGAAGAGTACCCAGCTAAGTTTGTTGCGGGCTCTTCTCAGTGGAACTGCTTTCCGAACCAGTACTACATCATCTTGACATATAATAAACTAGCTGATGCCCGCGACTTGGTTCGCGTGGATATAGGTTTAGTAAAAATCCCGTAGGAACTCTTTAATATTCCGGGATAAAAAGTAGCCTATGTGTAAATCCAGGGTATAATCTACCTCCATTTTAAATTTCACCCAAATCTGTCCAGTAGTTTTGCGTGAAAGAGTAACAAACATACGCACACATATATAAACTTTTGTCTATATAATATTAATGTGATACTCACAAACATATGCCTCCACCGGTTCTGCTGGTTGGAGAAGTTCTTCCCACAAACAGTACACTCGAACCGTGGCCGTGAAGTGTCATGGATCACCACGTGGTTCATGAGGTTGGCCTTGAAGGCGAACCGTTTGTCGCATATGTCGCATTTGAATTGCTTTGTGTCTGCATGGATTGGCATGTGGTAGCGGAGGTGGGCCATGCACTGTATAAAAAAATTAAAATCAGAAGTGGGATTAGAAAAATTCTTATTGAAAAAATATTACCTGTACAAAAAAGCGGTTAAGTGCGAGTCGGATTCGCACATGAAGGGTTCTGTACCAATGTACAAGAAATAACAATTTATAATTAATTACAAATAATTAGTTTTCAAAATCACATCATAGATGGCGCTGTCTGTCATTAACTTGCAGTGTTACACATAGTTTTATATTTTTTACGATGGTAGGGAACCTTTCGTGTGCAAATCCGACTCGCACTTGACCGGTTTCTGTGTCTCACCGTGAATATCTTTCCGCACTGCTCACACATTATCCTCGCCTTCGGGAACTTGGTGCGGTTCTTGTCTGGATGATACTTCTTGAAATGCATAGCGTAACTGCGGGAGCCTTTCAGCTTCACACCACACTGGAAACAAGAGAATCCATCATCATCATGATCAACCCATCGACAGCTCACTACTGAGCACTGAACATCTCTCAAAAGAAGAATGTTTAGGCCAACTAGATGATGTCCGCGACTTACTTCGCGTGGATTTCAATTTTTTAAATCCCGTAGGAACTCCCTGATTTTCCGGGATAAAAAGGAGCCTATGTCCTTCCCCGGGATGTATCCCAAGTCTGTACCTAATTTCATTAAAATCGGTTCAGCGGTTAGGCCGTGAAAACGTAGCAGACAGACAGACACACTTTCGCATTTTTAATATTAAGTAAGGATTGTATGATTAGTATAAGAACACCAACCTGCTCACAATCGACGGGCCCCATGGTTTTGGCGGTAGGCGCAGATTCCCTCTTTAGGCCAGGCTTGGTCGGCCTAGGCTGATTGCGTCGACAGATTTTTCTTACTGGATAGTTAAGTTTGAAGGTACTGCAAGAACCAATAGTTAGTTAGTTTCAAATGTACAAAGTAGAAAACTAAAAATAAGAAAATTTCTAGGTAATCATCCATACTAATATTATAAAAGCGAAAGTCTTTCTGTCTGCTACCTTTTCACGGCCCAACAGTTTAACCGATTCTGACGAAATTTGGTACAGGTTTAGCTTATATCACGGGAACAGACTTAGGCTAATCAAAGAGTTCCCACGGGATTCCTAAAAACCCATCCGTTTAACCAATATGTATGAAATTTGGTACGGAGGTAGCTTGGGTCCCTGTAATTGAGATAGGCATTTTATCCCGAAAAATCAAACAGTTCCCACGGGATCTTTAAAAACCTAAATCCACGCGGACGAAGTCGCGGGCATCCTCTAGTATAATATAATTTTAATATAAGTCGTCAAAAAAATCAACTCACTCGGCAGTGGCATGTTTGGGCGACACCTTCATATGTTGGTGGTACGCAATTTCAGATGCAAAGCGAATATTGCACTCATCACATGTTGGACCTTCTGGGTTCTGAAAAAAACAAAAAAATGAAGAAAATATAAAACAGGCCCTAGAGGGTATTTCTGGACAAAAAGTTTTGATCCCGGAAAATCAGAGTTCCCACGGGATTTTAATAAACGTAAATCCACGCGGACTAAGTCACGGGAATCATCTAGTTAAGAAATATCATTAAGACAATAGCTCATTGTGATTGCCTAGTGGTTAGAACGACCGCCTCCGCCGTCGAGGTCGAGGGTTCAATCCCGGGCACGCCCCACTAACTTTTCAGTTATGTGCGTTTTAAGCAATTAAATATCACTTGCTTTAACGGTGAAGGAAAACATCGTGAGGAAACCCGCAGGCCCGAGAGTTCTCCATGTTCTCAAAGGTGTGTGAAGTCTGCCAATCCGCATTGGGCCAGCGTGGCGGACTATGGCCTAAACCCTTCTCATTCTAAGAGGAAATCCGTACTCAGATGTGGGGCGGAAATGGGTTGATCATGTCATGTCATCAATAGCTCATAAGATTTCACAATAATTATTATTGTTAGTTCGTAAGAGAGTAGGTATTAAGACACCGATCAATAAACACGTGTATGTCGCAGCGAAATGGCATAAGCCGGGAGTTAGCCAACTCCCTTAGGGATATGGCTAACGCCCGGGAGATGTTAAAACGGCAACTCAATAAGTGCATTTCACTTAACAAATCTAGTAATATAATAAAGTTGAAAACTAAAACCCGACTGCGATCGTCTTAATAAACGCTGAAACATTATATGTAGTTGTTTTTCTGTCGCTTGGTATATTTCAATGTTGGTACATTCACATTTCACATAGTCTAAAGAAACACTAATTGATAATGATGATATTGCCCAAGAGAACCTAAGTGCATCTCGCTGCGACATATATGTTACGGGCAATTTGATAAGTCCGGGCACTATTAATAATGGCCGGTCTGTATTAATAATGCCCGACTCAATTGGGCAATGTGATTAAACCAGTATGATTAATCACTTTTCCCGGCCATCATGAATAATGCCCACCCTATCTTGGGCAAAGTAATAAAATATGTGAACTATAGTGTTTTTGTTTATTAAATGAAAGAACCTAACCTAACCTAAGCTTTTTTATCATACGTGGGAAAATCCTTATGGGTACCACCGCGCTCAGGGAGGCGAGGTGGCTATTTTGGACTCTTACCGACTAAAACCCCACGGCTTACCGTCTCAATCGTTGTTGCTCGGCACAGGGACGCGAACGTATTGAACTGCGACCCGGCTAACGGCGTCCGCCAAGGCAGGCCCAGCTCTGGGACTAAAGGGGGCCCCAACACAAAGGACCAAAAAGGGGGGGGGGGGGGGTTAAGGCTCGCCGGAAACAAAGGCTTGCCTTCCAACTCGAGGACCTACTCTCCCGCGGGTAATAGACTCCCCGTGTCTATAACCCGGAGGCCCTACTCAAGGGGGCAAGCGACGGTCGTGTGCAGCTCGCCTGCGCCCGATTCTCTTGCAGCGTATGGGATGAGAACTTTCGGCTTCCTCTCTCAGCCGCTTCGCTGCCTCCTTCTACGTCATTACTTCCTCGCTGAAGGAGACCATCGCTTGCCAGGCCCTCTCACTGTCTACCATGGATTTAGTCACAGCGGGCAATGAGAGGTCCTGCCCCATAATATCCACCAGTGACTGGCGAGGCTCCGCCCACGCCGGGCACTCTGCCAGCGTATCTTCCAAAGCACCCGTGCCCCGTAAGAACCTGTACAAGGTGGAACGTGAGTGCTCCATGCTTCCTCTTCGTCCAATCCTCGAGGATGGGATGGATAGCTTCGATAATCTTATGACCAGCAGTGGGTGACTCGAGCCTCCTCCGCCAATGGAAAAGGAGCTAACCTAACCTAACCTAACCTAAGGCCCTCCCAACGGCTGCGGTCCAATTTATCACATTGCCCGGCTACAAGTAGGGAATTATTCATACTGCCCGGTCCAAGTGATAAATTCAAACTATCTCAAATACTGACTTATTACATGGACCACGGGCCGTCGGGAATTATTAATAATGGCCGGTCCTTATTAATAATGCCCAATTAATCACGTTGCCCGTAACATATACACCAACGCCATCGCTGTCATAATCCACCAATCAAAGAGATATATTTCAATTGTCTATGGTAGAATGTCGTTACCTCTGTGGCGTCGCTATCATTATCCACCAATCAAAGAGATATATTAACGCGTCTTTGGCGAAGTAAATTGTGCTGTGTGACACAACAAAAAGCCACAAAAACAAACAACAAGAGATATATTTCAATTGTCTATGGTAGAATGTCGTTACCTCTGTGGCGTCGCTATCATTATCCACCAATCAAAGAGATATATTTCAATTGTCTATGGTAGAATATTGTTACCTCTGTGGCGTCAAAGCGATGTTTCATATTCATATGCATCCGTAGACCCCTCTCGCCAATGAAGGAGAAACCGCACTGAGTGCACACGTAGTCTGAAGGGTGCTTTATACGCACGTGCGACATGTATGAAGTGCTTTTACTGTAACAATGTGCAAAATTTCATAGAAAATGGCTAATTATATATAATAAGCCTCAATAGCTCAATAGTTATAGGAGCGACTGAAATCCGAAAGGTCGGCGGTTCAATCCCCACCCATTGCACTATTGTCGTACCCATTCCTAGCATAAGCTTTACGCTTAGTTGGAGGGGAAAGAGGAATGTTAGTCATGATTAAAATGGCTAATATTCTTTTAAAAAGAAAAAAAATATGTTATATAATTAATCTCTTTTAAATTAAATTGATTGGTCTAAATCTACTGCTATTCTTTTTTGAAGAAAGCATTATGAAAGGGATAGCAATTAATTTAGACCTGTCATTAGTTTCCGTGTTGAATACTCGATGACACGAGTTAAACGCACTTTGAATATGCGTTGCACATGCTTTGAACATGAGTTAAACGCGTTGCGTGTGCAAAGTGTGTGTGTGTGTGTGTGTTCAAATCGTGTGATTTGAACGTATGCTGACGCCGTTGAGTCCGAGCAAAGACGTTTTTGGGAAGACTTCAATTCTTTAACAGAAAGCTATGTTGTAGGCATTATCTAGTACTCACATAAATTCTTCTTCACAATGCGGACATTTATACTTTTTTCCATCGTGCCACCGTTCGTGAGCTTTCGCCGAATTCCTGAAAAATCCACACCCAAATGAACGTCATCAACCCATCGTCGGCTCACTACTGAGCACGGATCTCCTCTCACAATGAGCCACTACGCACGGTCGACTAGTCGCCCGGCAACTCAGTCGTATTGCATATATTAACATACTAGATGATGCCCGCGACTTCGTCGTCGTGGATGTTTTTTAAAAATCCCGTGGGAACTCATTGATTTTCAGGGATAAAAAGTGGCATATGTCGGTTTCCAGGATGTAAGCTATCTCTGTACTATCACACTTAATATTATAAAGGCGAAAGTTTGTGTGTGTGTGTGCGTGTGTGTGTGTGTGTGTATGTTTGTTACTCCTTCACGCAAAAACTACTGGACGGATTTGGTTGAAATTTGGAATGGAAATAGATAATATCCTGGATTAGCACATAGGCTACTTTTTATCCTGGAAAATCAAAGAGTTTCCACGGGATTTCTAGAAATCTAAGTCCACGCGGGCGAAGCTGCGGGCATAAGCTAGTATTCATGACTCAGTTGAAGGGATGGGCCTTTATGAATCCCGTGGGAACTCTGATTTTCTGGGATAAAAATTAGACTATCTCCATCCCCGGGATGTAAGCTAACTCTGTACCCATAAAAATCGGTTAAACTGTCTGGCCGTGAAGAGCTAGCAGTCAGACAGACAGACACACTTTATAATTATTTATAATTTTATATATTTTATAATTTTAGTATGGATTCAAATCCCTTGATGTACTCACCTACTTCTAGTAATGAAAGTACATGCAGTACAGTTGTATAACGCTGCGTGGGTGTTGTTCAAATGTTTATTGACTCGATATGTGTTCTTTGTGTGGAGTCCGCATACGGGACAAGCGAACTGTCCGAATTTCTGAAAACAAATAATAATAATAATAATAATAAATCTTTATTAAGAGCAACCAGGACTCACTTTGTTAGTAGACAATATTGATGCTTAAAAACTAATGTTAGTAATATAATGTTGTAGTGGAAAGAACAATTTACAATTATTGTTGCCTCACCAACACTTGAATCATGTGTTCAAGTATTGGTGAGTCCAACTTATCTGCAAACATGTTCAGGATGCGGTTGGTGCCTGAGCGCAGTCTTGTCAGCAGTGATGATGACTTGTTCCGCATTATGGCAAAGAAGTCATCAGTCCGCTCCTCTGCGAACATACCTGACGCTGAACAAAACCGCGGCAAGCCCAACAGCATCCTGAACCCGTTGTTATACTGCACCCTTAGGGTGTCTATGGCTTTCTTTGAGTAGTTGACCCACAGGCCTCCCGAGTAGAAATTTTGGCAATATGCTTTAAACAGCGTTATTTTTGCCTCTTTACTACATCGGACAAACCTGCGGGCCAACATATGGCATCTTACTGCCAATGCCCTTCTCTCTCTTTCAATGTCAACATGATCCCTAAGGTCCTCCGTAACGTAGTGGCCCAAGTATTTGTATTGCGGCACTCGTGTGAGTGCAGCGCCGTTCAGGGAAATTCTTGGCTCGTATTGCACCTGCTTACGAGGGGCCTTAAAGATCATGTATTGGCTTTTGTTCAAAAGAAAGTCAGTTGGGACTGTTGACAGAGGAGAAAGAACAGTATTTTTTTTTGGATTTTCTAATTAATTGTAGTATCCCAAAATTGCTCAATCTATTTTTATTGTTTTGCAATAGCGATTTTTAATCTGTTTCTTTATGTCAAACTAAACTATACTAACTAAATAATAGTAACCGCCCATTATTTATAACCATTATACCCCTATTATCTATACTAAAACAATGTGTATGTCTTGTGATGTCTAGGTCTAACAAAGGATAGGAAAAGTCTCTCAAGAAAGGAATCCAAAACCAACAAGCAATTACCACGTTGTTTTCTCCACTGAGTCGATATTGGCGGAATTATTGCGGAACACAAAGCCGCAGTACAAAGAGCCATAGAGAAGAAAAGAAGAAGAAATTGCTCAATGCTAATAAGGACTTCTATAAATATATATCACTTCAATAAAATAGATGGAAGAGATGTGAAAGGAAAAAAAAAAAAAAAAACTTCAATAAAATAAAAAATTCGCCGTCGGTCTCGCACGCGAAGAATTCCGTGCCTTCGCACAAGAAATATCATTTTTTAATATTCAGAGTTCCGTACCGCAAAAGGATAAAGGAACCCTTATAGGATCACTTTGTTATCTGTTGACTGTCTGTCCGTCTGTCGTGTCTGTCAAGAAAAACTTCTTGTTGTTCTTGTACTTCCTGTTGACCTAGAATCATGAAATTTGGCAGGTAGAGGTAGGTGTTATAACACAAGTAAAGGAATAAAATCTGAAAACCTTTTTGTGGTTACATCACGAAAAAAAAACTTAAAATGAGTAAAAGACAAAAATGTGATTAAAATGTGGAAAAATCTAGGTCCACGCACATGGGAAGTATACTATAGTTTTTCTTGACAGACAAGACAGACAGACAGACAACAAAGTGAACCTATAAGAATTCCTTTTTTTCTTTTGAGGTACAGAACCCTAACAAAAGTGATAGGCTTAGTAATACGTTCCCATTGCCTTCGGATATGGAACCCTAAAAATATAACTTACGTTAGTATGTTTGTCCATGTGTCTGTTATACGCGCTGGTATCACAGAAACCCTTGAAGCAAGTGGTGCATTTATATGGAGAGTTCTTGAAATTGGATGTTTCCTTCCTCTTCAGTATTTCAGCCAATTGCTCTTCGTGAGTCAATTCTGTTACTTTGAACAGTTTTAATTCTTCTTTGAAACCTGGAATAAAGCGAGATGATATCTCTACATAGTTTCACTAATCATAAGAAAGAAAGAAAGAAAGAAAGGATGAAAGAAAGAAAGAAAAACTGTTTATTTGGTACCAACAAAAATATAAATATAAAATATAAACATAAAGAGGTAAAGTTTGTGAGTTTATTTGTAAAATTTGGCATTTTTGATACTAATCCATACTAATAGTATAAAAGCGAGAGTGTGTCCGTCTGTCTGCTACCTATTTACGGCCCAACAGTTTAACAGATTCTGACGTTTGGTACAGGGTTAGCTTATATCCCGGGGACGGACATAGGCTACTTTTTATCCCGGAAAATCAAAAATTTCCCATGGGATTCCTAAAAACCCATCCGTTTAACCGATTTGTATGAAATTTGGTACCGAGGTAGCTTGCATCCCTGCAATTGACATAGGCAACTTTTTATCCCGGAAAATTAAACAGTTCCCACGGGATCTTTAAAAACCTAAATCCACGCGGACGAAGTCGCGGGCATCCTCTAGTTTTTTGTATTTATAGATTGATTCTAATACCATAACAAAATCATTTGGCTTCGGGAAAACAACCAATAAAATTTTAGCATGTATGAGTATAAGCGGTTGGCGGGAAGTGGCTGGATGAGGAAGGCTGAGGACCGGGTGTGGTGGCGCTCTATAGGGAAGGCCTATGTCCAACAGTGGACTTCCACAGGCTGATGATGATGAGTATATAGATTATTGTAATACTATACCTGGTTTTCTTCCGGGCCGACCTTTTACTTCAGATTTGACTCGTTTCTTCTTTTTAACCATTTTACTTTTCAAACTAACCTCTTTAGAAACTTTACTTTTACTAACAAATTTTCCATTTTTCTTACTGGAACTTTTTTTATCCAAATCATTGATGAAATCCGAATTATGATCGCTGTTTGGAAATTCCACTTCTGTAAATATCTCATTATTAATAAAATCATCAATATTATGTTTATCTATTTTAATAGTTTCTCTTTCTATGTTTTTGCTAGCGTCTGTGTCTAGATTTTTTCTATTTTCTTTTTCTAGATTTTTGTTACCATCCTTTAGTAACTCAGCTAAATCTATATCATCATTTGAATATCCGTCACTATCAAAATCACAGGTAAAAATATCTTCCTTATTATTATATTCATTCTCAATTTTAATTTCAGTTTTTTCCACAGAAACAACTATGTTTTCGATGGGTATATTAGGAAAGTCATTTTCTTTTTCTTCTTCAGTGATTATATGCAAGTGACAGTGATTTGGTTCCAAAATTTTCTTGAATAGATTAGATGCTAGGTGATTTTCTACTCTGTTAATAGTTTTAATGTTTTGTGTTGTTACCTATAAAAAAGTTTAATTATAAAGCTTTATGCAACTGGGTCGAAATATCGATAATTCAAAATCATCTTATTAAGAGGGGTCTCTCCGTCACTCGCTTCATACAAACGTAGATCCAATTTCATTTGAATATTAAGGAACCAAAGTCCTTTTTTAACCCTCGACCCAAAAAGAGGGGTGTTATAACTTTGACGTGTGTATCTGTCTGTGGCGCCGTAGGTCCTAAACTAATGAACCGATTTTAATTTAGTTTTTTTTGTTTGAAAGGTGGCTTGATCGAGAGTGTTCTTAGCTATAATTCAAGAAAATCGGTTCAGCCGTTTGAAAGTTATCAGCTCTTTTCTAGTTACAGTAACCTTCACTTGTTGGGGGTGTTATAAATTTTTAATTTATTCCCTTTGAGAACACTAAAAGCTATGAAACTTACCATTCCATGGTTAGCAAGCACTTGCACCAATATGTTGTGGGCCCTCGCACTCTTGTCTCGAAACTTATTGCAATTGACCAATCTCTGAGCACATTCTGTGCAAAGTTTTGGTTGAAAGCTTATGTTGTGCAACTGAAATTAATTATCACGGATTATGTTAAATGAGGAGATCCGCAGGAGAACCCAGGTCACTGACATAGCCTAAACTATTAGCAAGCTGAAGTGGCAGTGGGTCATGCCTGTCGTAGAGGCGATGGCCGTTGGAGCCGGAAAGTCCTTGAGTGGAGACCAAGCATAGTGTGGGACGCCCTCCAGCACGATGGACCGACGATATAAAGCGGCTGGCGGGAAGTGGCTGGATGAGGAAGTCTGAGGACTGGGTGTGGTGGCGCTCTTTCGGGAAGGCCCATGTCCAACAGTGGATGTCCAAAGGCTGATGATGATGATGATGTTAAAAGTTTCAGAATGTAACCGCGTACCAGTAAACGCAGTGTGGGACGACCTCCAGCCCGCTGGACTAATGACCTGAAGGTGGCGGGGAGCGGGTGGATGAGGAAGGCTGAGGACCGGGTGTGGTGGTGCTCTTTAGGGAAGGCCCATGTCCAACCGTGGAGGTCCACAGGCTGATGATGATGATGTTAAAAGTTCTAGAATGTAACCACGTACCAGTAAACGCAGTGTGGGACGACCTCCAGCCCACTGGACCGATGACCTGAAGGTGGCAGGGAGCGGGTGGATGAGGAAGGCGGAGAACCGTGTTCGGTGGCTTGCTCTTGCAAAGGCGTACGTCCAGCAGTGGACGCATACAGGCTGATGGAATGGTCATCATCATGATTAACCCATCACCAACTCATTACAGATCACAGGTCTCCTCTTATAAGGGCTTAGGACATAGTTGTATGTTGGCCAAATGCAGATTGGCAGACTTCACACACAGGCATATGGCGAGGAGGTAATGCAACTTACCGATAAACCAGTCACATTATTATAGGCCTCTGCCAAACTGTATTTGTCTAATGAATACAGCTTGCTACCGGTGTCCAGGCATGTCATACAGAACTGAAAAGAAAATAATTAGTTCTACCAACTGAAACTAAAAAAAAGATTTTTTGAAGTTGACGAAAACTATATTTTTGACGTGACAACGTCTTATAATTCGATAGAGCCGGCTGCACGCACGAAAAAACATGACTCATGCGGCGTTACCTCGCTCTGAGGCGTTCCATGTAAGGCTTGAAGTGCAAGCGAGAGCGCGGAACGAGCGACAAAGAAGCACAATCGGCCTTTGTTGTCACGTTCAACTATCGACAGTAAACCGACTTTACAGACAACCAATTTTTTTTTTTAAAGTAACTTATATCTGTATATATATAGGATGTATGTTATCCCGTACCAAGTAGATGCTGTCTACAACTTTGTCTATGTACATCAACATTTAAAAAAATGTGGGAACTCTTTGATTTTCCGGGACGAAAAAAGGGTCTTCAAAATTTCAATTTCATCAAAATCAATGAGCCTTGAAAAGGTAGCAGACAGATGGAAATATATATAGACATATTTCGCATTTAAGTATTAAGTACTAGAGGATGCCCGCGACTTCGTGAGCGTGGATTGTCAATAACAGAGACGCAAGCTAACCCTGTACCAAATTTCGTCAGAATCGGTTGGGCCATGAAAAGGTAGCAGACAGACAGACAGACACACTTTCGCATTAATACATTAGTATAGATGAATTATAAGGCAAAATTAAGAAGCTTAAAAATATATATGAATTGCTATGAAGAATACATATTCAAGACTAGCAGACGCCCGCGACTTCGTCCGCGTGGATTTAGGTTTTTGAAATCCCGTGGGAACTCTTTGGTTTTCCGGGATAAAAAGTAGCCTATGTGCTAATCCAGGATATTATCTATCTCCATTCCGAATTTCAGCCAAATCCGTCTAGTAGTTTTGCGTGAAGGAGTAACAAACATACACACACACACACACACACATACAAACTGATGATGAGCGGGTCTTCTCCGTTTGGTCGGAATGGCCAAGCGGGGGTACGGGCCTCGAGGCATGGCCTCCTTACCCGGGTGAGGCGCAGGGCAACTTTGTACCCTGGTGATGAACTTTTAGCCGGGATTTCACCGGCTAGGGCCCGCCATCTTGGCTTATGGCCTTAGTGGGCTTCTTTGTATAACCGGTGTGATGTGTGATGTGTCAGTCCGGGGCTGGTCTCCGCGCGACGGCGTTGAGTTCGCTGTCGAGCGCGGAGACGGAGTCATGTCCGGTGGATCTCGCGTCGTCGTTATCGTCGTCGCTTGGGTCGGCTGCGTGCCGCGCCGGGGATGGCGATCGCAGGAGCTCACGAGGTAGTTGACGCCCGGTCGGCGGTCGAGGGATGAGTGGAGCGATGCCGTGGAGGTGTTCGTACGGTCCGTTGTCCGCACGGGCAAACATGCGCCGCGCGAGTGTGCGGACGTACTCCTCCACGGTGGACATACAAACTTTCGCCTTTATAATATTAGTGTGATAGTGTGATAGTGTGATGTCTCTCAACAAGTTCATAGCTTACATAAAACATAAGCTTATTAAAATAACTTTGGAAATGAGTGGCTTAACAGCTTCGATAGTTCTTATAATTTTTGTGAACTGGTGATAGTAAAAAGAATACAAGGCTGAGTTTGTTGTGTGCTCTTCTCAGACCTGGATGCATTAGGAACCCTCATAGCTTTAGTTTTAAGTTTATATAATTAATTATCACCATTACGATATCATTATCTTACAAAATTGGCAATCAAAAAGTGTACTATGTTACCTATTTACCATACTAATATTTTATAATATAAAAGTGAAAGTGTCTGTCTGTCTGTTACGTTTTCACGGCCCAACTGCAGAACCAATTTTAATGAAATTTGATACAGACTTAGGGTACATCCGGGGGAAGTACAAAGGCTAATTTTTTATTCCAGAAAATCGAAGAGTGCCTACAGGTTTAAAAAAAAAACCAAAATCCACGCAAGCGAAGCCACGGGCATCCTCTAGTTTTGAATAAATGATTTGACTCTATTTGTCTATTTTTTGTTGCCAGTGGACATGACATAAGCCAGAAAAATACCTGTGCAGTATAAGGGATAGCAATATTTTTGAGTATTCGGGTCCCACTCAGAAAATCATCATTTTGGAAATGTTGCGAGCAAACCATAGCACCCTCTGGCAATTGGCATTCTTCTATATCCAGAGACGCCAGCCATGCAGTTCTCTGCCATCCTATCGTAGGAAACCTGCAATGTGGAATTTAACCTAAAGGTGGTATCCTTCATCCTCATCAACCAATAGACATCCACTGTGGAACATAGGTCTCTTAGGACTATATATAGGTCTGTAAGGACTTCCACATGGCAGTCTTACACCACCCAAATCCAACAGTTCTTTAATACTTTAATAATAATGTTCTTAATAAATATGTATGTTATGATATTATGCAGAAGATATTTTGTTTTTTAATTTATAGACTAGCGTTTGGCTGCAATCAGACGGTGGCAAGCGATAATGCAGCCTAAGATGGAGCACGCTTGCCTAGAAGATTGTACTATGTTGATGTACCTATGTTGATGTCAGTCAGTTTCTCCTTATAATATACTACACATTATAATGATAGTGACATTTACTTACCCATGAAAAGTTATATCCTGAGATTTCAAGCATGTTTTTGAGAAAAGATTTTCTCTGGAGTTCTCACAGAAAGGGAGACAACACCACATTTTATAAGTTTGTTTTACAATAAAACGTAATAATTAATGACGCTAGAATATGACCACATAATACAAAGTTTATTAATTTTTGAGACACAAGTAAAGTTATTTTCTTAGATCACAAAGCCAAGTCCCAAACAGATTATTGTTGTATTTCAATTTCTTCTCATTATTAAACGTAAAATTCATGTTGAAACATATAGTCCTTAGTATTTTCACGGAAATAGGTATCTTATTCGTTTTTTCTCAGTAATGTTGATAAAATAAAATCAAAAAATTAAGCTTTACTGCTGCAATGCAATCTACAATTTATTTATTTTTTGTCAATTTTTTTTCTATGTTTTTAGTCTGTGGTCAATTGTCAATTTCGACCACCGACCAGATTTCGACCACCACAGACTTTACAAGTAACCACCACAGTCACAACATGTCATTGACACAGACAAATGGGGCCTTAAAAAACTTTTTTCTATGTCAAATTGTTTTTAACCGACTTCCAAAAAAGGAGGAGGTTCTCAATTCGTCGGGATCTTTTTTTTTTTTTTTTTTTTTTTTTTTTTTTTTTTTTTTTATGTATGTTCCCCGATTACTCAAAGGCCCCTGGACCGATTTGGAAATTTTTTTTTTTGTTTGAAAGGGTATACTGTGCAGGTGGTCCCATATAAATTTGGTGAAGATCTGATGAATATCTTCGGAGATGGAGAACAGAACTCCTCAATGGATAAGAGCAAATTGCTCGCGATCACTGTAATAGCTTAGTAAACAGTAGGGTTTTAACTGGGCATAGCATATTATAGTACAGTGGGGCCACTAAAAATTGTGAAATAAAAAATTTTCAAAAGAAAAATAAAACCGACTTCAAAAACCAAAAACACTAAAAAGTAGAAAATAATTTTTGTTTAGCTACACATGTAATGTACCTAGGTATGAAGTCGAGCGAGCATATTAAAACAAAATTAGAAATCCAAGAGTGAAGCTCGCCCGACTTCATACCTAGGTACATTACATGTGTAGCTAAACAAAAATTATTTTCTACTTTTTAGTGTTTTTGGTTTTTGAAGTCGGTTTTATTTTTCTTTTGAAAATTTTTTAATTAACTAGTTTTACGGCTCTGGGTTCTAGTTCTTTATATTACAGTCGTAGTGATTACATACTCTTTGAAATATGATTTGTGTTGTATGGATTTGTTGTGCTTGTGTAGGTTTGTTTAACATTATTGTGTAGGCTTTTAATCAATTATTTTAATGAATAAGTATTCGTAACTTAGCTTTAATTGATATCTATATATTTGTATATAAAGTAAAGTGAAGTGTTGTGTCTTACATTGAAAAGAACTGAGGAAAAAACTCAACACCAGCCATAGATATTTTTTAAAGTATTGCCTATATACTTTAAATTTGCAAAGAAATATTAATCTTGCAAGTGTACATAGGAGAGGATTTATCATTCTCTGCACACAAATCTACTTTATGACCAGTGTACATTGTAGTCTCCATCGTATTCTTCATTACTGAGAGTCTTGACCTCATTTCAAATCATATTTCTGGGAGTGGAGTGGTTTCTTAAACCCTCCAGGATATCACTAAACTACTGATGTTTTTCTGTACTCTACATGGTCCATGGTCATGGACTGTTTTATATGTATACTAGCTTTTGCCAGTGACTGTCCACATGGATTTGGGTTCTTAAAAATTCGGTGGGAATTTTTTGTGATTCTAGCAATGTAATAATCAGAACTTTTATGCTAAGATGGGCTTGATGTTTCTTGAAATGCCTTCCTAGAGCCAGTTACTAGATGATACTGTAGCCTGCTCACCATATTTCAGCAAGATGGATAATTTGACCAGTAATATTGACATAAATACAAGGCGGCTAAACAGTGCCGCAGCATTGCCTCCACAGGTCAGTACCTATTTAACATTGTCCATCTTATCTAGATCTATTATAGTACAAGTGAAGGTTACAGTAACTAGAAAAGAGCTGATAACTTTCAAATGGCTGAACCGATTTTCTTGGATTATAGCTAAGAACACTCTCGATCAAGCCACCTTTCAAACAAAAAAAACTAAATTAAAATCGGTTCATTAGTTTAGGAACTACGATGCCACAGACAGATACACTTATAACACCTCTCTTTTTGGGTCGGGGGTTAAAAAGTAGCATAGATCACTTCTTAAAAATTTCTGTACCTTCCTATGAATGTCCCATTAAAATTGGTTCTACCAAAACGAACAAGAAACCAGATGGAAAACCTTTGTACATATTCAACAAGTGTAATATAGTCTACAAAAGCTTAATTTACTATAATCCATTGATAAAGGCCAATCTGTATGGTATAACATGCAGCATGCGACATGCACTGCCCGCCCTTCCACTGCTAAGCATGCAGGTAAAGCAAGCCCTAAGTACCACCATGCAACACCACATAAATCCACCAGAACACACTCGACACATGTTTCGCTCCGACACTGCAGCATCCTCAGGAGATGTAGACCTTACAATGCACAGTTATGAAAAATTAAAACAGTTTTCAATATAGCTGTTATTAAGTTCAGTCCAAATCTTGAAATGACATACATATTGAATAAATTTTAACACAATAATAGAAAGGTAGAATTTGGCAGAACCTAACAATAATAGTTTTTAGATCTGTATACTAACCCAAGTTCGCAATAATAATGATTGAATTGAATTGAATTGAATTGAATTTTTTATGTTTATAAATTGTTTTTTTTACAGTTTTGCATGATATGCCTAGACACAAGCAAAGACTGCAAACTGTACCCAGTTGACAAATATAACTTGGATATGGAATTTGAAAAATTGACGAGAATTTCGGTAAGTTAAGTTTGCTTAATTTAATAATTAAAACATATAAATAGACACCAAATTACATGTGTTTGCATATGCAAATGCATTGCATGCTATTTTCATAGCATTATTGCATATTTTAGTACTTTTTAGGACTCTGTACCTCAAAAAAGAAAAAATGGAACCCATAGAGGATCACTTGTTTTGTCTGTCAAGACTCATCAAACAAATACAAGAAGTACCCTATACCTTATAGGGTACTTCCCGTTGACCTAGAATAATGAAATTTAGCAGGTAGGTAGCTCTTATAGCACACGTAAAAGAATAAATCCAAAAACCGTGAATTTGTGATTAGGTACATCACAGAAAAAAATTTAAAATGTGTTTCAATTTTCAAAGTAAGCTAACTATACCAAGTGGGGTATCATATGAAAGGGCTTTACTTGTACATTCTAAAACAGATTTTTATTTATTTTTAAGCATAATAGTTTTTGATTTATAGTGCAAAATGTATATATATTTATTTATTCTAATATCTATACTAATAATAAATAAAATTGGAGTGTCTGTCTGTAATTTCGAAATAAGTACCACATATTAAGGTCATATGGTTATTTGAACGATACCAACACTGAATCACACGTTTTTAAAATTTTTGTCTGTCTGTCTGTCTGTCTGTCTGTTTGAAAAGGCTAATCTTTGGAACGGCTGAACCGATCTTAACGGGATTTTCACATACAAGTAGAGAATTGACCAGGGTGTAACATAGGCTACTTTTTTAACCGACTTTCAAGAAGGGAGTTGTGTTTTTCTACCTATGTACACCGACATCTCCAAAATTTCTGAACCGATTTGCGTCATTTCTTTTTTAATCGATAGAGGAACTTTGCGACATTGTTTCATACAAAATTTGGAGTCCAACTCCTCAATCCTGATGCTGCAGGGGATCTAACCAATCCACGCGGGCGAAGCTGCGGGCATCAGCTAGTTATTATATATAAATGTATATACTTGCACCACCTATCTCTAATATCTATAGCTATGTCCTTTGCACCATTTTGGTTGCCTGAAAGAGATCGCTAGGTAGCGATAAGGCCGCCAAATTGTACCTACCTGCCCATATTTAGTTGTGCTTTGATTTGATTGTGTTTTTTCTGTACTAATTTTGCGGTGTACAATAAAAGTATATTATATTCACTAGCTTATGCCCGCGACTTCGTTCGCGTGGATGTTGGTTTTTTAAAATTCCCGTGGGAACTCTTTGATTTTCCGGGATAAAAAGTAGCCTATGTGCTAATCCAGGGTATAATCTATCTCCATTCTAAATTTCAGCCCAATCCGTCCAGTAGTCTTTGCGTGAAGGAGTAACAAACATACACACCCACACACACACACACACACATACAAACTTTCGCCTTTATAATATTAGTGTGATTCAAAATGTTGGAAAAGATACCAGAGTACAGAACCCTCGTTCGCGAGTCTGACTGGCGTTTTTTTTTTTTTTTCACTTGAACATTGCATCACACTTCACACTATCACACTAAAGGCGATTATAAAGGCGAAAGTTTGTGTGTGTGCGTGTGTGTATGTTTGTTACTCTTTCACGCAAAAACCACTGGATGAATTTGGCTGAAATTCGGAATGGAGATAGATAATATCCTGGGTTAGCACATAGGCTACTTTTGTCGCGAGCGTCAGCTAGTATAATATAATCTACGTAATTTAAGAAATGCTTTGTCAATGCAGCTTCAACAAAAGATGCAGTTTCTACCACAGTTCTGCACCGAGTGTGCTCAGAGACTGAGGAACTGTGGCAAGTTCAGAGACAAGAGTCTGAGGGCCTATCATCTGTTATTGGGATTGGTTGAAACACATAAGCCGGTAAGCAATTGTTCCACTATCATTTTCTAATTGGGTAACTTTTTACCTGACTGCGGCAAAGCCAGAAGGAAGGGTACTAATAATTTTAGCCATCTATGTATGTATGTTTGTTTGTATCCCGATTCTGTGTGTTCCACCGTAGCGCCTAAACTACTGGGCCGATTGTGATGAATGAGGTGCCAATTGATTCGTCGTAAAGGTCCAGGTGACATAGGCTATATTTTATATGAAAAAATTGACCTAGTGGATGTTACATAAAAAAAGGGGGGTTTCCAAACATATTTCATTGGGGTGTCAACTGAAAGAGGAAAAAATTCTGAATTCATGGGTATAAATGTACAACAACATTAAAATACACCAAAGGACAGACAAACAATTTTAGTGTAAGTAAGACGATCACAGTCGGGTTTTAGTTTTCAACTTTATCTTGTTAAAACAAATAATTTAAAAAGTTTAAAAAAAAAGCTCCGACCGCGTTTGCTCCGCATCTCTTTCAGTCTGTACATCAATGCGCATAATTTCATTTTCCAGTTAACAATACAAACTTTGAACACGATAGATAGAAAAAACAACCAACTAGTGTCTAAGATAGCCAAGAAAGTATATCAACCTAACCACTGTGACTTGCACTTGAAAGATAACAAGGGAAACAATAATCCAAAAGACGTTCATGTTAAAGACGAACAAAATGATTCAGTTTCCGAAAACACAGACGCTTTAAATTGTGATATTAAGTGTGAAGTGGAATCAGTGAAAAAAGATATTGATGACATTGTATTCTTGAAAAATGATTTTGACAATGACATTGATATGGTCGATGACACTGGAATGGAAGATGTTAATGATGAAGACAAAGATTCTGATGTAGAACTCATGGGTGATGACGAAAATGACACTGATTTGCGCAGTTATGCCAATTTTTTAAATGAAAACACCAATAATGAAGTGAATAATAAAAATTCTAGTAACAATAGAAAAGTTGCAAACAGTCAAAGAACTGGCAAAAATAAAGATGCTCTTCATAATGATAACAAAGTTAGTCTGAGTAATCTTGTTCTGGTTAGAGATGAACTTGCCAAATCAAAAACACAAAATAATGGGACACCAACAAATAGGAAAAAAAATGTGAAACCCAAAATTAAATATGAAGACGATGTTATTATGGATGATGATGAAATTAGTATAAAAGATGAAACTGCTAAAAATACAACAATAATCACTAAAAAAGTTACTAGAAGAAATGTACCTATGAAAAATAGGACGAATCTTGCTAAATTAAAAACTCAAGATAAAAGTAAAAATAATGTAAGGAATAAAACCAAGCAAATTAAATCAGAATCTCAAATTACTGTTAAAAAGAGATCAGTTAAAAGAGTTTCCAGTGATGATAGTAACACGAGAAAGGTCGTAGTTAAAAGAGTTAAGAAGAAACGTGTTTATATTCCTACAGGGAACCCTCCAGGACCAAAACCAGGTATTTTTTTTTGTTTTTTTTGTTTTAAAAAAAAAACACAAACAAAAAAAAAGGTAAGAAATTAATTACCTGTTTTTGAAAATTAACGAACTCAAAACTTTAATAATTCTAGCAAGAAACAGTTAAAAATTATTTAGCTATAATCCGCCAACAGAAAAAAATCTGTATGGTCAAACATGCAGTTACAAGCTAAGCACCGCTTACCTCCCCAACCAAGCAATAAAGCCAAGTTCCCAAGCAAGCACTGCCACCACCACTCACATGCACCACCACACAAGACTTTTCCACTACTCTCGACGCACGTTTCGCCCCGACACCGGAGCATCCTCAGGAGATTTCGACTTTACAATGCTGTATTGTCAAGACTTGACAAGTTCCGCAAAGTAACTCCTGATTCTATCCAATATTTAATAATTCTTATCACTATACCAGAGTAGGTCAATTGGGATGATGACTATGTCAAAAATAAATTATTTCTTAGGAATTATTAAAAAGAGGGACTTGCAAAATTCGTAAAATTCATGTCCGCTGTTAGTTTTCAGTTTACTAACTATTTTTAATTATCGATTTAACTAAAAAAGTACGTCCAATTATGTCAAATATCTATGACATCACATCTGTGAATTTCATACAAGCTACTTACTAAGCAAGCATTCTGATGTTTGATAAAAAGTCACTAATTTGACCAGTAGTCATCATCCCTATTGTCTGAGTAATAATATGGACTTCGTCTGTGTTGGTGTTGGCTGGCGGGCGTGCTCTGCCTTTTTGGAGTGCTTTTTTTTTTGTTAAAACTGACTGGAAAGCGCTCTAAGGGGGTGCCGTGCGTATGTCGGCGAGCGCCGGCACAGACGGGGTCCATACTTGTATAGTTTAACTAACTTGTTATAAATAACTACAAACTTGACATTGGCTAATCTTTATAAAACCAGGCGAGAGAGAAAAAAAAAAGAGTAATAATATTAAACATCAATGATATTTGAGTTACATAATACATTATTTTCGTTTTTCTAACCAACCAGGATTTACAATCCAGAAAAATATGAAATGAAATTACAAGAATATTACGTTTAATATGTTTCTAGTAGTAGAGTAATAAAACAAATTAGAAAAATCTTTTTTGTGTTAGAATTTAAAAAGTACTTTGTCGTAAAAAGTATTAAGCCAATAAATGTTCTTTTTCTCTCAAAATGTATAAACCTATTGTATTTTATTTAGACTTACAAAATTATTCGACTCAATTTCAGGGTTTAAATCAGAATTAAAGCTATTTGAAACAACTGAGCTGTCTCAAGAGGAACAAATAGCGGAGGTACAAGCTAGAAAGGAAACTGAAAGGTTCAGAAATGCCCTGTTTAAATGTACCATCTGTTACAAGGGCTTTCGAGATGTGGATGCTTATAATGGACATTTGGACAGGCATACTGATGTAAGACCCTTTTTTATATTATAGTAAGGCTCCATATAGTAAAAAACACCCACCCACCCATTGACCACTAACCCACCACCACGCGAACACCCACCCACCGACCACTCCACCACCACTCACTCATTGATCACTCATTATCTCACTCACCCATACATGCACTCTCACTCAGCAACTCAATCACCAAGTCACTCACTTTATTCACTTGTTCAACTCAAGTGAAGCAAATAAACTAGAACACAGATAAAGGTACTGCTGTTCTCTTTAGACTTCACTAGCTGACGCCCGCGACTTCGTCCGCGTGGATTTAGGTTTTTGAAGATCCCGTGGGAACTGTTTAATTTTCCGGGATAAAAAGTTGCCTATGTCAATAACAGGGACGCAAGCTACTTCGGTACCAAATTTCATACGAATCGGTTAAGCGGATGGGTCTTTAGGAATCCCGCGGGAACTCTTTGATTTTCCGGGATCAAAAGTAGCCTATGTCCTTCCCCGGGACGTAAGCTAACTCTGTAATCAATTTAAAAAAAAAACAAAAAAAATTATCAAAATCAGTGAAACTGTTGGGCTGTGAAAAGGTGGCAGACAGACAGACAGAAAGGCACACTGTCACATTTATAATATTAGTATGGATTATTCACTCCTCACACACACACCTCACCTATACCCACACACGCACCCACATACACACACATGCACCCACGCATACACGCATCCACACAAACAACTCAAGAATAGAAATTAGGTCTTAAATTTAAAAAAACTGTATTTTTTTCAGAAATACGGACCATTCCAATGTGCTTTATGCCATCTCCACTCCAAGAATAAACACGCACTCTCCAACCACATCGCGAACAACCACAACTACATATACAGATGTAAAGAGTGCGAGTTTGTGACGAAACACAGGCATGTGGCCTCCAACCACGAGCGCTGGCACGACGGCAAGACGTACAAGTGTCCACACTGCGACGAGCAGTTCATGTGAGTATTGTGTCACACACACACACACACACACACACACACACACACACACGCACACACACACACACACACACACACACACCCACTCGCCCACACATTAGCTCGCTCGCTGACTCACCCACACAGTTCGTGAACTGATTCACTGACAGGGTGTGTCCCTACACACTCACTCACCCACACACTCTATACACTCACCCACCGACACACAGATACATACACAAGCAGACACACAAACACCCACATCATCACACACAAATACACTAAATCCTGAAACCAGCAATGTC
Source organism: Maniola jurtina (assembly GCF_905333055.1). NCBI lineage: Eukaryota > Metazoa > Arthropoda > Insecta > Lepidoptera > Nymphalidae > Maniola > Maniola jurtina. The sequence goes on along the minus strand of NC_060056.1, from coordinate 907,712 downwards.
GGCCAACGAAGTTTATTCAAACTCATACTCACACATACCACATTTTTGCAGGAAAAGTACCTCGGTGATGTCGCACGTGCGTATAAAGCACCCTTCAGACTTCGTGTGCACTCAGTGCGGTTTCTCCTTCATCGGCGAGAGGGGACTGAACCTTCATATGAGCAAGAAACATAGACTCGAGGACACGCAGGTTAAAATCACCATTATCCATACTTAATATTATAAATGCAAAAATGTGTCTGTCTGCCTGTCTGCTACGTTTTCGCGGCCCAACCGCTGAACCGATTTTAATGAAATTTGGTACAGACTTGGGATACATCCCGGGGAAGGACATAGGCTACTTTTTATCCCGGAAATCCACGCGGGCAAAGCCGCGAGCATCCTCAAGTAACTTCATATTGATATTTAAGAAGCCTGGTGAATACAATCTCTCTCGTATAAAACTAACTATACACTTACAGAACTTAACTGGTCCGTTGTGTGAACCCTGCAACATCCGTTTCGCGTCCGACACAGCATACAATCAACATATGGAGGTATCCCCCAAACATGCACCTGCCAGCAAACTCAAACCCAACTGTCCCATACAGAAGTACGCATGGCATTTGATGAAGAAGAATAAAGAAGGTGAAATGTCTATCGATTGCGAACAGGTGAGTCATGTTGCAGAACATTCATTGTTGCAATGCCCAAACTTGCCACAACTAGTGCATTGTTTAATACTGGAACCACAAAGATTGTCACGTTGCGTCTATTGTATCGGATTGCTGAATTGCGTCTGACAGCAAACTCAAGCCCAACTGTCCCATACAGAAGTACGCATGGCATTTGATGAAGAAGAATAAAAAAGACGAAATGTCCATTGATTGCGAACAGGTGAGTCAAATTGCTGAACACATTTTGTTGCAATGCCCAAACTTACCACAACTAGTGAATTGTTATACATATAATGAAACCACAAAATTTGTTAGCAAACTCAAGCCCAACTGTCCTATACAGAAGTATACATGGCATTTGATGAAGAAGAATAAAGAATGTCCATCGATTGTGAACAGGTGAGTCATATTGCTGAACACACTTTGCCGCAATGCCCAAATTGTTAGAATTAATCTATAGTTCGCGACAGATCAACTGGCATTGTGGGTATGTGGCTATTCCGCACACCCGCGCTGCGCAAATAAACTATATAAAAAACTACATCCACGCGAACGAAGTCGCGGGCATCAGCTAGTAAATTATATAAAAAACTAAAAAATTGAAAAATGAATGAATGATGAAATAAAGTTTTCGGATTTATTCCTTTATTTGTGCTATAAGACCTACCTACCAGCCGATTTTCACGATTCTAGGTCAACGGGAAGTACCCTACAGGTTTCCTTGACAGACAACAAAGTGGTCCTGTAAGGGTTCCGTTTTTCCTTTTGAGTTACGGAACCCTAAAAAACTTGAATCTCAAGCAAAATTCATTCACCTGGCCTCTCTCGTGGTGAGGTGCAGTTAGAGGGAAAGGGTGAACAAGTAACGTTGTTTCCGTCATCTGTGGAAACAGCACTAGTTTTTTTTTATTATTCACTACTAGCTGATGCCCGCAGCTTCGCCCGCGTGGATTGGTCAGATCCCCTGCAGCATCAGGATTGAGGAGTTGGAATCCAAATTTTGTATGAAACAATGTCGCAAAGTTCCTCTATCGATTAAAAAAGAAATGACGCAAATCGGTTCAGAAATTTCGGAGATTTCGGTGTACATAGGTAAAAAAACACAACTCCCTTCTTGAAAGTCGGTTGAAAAAGTAGCCTATGTTACACCCTGGTCAATCTTCTACTTGTAACTGAAAATCTCGTTAAAATCGGTTCAGCCGTTCCGAAGATTAGCCTTTTCAAACAGACAGACAGACAGACAGACAGAAAGACAGACAAAAATTTTAAAAATGTGTGATTCAGTTATGGTATCGTTCAAATAACCATATGACCTTAATATGTGGTAGTTATTTCGAAATTACAGACAGACACTCCAATTTTATTTATTAGTATAGATAGGCAAGCGCTTGACCACAATCACACCTGATGGAAAGTGATGATGTGGTCTAAGATGGGACGCGTTTACCTAGAAGGTGCCTATTCACTCTTGTTTTAAAGATACCTGGATTGTAATTGGTAGGAAACACAGAGTTAAGGTTCCACCCACCGAGTAACCGCTTCGATGAAGCGGGCTCTTAATAACTTAATTATTTAATTATTTACAGTGTGGTGTGCACTTGAGCAACGCGCGCGCATACACCGTCCACTTCCGAAAGCATCACCCGGACAAGAATCGAACCCAGTTCCCCAAGGCCAAGGTCATGTGTGAGCAGTGCGGGAAAGTATTCAAGGTGAGGGTAGAACCGCTAATGCAGGTTTTCATCCGTTGTTGATTTTGGCCATGATTTTAGTAGTAATAATGTGTCAAAGTATCTATCAAGCACCTATTTATCAAGGTTGCCTGGTAGAGATTGTTCTAAGCAATAAGGCCGCCTTTGCACACAATTGTTTTTCTGTTTTCTTCCTTCTGTGTTGTGTTCCTTTTCATGTTATTGTGTGCAATAAAGGTTTCATCTATCTATCAGTATCTATTTATTCAATATTTGCATGCCTATATGGCAAAACATGTTTGGCTTCGCAAAATATCTTTTTAACCCCCGACCCAAAAAGAGGGGTGTTATAAGTTTGACGTGTGTATCTGTGTATCGGTCTGTGGCATCGTAGCGCCTAAACGAATGAACCGATTTTAATTTACTTTTTTTTGTTTGAAAGGTGGCTTGATCGAGAGTGTTATTAGCTATAATCCAAAAAAATTGGTTCAGCCGTTTAAAAGTTATCAGCTCTTTTCTAGTTTTCTTGTACAAAAGAAGGTTAGGATAACCCTTAGGTTCATAATATTCAAGTGTCAATTGACAAATGTCACGCTGTCAAGATGGACGTTGCCTAGATATACATAATTATTTATTTGAAAATGATGTTTTGGAAAACTCAGATACTTTGGATCGGAATAGTCCAAGAAAATCGGTTCAGCCGTTTGAAAGTTATCAGCTCTTTTCTAGTTACTGTAACCTTCACTTGTCGGGGGTGTTGAAAATTTTTAATTTACACTTTTTAAACACTGTAATGCATGTTTATAGCAATATTTATTTTCAGTGCATGACAGAGCTGAAGTACCACATGCCGCTACATGCAGATAAGAAGCAGTTCACGTGCGAGATCTGCAACAAGAGCTTTGGCCGCATACTGAACCTCAAGATACACCTGCGCACACACAGCGACACGCGCCCCAAGTACGAGTGCACCGTGTGCGGGAAGACTTATCTCAACCTGTGGGGCAAGATGCGGCACATGCGGGTGAGTTGTTACGCCACGCCACCCACGCCATGCCACCTCACACCACTTAGATGCCACCCCACCTAAAGCTACCCCACCCCACTTGAAGCCACCCTTTCGCCACCCCACCCCATTTGAAGCCACCCTTTCGCCACCCTAGGCACCTTCGAATAGGCACCTTCTAGGTAAACGCGTCCCATCTTAGACCACATCATCACTTTCCATCAGGTGTGATTGTGGTCAAGCGCTTACCTATAGTGAATAAAAAAAAAACCCCTACACTACCCCGCACAATGCCACGCCACCCTTCACCATGCATGATTTTTCTTTTATGTTTGAAACATATGTTTTTGTTACAGTCACATCAAGACACGAGGCCCTTGTACACGTGTGATGTGTGCGAGAAAACCTTCACGAGTCCCCAGGGGAGGGACTCACACGTGCTGCACGTGCACAACAACGTGCCCAGGCCCAAGAGGATCCGCGGGCCTCGCTCCACGCCCAGACAACACGCGCGGTACACGAGCGACTCGCAGGACTCCTGAGACACGTCTTACGGGGCCTTCGATACGCCCCCGAGGCCTGCGAGACCACGTAACATGTGGGTCACATTATAAAATCATTTGTGAGACTTAGAACGCAGAACGCAAGGACTTTCTGGCCGTTGGAGCCAGAAAGTCCTTGAGTAGAGACCAAGCGTAGTGTGGGACGCCCTCCAGCACGATGGACCGACGATATAAAGCGGCTGGCGGGAAGTGGCTGGATGAGGAAGGCTGAGGACCGGGTGTGGTGGCGCTCTATAGGGAAGGCCTATGTCCAACAGTGGACGTCCACAGGCTGATGATGATGATATTGATGTTGGTGCATATGCACTCGTGGCAATCTAGACCGGCGCCTTACACCTTTCCCAACAATGTGTTTGCAACCTTAGTACTTAATAAGTATTTGTAATTTGTATATAAATTTACTATAATTAAATTTTGATGAGTTATATAAAATAAGATGTTTATTAAATCAATGAAATATAGTAGGTATAAGGATTTGTACATAGCTTTACTATAATTTTTTAATAGGTCATGTATGAAATCGAATTCTGTTAAAATAAATGAAATAATGAAAACTTATTTAAATAAAAATAGCTTTTAATATAATACACTGAAGTTTTATTTCTACGAATTTATCTTATACTAGCTGATACCCCCGACTTCGTTCGCATGGATGTAGGTTTTTTTAAATTCCCGTGGGAACTCTTTGATTTTCCGGGATAAAAAGTAGCCTATGTGCTAATCCAGGATATTATCTATCTCCATTCTAAATTTCAGCCCAATCCGTCCAGTAGTCTTTGTGTGAAGGAGTAACAAACATACACACACATACAAACTTTCTCCTTTATAATATTAGTGTGAAGCTATTAAGGGGCATGAGACGGCCTCTGCCCGCGAAATTCAAATTTAATTTGGTTTTTCGCAATTTGTGAACTAATACGACAAAGTAGGCTTATGGCATTCTAATTGCGCCAATGGCAGTATCATCTTCACAGGATTACATAAAAATTTTTACTTGAAAGTGTTCAGTTTAAGAAATTAGTTAAAATAATGAGTTTGACATGAGTTACTCACAAATTAGTCTATACAATTAACTAATTTCTTAAATTGGACAAGTACAAATTTTTACTGTAGAATGACTAAATTATTGGTTTGTGAAATGAAAGATTTTTAATAATTTATTAACAATTTATTAATTTGTCAAATAAAAGTGGACATAATTCTGAGTTCATAAATAAAAATATATACTTAGTACAATATTAAAATATATTATCATTTGTCAAGCAAAATACAAACAGTGATATTTCTATACTAATATAATAATTACATTATTTATTTTGACGCACTGGTCTCATTAGCCGTTCCTGAGCATAATACCAGATTCTCAAAATACCAAATATCATAATACCAGATTCTCAAAATACCAGATTATCACAATACCAGATTCTCAAAATACCAGGATCTAATTATACCAGATAATCTGGTTATTTTTTCTTAATTTATAGACTAGCGCTTGGCTGCAATCAGACCTGCTAGCAAGTGATGATGCAGCCTAAGATGGAGCGCGCTTGCCTAGAAGTTGCCTATTCACTCTTGACTTGAAGGTACCCATATTATAGGTGGAGGGGAAAACTGACGCCGGAAGGGCGTTCTATATCCTAGCGGTTCGGATTAGAAACGAGGAAGCAAATCGCTTCGTACGTGTTCGATGAATTTCGACTACGTACGGGATGCAGACCTTGACGATGCTTTGTAGTATGGTAGAAAGGTGAGGTGAGGTGTTATGAGAGTCTGTATATTTACACAATCGAAGATTATGTAAATGATAAAAAAGCATGGATTTGACTCACTCCAGCAATGCGCGGGACTGTATGTATTGTAAATTGAACAATTGAAAAGAGCAACCGCCGAGTTTCTTGCTGGTTCTTCTTGGTAGGAACGGCATTCCGAACCAGTGGTAAATTATTTGACGATTCAAAAGCACTTGTAAAAGTTTATTTGAATAAAAATCTATTCTATTCTATTCTGATATTGTGATAACCTGGTATTTTGAACTAGGGATGTTATGGATATATAATTTCGGATCCGGATATGGATATGAATATTGGTAAAAAATAATATCGGTTTCGGTTACGGTTATGGATATTAAATTATTTCGGATTATCCGATAGTTTCGGTTATGGATATTAATTTTTTAAGGAACAGTAAAATGTGAACTGATGAAGGTGTCGCATTCCAGCGGAGTGCACAGTTAATTCGTACGTGTGTAGTATTTAGTTAGACTCCGCCCTATCCGAAACTATCCAAAACTTTTATTACGGATTCAGTTACGGTTACGGATATTTTTTTATTTCGGATATCCGATAGTTTCGGTTACAGATATGGATATCCATAACAACACTATTTTGAACATCTGGTATTATGCTATGCTCTGGTATTATGTCAGAGGGTCACTAGCGTCCTAGTCACTAGTGCCGACACTGGGTCTGCGTATGACGGAGTTGTGTCTGTCGCGGCGGTTGCGCTTGGGCCGCGGCACGTTGAGGTGCACGTGCGACACGTGCTGGTCCCGGCCGGGGCGGCTCGCGAACGTTTTGTCACATATGTCACACTTGTACTTCGTGTCTTCATGTATCCGTGAGAACTTGGTATTGTGCTCTGGAGGATCACTAGCGTCCTAGTCACTAGTGCCGACACTGGGTCTGCGTATGACGGAGTTGTGTCTGTCGCGGCGGTTGCGCTTGGGCCGCGGCACGTTGAGGTGCACGTGCGACACGTGCTGGTCCCGGCCGGGGCGGCTCGCGAACGTTTTGTCACATATGTCACACTTGTACTTCGTGTCTTCATGTATCCGTGAGAACTTGGTATTGTGCTCTGGAGGATCACTAGCGTCCTAGTCACTAGTGCCGACACTGGGTCTGCGTATGACGGAGTTGTGTCTGTCGCGGCGGTTGCGCTTGGGCCGCGGCACGTTGAGGTGCACGTGCGATACGTGCTGGTCCCGGCCGGGGCGGCTCGCGAACGTTTTGTCACATATGTCACACTTGTACTTCGTGTCTTCATGTATCTGCGACAAAAACGAATTTATTTATTTCACGTAGGACAGTTCGAAATATATAAAACCGACTTCAAAAACCAAAAACACTAAAAAGTAGAAAATATTTTTTGTTTAGCTACACATGTAATGTACCTAGGTATGAAGTCGAGCGAGCATATTAAAACAAAATTAGAAATCCAAGAGTGAAGCTCGCCCGACTTCATACCTAGGTACATTACATGTGTAGCTAAACAAAAATTATTTTCTACTTTTTAGTGTTTTTGGTTTTTGAAGTCTGTTTTAGATCAGATCTTCACCAAATTTATATGGGACCACCTGCACAGTATACCCTTTCAAACAAAAAAAAAAATTCCAAATCGGTCCAGGGGTCTTTGAGTAATCGGGGAACATACATAAAAAAAAAAAAAAGATCCCGACGAATTGAGAACCTCCTCCTTTTTTGGAAGTCGGTTAAAAAGGAAAGCTAACTGACTGACTGATCATATATCTATCAACGCCAAGCTCAAACCACTGGACGGACCGGGCTGAAACGCATGCCAGATAGCGATTATGACGTAACCATCAGCTAAGAGAGGATATTTGGAAATCCAACCCCTAAGAGGGGTTTGAAGATTGTATAGTCCACGCGAACGAAATCGCAGGCATAAGTTTTTTTTTTTTTTTTCTCTCTCGTCTGGCTTTTACAATGATTAGCCAATGTCAAGTTTGTAGTTATTTGTAACAAGTTAGCTAAACTATACAAGTGTGGACCCCGTCTGTGCCGGCGCTCGCCGACATACGCACGGCACCCCCTTAGAGCGCTTTCCAGTCAGTTTTAACAAAAAAAAACACTCCAAAAAGTCACAACACGCGCGCCAGCAAACGCCACCACAGACGAAGTCCAGGCATAAGCTTGTACAGTTCATATTACAAGAGACATTTACTGGTGACGACACGACTTCTTTAACACTTGTATGACAATCACGCGACGTCGCGTGATGTGCCATAATATAAGAGTACCAAATATAGAGACTAGATTCACTGGCGATATGGTTGAGATCTATAAAGCGCACTTTTTTTTTGTCTGGCTTTACAAAGATTAGCCAATGTCAAGTTTGTAGGTATTTACAAGTTAGGGAAACCATATAAGTATGCACTTCGTCTGTACCGGCGCTCGCCGACACACGCGCGACGCCCATTTTAGAGCGCTTCCCAGTCAGTTCCAGCACCAATAAACACCAGTGAAACACAAAAACCGGCCACTTCCAACAAAAAAAAAAAACACTCCAAAAAGGCAGTGCACGCGCGCCAGCAAACACCAACACAGACGAAGACTTCTAAAGCGCACTTTGACTTTGCTTAGACTTAAGAAACTGTTAAAACGAGACAGCGTTATACTGGCATAGATCTGTCTCTTTTTAACTGACACTTAAGTCTAAGCAAAATGAAAGTGCGCTCTATAGATTTCAACTTATGATTCGATCCCTTTTTTTATAAGAATATTAAGCCATGCTAATCATGACTAATGCTCCCCTTTCCCCTCCAATTAAGCGTAAAGCTTGTGCCAGGAGTGGGTACGACAATAGTGCAACGGGTGGGGATTGAACCGCCGACCTTTCGGAATTTAGTCCGCTCCTCAACCGTTAAGCTTTCGAGGCTCGAGCTTTCATATTTGAGAGAACGTTATTTTCCACTCACCGACATGTGCCGGCGCCGGTTGGCGGCGAAGGAGAACTCCCTGTGGCACACCCCGCACGGGAACCGAGGCGGGTTGTCGCTGTGGGTGTTCAATACGTGGTCCTTCAACGTCGTCTTGTGCATGAAGCCCTTGTGGCATACCTCACACTTGAACATCTTCTCGCCGGTGTGCACTTGCGAGTGCTTCCGGAGCAACCACGGCGACTGCGAACACGTAAACAGTTTTAACATGCGATGTTAACAATTTTTACCCGACTGCGGCAGAGCCAAAAGGAACGGTTATGATTTTAGCAGTCTATGTATGTGTGTATGTATGTATGTATGACTATCAAGATGTCTATCAAGACCGAAACACCTCGGTCGAGCATCGCTCCGGCCCTCGTTTTCCACCATAGTTCCAAATGTAAATACGGCACATGTTAATACGACCCATGTAATATAAATTGGAAACTAGCCGATGCCCGCGAAATCCCGTGGGAACTCTTTGATTTCCCGGGATAAAAAGTAGCCTACGTGCTAATCCAGGATATTATCTATCTCCATTCCAAATTTCAGCCAAATCCACACACACACACACACACAAACACACAAACTTTCGCCTTTATAATATTAGTGTGATACACAATGTAAATGTGGGAGCGGTCCTTTTATTTGTGCACCACGCTGCTACACGGTGTATACGATACTCACTGGGAACCCCTTCCCGCACTGCTCGCACAGGCGCGACCCCTCATGCGACCTCTCACGCGACCCCGCACGCGGCCTGCCGCGCGGCCTCTCGCCCGACTTCTCACGAGAACCCTCGAGCGGCCTCTTGCGTGGCTTGTCACGATAGAATGAGTAGTAGTTCTAAAGGTGCGGTGTATACAATACTTACTGGGAACCCCTTCCCGCACTGCTCGCACAGGCGCGACCCCTCATGCGACCTCTCACGCGACCCCGCACGCGGCCTGCCGCGCGGCCTCTCGCCTGATTTTTCACGCGAGCTGTCGAGCGGCCTCTTGCGTGGCTTGTCGCGATAGAATGAGTAGTAATTCGGCAACTGACGTGGCGTGTTTCGCTTGAGTTCACTGTTAATAATAAATTCATTGAGCCATGCAGTTACATAATATTATTTGAGAATTTTAACTATTTTTAACCCCCGACCCAAAAAGAGGGGTGTTATAAGTTTGACGTATGTGTATCTGTTTGTGGCATCGTAGCTCCTAAACTAATGAACCGATTTTAATTTAGATTTTTTTGTTTGGAAGGTGGCTTCATCGAGAGTGTTCTTAGCTATAATCCAAGAAAATCGGTTCAGCCGTTTGAGAGTTATCAGCTCTTTTCTAGTTACTGTAACCTTCACTTGTCGGGGGTGTTATAAATTTTTAATTTACACTTTTTTGTTCATTGACTGATTCAAAATTTATAGGACTCTGAAAGATGAACGGACAGAAGGTCAATTCTCGACTTTATCTCTTTTTTTTTGGCAATAGTAAGTGATTATCACTGCCCATGAACATTTGCACTTATCAGTACCAGAGGATCCGCCCAATGCGTTGCCGGCCTTTCGGGAATTTGAAGAAACTCATGTTGTAATCTAATGGGAACATCGAAAGGAGTTGGTTCAACAGTTTGTATGTGCGCGAAAGCAAGTGACTATGGCACAACGGGCAGTTGAAGTGCACCAGGCACCCAACTGGTGAAGGTGAATTGCTTGCGGTGGCGTGCGGTGCGGTTGTAGAAAAAAGGGGCTGGAATGAGGTCAAACAGCTCTTCAGAGCACTCCCCATTATAAAGGCGATAGAACACGCAAAGAATACATACAAATAATAGAAGTGGTAGAAACTCACCCACTAATAGCATGTTTAGGCGACACCTCCATATGCTGCTGGTACGCAGTCTCAGATGCGAAGCGAATATTACACTCTTCGCATGACGGACCAGACAAGTTCTGAAATACATTCCTACCTTAACTTATTCAAACAACGACCATGGAAAATAAAGGTCTCTTCTCAAATGTGAAAGGGATCGAATCACGTTGCCAATAACTCTGTATCTGATTCTCTTATAAAATAGCACATACACGCGAAGTCGCGTGATTCAATCAATCAATCAATTTATTTATTTCAAATTTGGGTAAGATACATTGGTCTTAATACTCATTATAATGGTCATTGGTTTGGAATACTCTTCCGCGATCTGTGTTTCCTACCAATTACAATCCGGGTATCTTTAAAACAAGAGTGAATAGGCACCTTCTAGGTAAACGCGTCCCATCTTAGACCACATCATCACTTTCCATCAGGTGTGATTGTGGTCAAGCGCTTACCTATAGTGAATAAAATAAAAATAAAAAAAACTATTGGCATGCAAGTGTCAGAAGAGTCGTGTCGTCACCAGCAGGAATTTGTCTTGTAGTATAAGCGGCGGCACGCGACGTCGTGTGATTGCCATGCTAGTATCAATGGGGTCGCGCCATCAACAGTAAGCGTTTGTCTTGCAGAATAATCTTTATGAACATGGACACGCGACATCGCGTCATTGACATGCTAGTGTCAAAGAGCCTCGATAGCTCAACGGTTGAGGAGTGGACTGTATTCCGAAAGGTCGACGATTCAAACCCCATCCGTTGCACTATTGTCGTACCCACTCCTGGCACAAGCTTTACGCTTAATTGGAGGAGAAAGGGGAGTATTAGTCATGATTAGCATGGCTTAAATACTTTAAAAAAAAATAAACAGGGAAGCACTTGTTGCTATAAGAGATCTTTACCAGTTCTCATTATTATTGTTATATATATATATCCTTTTCTCTTTCTCTCTTATTTCACACCGTTACAACCGATTACGGATCTCCTCTCAGAATCAGAGTAATATTCTTCTGTAAAAAAAAAAAAAAAAAGAGGTTGCGCCGTCACCAGTCAGTATTTCACTTCTGTAACAACCCAACCTTTTATTATTAGTACTTAAGAGATGCTAATACATGGCGCTAGTTGTATACTGTGTCGCGTTAGCGTTCAATAATTTGCTCAAGTATAGGTATCTGCCTTGTAACATCGATTGTCATTCCGAAAGCCACCTGTACTCGGTACTATTAGCTTTGAAGGCGCTTTGGCCCACGGCCGAACACCCTCGAACTACATACCGCAGCACACTTTGGTTACGGGCGACCTGCTAGCATCGTGCCACGCGCGATCTTCCTGTCGTTCCACTCGTGTCAACTCAACCTTTGTCCTCTGTACTCGTCAATAAACACCATCTGTGCACCTCGGAGTTTTAGTACTGTCTCAAGTTCGCCCCTACACTACACTTCTAGTATAAGCTTTATAAGCGGGGGCACGCGACGTCGCGTGTCCCGCTGTATACTAACATTGATATCTTCGAAAGGGTGCTTCAGATGAATGTGCGCCTTGACGCCCGCGGGGCTGATGAAGCTGAAGCCGCACAGCGCGCACACGCTGTCTGAAGGGTGCTTTATTCGCTTATGCGAGAAGTATGACGTGATTTTCCTGTAAGCATAGCAAATTGTCAATTAGCAAATATGTAATGACTTCGTCTCTGTTGGTGTTAGCTGGCGCGCGTGCTCTGCCTTTTACTAATCTTTTTTTTTTTTTGTTAAAACTGACTGGGAAGCGCTCTTAAGGGGTGCTGCGCGTGTCGGCGGGCGCCGGCACAGACGAAGTCCATACTTATATAGTTTCCCTAACTTGTTACAAATAACTACAAACTTGACATTGGCTAATCTTTGCAAAGCCAGACAAGAGAGAAAAAAAAATGTAATTGATTCTAAGTGCAATTAAATTTTAGAGCATTCGCATCTTCTTTTTACCAATGTAATTAGAAAAGGACAGGCAAACCTAATTTACTTTAGAACTGTCAACCCTTGTGAACCTTATCCCGGGTTCGATTCCCGGCATTGTTTTGAATTTTATAATTTCTAAAATCACTGGCCTGGTCTGGTGGGAGACTTCGGCCATGGCTAGTTACCATCCTACTGACAAAGCCGTTCCGCCAAGCAATTTAACGTTCCGGTACGATGCCGTGTAGAAACCAAAGGGGCTTGCGTTTAATAATAATAAAAAATTGCCATACTTCTTCCAGGTTAGCCCGCTTCCATCTTAGAGTGCATCATCACTTACCACCAGGTGATATTGCTGTCAGGGTTAACTTATATCTGAATTAAAAAAGTTTAGGTGCCAGCCATAAGCCACAATTATAATTCACATTCAAATAGACAATTCACGTTACATCCTTTTTCTTAGCGGATAATAATAATAATAATATATTGATACTTATACTCGTACATACATGGGTTACATAGCAAGATTGAAATTCCTACCTTCTGCACTAGGAAATACCTGTATTGCAGAAGGTAGGAGTACAAAGTTTAAAGTTTTCTTGATTAATTTCTAATATTCAAACTAGGCTAACATTATAACTTAACTAGGCTAAAATTATAGATGACTGTGTATGTGTGTCTGTGTGTCTAAGTCATAATTGTATGCCCGGCCCAAACCGTCCAGTAGCTGAGCTTGAGCTGTGCATTAATAGACCAGTCAGTCACCTTTTCCATTGACTTCGTCCGCGTGGACTACACAAATTTCAAACCAGTATTTTTTACCTTACTTATTTGATTTAGGGGTTGTATTTTCAAAAATCCTTTCTTAACGGATTCCTTTCTACGTCATAATAGCTATCTGCATGCTAAATTTCAAACCGATTCGTCCAGTAGTTTGAGCTGTGCATTGATAGATCAGTCAGCCAGTTCCTTTTTAACCCCCGACCCAAAAAGAGGGGTGTTATAAGTTTGACGTGTGTATCTGTGTGTCTGTGTATCTGTCTGTGGCATCGTAGCGCCTAAACGAATGAACCGATTTTAATTTACTTTTTTTTTGTTTGAACGGTGGCTTGATCGAGAGTGTTCTTAGCTATAATCCAAAAATATTGGTTCAGCCGTTTAAGAGTTATCAGCTCTTTTCTAGTTTTCTTGTAGAAAAGAAGGTTAGATAACCGTTAGGTTCATAATATTATGTCAATTGACAAATGTCAAGCTGTCAAGATGGACGTTGCCTAAATACATAATTATTTATTTGAAAATGATGTTTTGGAAAACTCAGATACTTTAGATCGTAGGCGCGGAATAGTCCAAGAAAACCAGTTCAGCCGTTTGAAAGTTATCAGGTATTTTCGGTCTTTGCTAGTTACTGTAACCTTCACTTGTCAGGGGTGTTATAAATTTTTAATTTACACTTGTATATAATAAGATTAGCTGATTCAACTGTTAAATAGGTACCCGAATTCAGCATCACAGAGTTGGCACTTGAATGTTTTGCCGCTGTGCCAACGCTCGTGATGTCGCGCCAATGATCTGGAACAATAACCATACATACAAAAACCGGCCAAGAGCGAGTCAGACTCGCGCACCGAGGGTTCCGTACTTAGGTATTTTTTCCGTTTTGCACGATAAATAAAAAACTACTACTCATAAAAATAAATAAAAATCTGTTTTAGAATATACAGGTAAAGCCTTTCCATATGATACCCCACTTGCTTTGAAAATTAAAAATACTATTATTTGTTCATGAACACATTTTAATATTTTATTGTGATGGAACCACAAATTCACGGTTTTCGGATTTATACCTTTACTTGTGCTATAAGACCTACCTACCTGCTAAATTTCATGACTATAGGTCAATGGGTATGATTCTAGATAAACGGGAAGTACCCTATAGGTTTTCTTGACAGACACGACAGACAGACAGACAACAAAGTGATCCTATAAGGGTTCCGTTTTTCCGAGGTACGGAACCCTAGAAGTAACCTAGAAAAGTAAAAAAAAAAACAATTACATGGTGCTGGTGCTGTATGGGCACAGCTTGCATCGGAACCTTTCACGGTGGTACACCAGGTGCTTCGCCGGCGGGTTGCGTGTCTTGAGGCAAGCCTTAACTAGTAATGCTATTGCCCTAGCAGGCCGAGCTAAAGAGCGCGCTAGCGAGAACACCCGCATCGCTGTGACTTAGATAGAAAAACGACCTAACAGCCCGAGCTAAAGAGCGCGTGAGTGAGAACACCCGCATCGCTGCATGTCACAAAGTTAAAAAAAACAGCATAGCGCTGGTGCTATATTTACATAGCTTGCATTGGAACCTCTCACAAATGCAATTGACCTAGCAACCTGAGCCAAAGAGCGCGCGAGCGAGAACACTCGCATACTGAATGTATGAAAACTGATATGATTTTGAGCCATCACTGTACAATACGACAAGCTAGTATGTTTTCATCTATCTTATCCAACAAAAGAGAAAGTATGGCGTACATACTTTCTCTTCTTGTACTAGAAAAAATGTGTTCTATTTTAAAAAAGCTAGAATCCAAAGACGTATAAAAAAAGTAAAAAAAAAAGTTGGTGCTGGTGCTGTATGGGCACAGCTTGCATAGGAATCTCTCGCGGTGGTACACCAGGTGCTTCACCAGAGGATTTCGCGTCTTGAAGCGAGCCTTAACTCGTAATGCCCTAGCAACCCAAGTCAAAGAGCGCGCGAGCGAGTACATCCGCATCGCTGCGTGTTAGATACAGAAACGACCTAGCAGCCCGAGCCAAAGAGCGCGCACAAGCGAGAACACTTAAGTTTTAATTTTTATTTAATTTAATTTAAGGTAATATTCAAACACCAGTTACAGTGGTAAAATGTATAAGGCTCATCAGACATTATTTCCACATATTGTACCTACATTCTATTGAATACTAGCCGATGCCCGCGACTTCGCCCGCGTGGATTTAGGATTTTCGAAATCCCGTGGGAACTCTTTAATTTTCCGGGATAAAAAGTAGCCTATGTGCTAATCCAGGATATTATCTATCTTCATTCCAAATTTCAGCCAAATCCGTCCAGTAGTTTTTGCGTGAAGGAGTAACAAACATACACACACACACACACACACACACACAAACACATACAAACTTTCGCCTTTATAATATTAGTGTGATTATCTATTCAATCATTCATTCACTCAAATCGCTGCGTGTTACAAAGTTAATAAAAAATTTACATAGTGCTGGTGCTGTATGGGCACAGCTTGCATCGGAACCTCTCGCGGTGATACACCAGGTGCTTGGCCAGCGGGTTGCGGGTCTTGAAGCGACCTCCGCAAATCGCGCACTCGTATTGCCCGAATTTCTGAGAACAAGTGTAAATTAAAAATTTATATCACCCCCGACAAGTGAAGGTTACATTAACTAGAAAAGAGCTGATAACTTTCAAACGGCTGAACTAATTTTCTTGGATGATAGCTAATAACACTCTCGATCAAGTCACCTTTCAAACAAAAAAAAACTAAATTAAAATCGGTTTGTTCATTTAGGCGCTACGATGCCACAGACAGATACACACGTCAAACTTATAACACCCTTTTTGGGTCGGGGGGTTAAAAAATACAGAATATAATTGGGATGATGCCATGTCAAAAACAAAATATTACTTAGTAATTATTAGGGTTCCGTAGCTCATAATGAAAAATGGAACCCTTTTAGGATCACTTTGTTGTCTGTCTGTCTGTCCGTCCGTCCGTCCAAACCTATAGGGTACTTCGTGTTGACCTAGAATCATGAAATTTGGCAGGTAGGTAGGTCTTATAGCACAAGTAAAGGCATAAATCTGAAACTGAATTAATGGTTACATCATTAAACAAATAATTAAAATGTGTTTAAATTTTCAAAGATGACTATACCAGTGGGGTATCACATGAAAGGGCTTTACCTGTACATTCTAAAACAGATTTTTATTTATTTTTATGCATAATAGTATGTATTTGATTTATCGTGCAAAATGTCGGAAAAAATACCCGAGTACGGAACGCTCGGTGCGCGAGTCCGACTCGCACTTGGCCGATTTTTAAATACGAAATTACAACAAAATTCCGCAATCAATTTTGGACTTGCCTTTACACAATTTAAAAAATCTATGAAAACTATGCTCCTGGAAAAAGCATATTATACAATCGAAGATTATGTAAATGATACAAGAGCGTGGATTTGACCTGCAGCTCGCTCCAGCAATGCGCGGGACTTCAATTACTTTTATACATGGCATAATATTGTATATCAAATCTTTGAAAAGAGCAACCGCCGAGTTTCTTGCTGGTTCTTCCCAGTAGGAAGTGATGTATGTCTTTTTGAAATCAATTTTTGAGTTTTTTTTTTTTTGAATTTACATACATACTAATAATTACCAAAAATTTAAACGGACCTTACAAGAATACGCCAATAGATATAAAGCATAATAATTGTTACGATTCTCTTCATTTTTCTTATTAGACATTATTATTTTTATTATATTTGATTGTAATTGTATTCCATTTGACTTTAAATGTGTAAAATATTGCATGCCGTAAGGCTTAATTTGGCTGTACTTATAATAAGTTTAGAATAGAAAACCAATGTATATACCCAAATCAATACTAATAAATAAAATTGGAGTGTCTGTCTGTAATTTCGAAATAACTACCGCATATTAAGGTCATATGGTTATTTGAACGATACTATAACTGAATCACACGTTTTTAAAATTTTTGTCTGTCTATCTGTTTGAAAAGGCTAATCTTGGGAACGGCTGAACCGATTTTGACGGGATTTTCACAGACAAGTAGAGAATTGACCAGGGAGTAACATAGGCTACTTTTTTAACCGACTTTCAAAAAGGGAGTTGTGTTTTTCTACCTATGTACACCGAAATCTCCGAGATTTCTGAACCGATTTGCGTCATTTCTTTTTAATCGATAGAGGAACTTTGCGACATTGTTTCATATAAAAATTGGAGTCCAACTCCTCAATCCTGATGCTGCAGGGGATCTGACCAATCCACGCGGGCGAAGCTGCGGGCATCAGCTAGTTTGCAATAAATTGATTGATTGATTGATACTTACATCAGAATGTCTATCCATATGTTGGTTGTAAGTAGCCAGTTGAAAGAATCCCTTAAAGCACATCTCACATCTGTACGGAGACATTTTATACTGTTTAGTGTCCTTTCGTTTCTGTATCTCGGCGACCTGTTCCTCATAAGTTAATAATATCTTTGTGAATGTGTCCTTTTCATTTGAAACTGGCTTTTTGGGTTTCCTTATATGTTTGCGTTTTACAGTTTCTTCATTATTTAACTGTGCTTCACTTTTTTTTGGTGCTGAAACGCGAACTTTTTTGCTTATAACTTTAGTGGTTTTTGATTTCCTATCGTTCCTTTTGGTTCTTACACGTTCTACAACATTTTTGCAAACTCTGTTTTGTTTTTTAATTGTTTTCGCTTCAATATTTTCTATTAGGATTGTAGTGATTGTGTGTTTGTTGGCTTTTCTTTTGCGTTTTTTGTCATTACAGACCCTAAGATTTTTTGAATCATTTCTAGCTTTCGATTCGCTAAGTATTTCATCACTACTATAGTTATCAATATTTTCATGTTTGATCCCATCAATATCGTCACCAATGTCATCATCTAGGAACTCCGCTTCACCGTCATTGTCACAAGTCATAAACACATCATTTTTATCATTGCCGCTATCAATTTTGTCATTATTTTTAACTTCACTGATTACATTTTTAATATCAGACTTATAGCACATGTCATCGTTGTTGATGTCGTCGAATTCGTTCAAATACTCTATTTCGTAAGTTGTTTCACTTTTTTCGCAATCATACATGGTTTCATCAAATTTTTCCCTTTTTAAATCGGTATTTTCTTTGGAGTTACATAATACGTCTTCCTGTTTTAGTATAATATGGTTTTCTTCATTATGTATGAGGTATAAGTCACAATGATTAGGTTTGAAAGTGTGTTTCACAATGTTAGATGTTAGTAGGTTACCCACTCTGTCAACCGATTTTAAACTTTGTGAAGTCAACTGAAACAACAAGTGTAAATTAAAAATTTATAACACCCCCGACAAGTGAAGGTTATAGTAACTAGAAAACAGCTGATAAGTTTCAAACGGCTGAACCGATTTTCTTGGAGTATAACTAAGAACACTCCCGATTAAGCCACCTTTCAAACATAAAAAACTAAATTAAAATCGGTTCATTAGTTTAGGAGCTACGATGCCACAGACAGATACACAGAAACACACGTCAAACTTATAACACCCCTTTTTATGGGTCAGGGGTTAAAAAAACGGTCAAATGCAAGTAGGCACGCACACGAAAGGTTCCGTATTACCGTAGAAATAACACTTTAATTTTGACCCTATTGGTTTTGATTCCTCCAAATTGAGATGAACAGACGGACAGACAGACAAAAATTAACCACATGAAGTTTGTAAATACATACCTACTATCAAGGAAATGTAATGATGGAAATAAAAAACTTAGTTATACTATTTTTTTTAATTAAATATATTAGCTATGCTAATCATGACTGATACTCCCCTTTCCCCTCCAATTGAGCGTAAAGCTTGTGCCAGGAGTGGGTACGATAATAGTGCAACGGGTGGGGTTTGAACCGCCGACCTTTCGGAATTCAGTCCGCTCCTCAACCGTTGAGCTATCGAGGCTCTAAATATTATTACACTAGCTGACGCCCGCGACTTCGTCCGCGTGGATTTAAGTTTTTCGAAATCCCGTGGGAACTCTTTGATTTTCCGGGATAAAAAGTAGCCTATGTGCTAATCCAGGATATTATCTATCTCCATTCTGAATTTCAGCCAAATCCGTTCAGTGGTTTTTGCGTGAAGGAGTACCAAACATACACACACACACACACACACACACACATACAAACTTTCGCCTTTAAAATATTACTGTGATGTGATGTGATGTGATACTAACATTTTTATCCCTCCGAAGCAGCTGGTTCAATACTGAGTGTGCTTTCATGGTCTTATATTTGAATGTATCACAGTTGGTCAACCTTTGGGCGCACTCCAGACACAACTTTGGGATTGTGTTGATGTGATGACGAACTACGCTCACCTGAAGAAAGAACACAATTTTTTTTCAACACACATAATAGGAACACAATATTCAATTCAATTCAAAATATTTTTTATTCAATTAGACTTTTAAAAGTTCTTATGAATCGTCAAAAGCATCTACCACTGGTTCGGAATGCCTTTCCTACCGAGAAGAACCAGCAAGAAACTCGGCGGTTGCTCTTTTCAAAGATTAGGGATGATGACTGCTAGTCAAACCGGCGACTTTTTATCAAACGTCAAAATACTCGCTTAGTAAGGAAGCTAGTATGAAATACTAGTTGATGCCCGCGACTTCGTTCGCGTGTATATAGGTTTACAAAACTACTGTGGGAACTCATTGATTTTCCGGGATAAAAAGTAGCCTATGTGTTAATCCATGGTATAATCTATCTCCATTCCAAATTTCAGCCAAATTCGTGCGGTAGTTTTTGCGTGAAAGAGTAACAAACATACACACATACACACAAACTTTCGCCTTTATAATATTAGTGTGACAGATGTAATGTCATACAAATTGGGTTGAATTCGACCTACTTTTAGGGTTCTGTACCTCAAAAGGAAAAACGGAACCCTTATAGGATCACTTTGTTTCCTATCTGTCTGTCTGTCGTTACTGTCAAGAAAACCTATAGGGTACTTCCCGTTGACCTAGAATCATGAAATTTGGCAGGTTATAGCAGAAGTGAACAATTTGAACAATTGAAAAGAGCAACCGCCGAGTTTCTTGCTGGTTCTTCTCGGTAGGAACGGCATTCCGAACCAGTGGTAAATTATTTGACGATTCAAAAGCACTTGTAAAAGTTTATTTGAATAAAAATCTATATAAAAAAAAAAAGTAAAGGAAAAAATACAAAACGGTGAATTTGTGTGGTTACATCCCAAGAAAAAAATTAAAATGTGTTCATAAACAAATAATTAGTATTTTCAATTATCAAAGTAAGATAACTGTACCAAGTGGGGAATCATATGAAAGGGCTTTACCTGTATATTCTAAAACAGATTTTTATTTATTTTCTATGCTAACTAGTTTTTGATTTATCTTGCAAAATGTTGGAAAAATACCCGAGTACGGAAACCGCGGTGCGCGAGTCTGACTCGCACTTGGCCGGTTTTTAAAAGCTACGAGGGTTCCAAACGCGTCCAAGTCTGAGAAGAGCCTACAGCAAACTCAGCCTGGTATTCTTTTTATCATCACCACTTTACAAACTTGACCGTCGGCAATTACTTCATAAACACACACACATCTTCATTTTTATCTTTATTTCTGTAACCTTAGAATAGCTGTTATACTTAATACTTATACTTAATGTTATACTTAATAATTGTTATACTGTTAGCTTTAATTTAACCGTGTGTCAAATAAAATTGTAAACGGGACATTGTCAACGCAAACTAGGTACCCACGACACAGGATTACCTAGTGTGGGTACCACCAGACACAGGGAAATTATTGTACAAGACTATATCTATACTAATAAATAAAATTGGAGTGTCTGTCTGTAATTTCGAAATAACTACCTCATATTAAGCTCATATGGTTATTTGAACGATACCAACACTGAATAACACATTTTTAAAATTTTTGTCTGTCTGTCTGTTTGTTTGAAAAGGCTAATCTCCGGAACGGCTGAACCGATTTTGACGGGATTTTCACAGACAAGTTGAGGATTGACCAGGGCGTAACATAGGCTACTTTTTTAACCGACTTTCAAAAAAGGAGTTATGTTTTTCTACCTATGTACACCGAAATCTCCGAGATTTCTGAACCGATTTGTGTAATTTTTTTTTTAATCGATGAGAAACTTTGCGACATTGTTTCATAAAAAATTTGGAGTCCAACTCCTCAATCCTGATGCTGCAGGGGATCTGACCAATCCACGCGGGCGAAGCTGCGGGCATCAGCTAGTTTTGTTAATAAAACATCTGACTGCCGCTAGAGGTCAACGAGCGTTCCGTAAATAGATCTTTTCATTTTCATTTTCAATTGCAAGTCCAGTGTGCTTGTCTAAGTAGAGGTCAGTGGTGTACATTTCAAGCAAATCAACAACTTACATCAAGTCCTGTTATGTTAGTATAAGCTTGCGCCAAATGATTCTTGTTCAGTGGAAACAGTTTACTGACTCCCGTGTCTAGGCATATCAGGCAGAACTGAAACAAGTGTAAATTAAAAATTTATAACACCCCCGACAAGTGAAGGTTACAGTAACTAGAAAAGACCTGATAACTTTCAGACGGCTGAACCGATTTTCTTGGACTATTCCACGCCTACGATCCAAAGTATCTGAGTTTTCCAAAACATCATTTTGAAATAAATAATTATGTATTTAGGCAACGTCTATCTTGACAGCTTGACATTTGTCAATTGACATAATATTATGAACCTAACGGTTATCTAACCTTCTTTTCTACAAGAAAATTAGAAAAGAGCTGATAACTCTTAAACGGCTAAACCAATTTTTTTGGATTATAGCTAAGAACACTCTCGATCAAGCCACCTTTCAAACAAAAAAAAGTAAATTAAAATCGGTTCATCCGTTTAGGCGCTACGATGCCACAGACAGATACACACGTCAAACTTATAACACCACTCTTTTTGGGTCGGGGGTTAAAAAAAAAGCAAGAATACAGGGTGTAACCAGAACGCTAGCAAAAACGAAGACATGTGATACTACTGATGATTATTGATACCATAAAAAAAAACTACAAAGAAAAAACCATTTCAAAATCCTGTATTTTTGAAAAGTTCACAATATATCTATACTAATACATTAAATTGAAGTGTCTGTCTGTTTGAACGGGCTAATCTTCGGAATGGCTAAATCTATTTTGACTGGACTTTCACAGACAAGTAGAGGATTAAGCAAGGAGCAATATAGGCTACATTTTTAACCGACTTAGAAAATGGAGGAGTTGTGTTTTTCTACATATGCATACTGATATCTCCGAGATTTCTGAACCGATTTGCGTAATTTTTTTATTCCATAAAGGAACGTTGCGACATTGTTCCATAAAAAATTTGGATTCCAACTCCTCAATCCTGATGGTGCAGGAGATCTGACGAATCCACGCGGGCGAAGCTGCGGGCACCATCTAGTTACGAATAAAACATCTGACTGCCGCAAGAGGTCAACGAGCGTTCCGTAAATAGATCACTCGAAGTCAATGCCGCGTCGTAAGTGGGGTATTGACCCGAGTTTTGCACCCTATACAATGCAGGTTTGAGAAATACTAACTCACTAAAAATACAAGGTAAGACAAATGGTTATTGGCATTGGATTTGTTTAGGTAGTTTAATAAAAACCCAAGTTTTTGCAAGCGTTCTGGATACACCTTGTGTTATAGAGGTAAAGTATATAAGTTTGCTGGTACGAAATAATCTCTGGAACTAAGCACAGAACCGATTTTGAAAATTCTTTCACCAGTAGAAATCTACATTATTCCTGATCAATAAAATTAGAGATTCCTACGAAGATTGTAATAAGCTACACGTGCGAAGTCGTAAAATATAATCCGTCGAAACAGACAAACAGTACAGTAGCGACATGCACCACCCGCCCCCCCATTACTAAAGAGGCAGGAAAAGCAAGCACTGCCATACCCCTTCCAAGTTTACCCACTTCAACCTTAGACTGTACCATCACTTATTCTTTATTTATTTGCATTCATGTTTTACATCATAATAGAAAATAATTATAATATTACAACATGAAGCCCCGTCAGGGCGCTGCAAAGTAATTACGTATAAATAAAATGTCACATATATAAAAATTAAAAAATTAAAATTAAAAAATTAAAAAAAAAAGTTATGGCAATTCCTAACTAATTATGTCCTATTAATTATATTATTAGTCAATCTTTAAAAAAGTATCAATAATTTTTTTTTTTTTATAACTATATCGTGTTATTACCACTCTAAGAATAGGATATTTGGTGTGGAATAAAAGAAACAACTTATTGGCTTCTGCACTGCATTCATATGAACAGGAAAAATATATTTTGCCAAAATTAAATGGTTCTTTTTTCAAGAAAGTAATATGTCAGTTTTACAAATATGAAAGGGATGACGTTGTTTTTCTTTTAAACCAAAATTATGTTTTTAAATATCAAAATAGTTTTTAATGTATTCTTATTAATAAAATAAAATAGATTAATTTTTGTAATTAAACGTTACATAAACCAACAACCACGAGGTGAGATTGTAGTCAAGAGCTAACTTGTAATTGAATTAAAAAAATAATTCAATTGAATTTCTAATTCAATATTTGGTTTTCGGTCAAAGTCCTACACCAAATACCAATATTTCAGGTTTGTAACTTATTTACTCCACAAGTTAGTGACCTGTGACATACGGATGGACAGACGGATAGACAAGAGTGACATTGATAGGGCTTTTTTTTTACCCTTTGGGTATTTAACCCTAAAAGGAACAAGATAAAGTTGGAAACTAAAACCTGACTGCATTCCTCTTAATAAACGTTGAGTTATAGTAAAATTGTTTTTCTGTCGCTTGGTATATTTTAATGCTGTAGTACATTTATATTCATGAACTCAGAATTTTCTCCTCTTTCATTTGACACCCCACTTGATACAATACCAAAAAAATTTTTGGCGACCCTACTTTTTCAATGTAACAACAGTAAGGGCCTTTTCAGTGCGACGCGGATGGCCTGCGCGGACGTCCGCGGCGGACGGTGGAGTGTATGAAACCTCAACAGCGCGTTCAGAGCGACGCGGAGCTGTCCGCGTCGCGGAGTTGTTGAGGTTTCATACATTTTCCCGTCCGTCGAGGGCGTCCGCGTGGGTCGTCCGCGTCGCACTGAAAAGGCCCTTAAGTCAATTTTTTTCGTATAAAATGTAGCCTGTCACCTGGATTTTTACAATGAATCAATTGATACCTCATTCATCAAAATCGGCCCAGTAGTTTAGGCCCTATACATACAAACATAGACTGCTAAAATCATAACCCTTCCTTTTAGCTTTGGCGTAATCGGGTAAAAAAGATACATACCAGTGGACCAGCCATTTTTGCCTGACCAGGATTACCATCAGACTCCCTCTTGCCATATAATCCACCTGAATCTCCCAACCCACGTTCTCCACCTGGACATCCACCAAGATCTTCTTTAAGGCTAGGACCTTCCACACCTGAAGTGGAATTTCCAGGATATCCTCTTTCACCCATCTGGTCTTCGTCCCTTGGGGGGCTTGGCATGGAATTACTCCCTTTGTCTCCCTGAAATCAAAACATATTTTC
Organism: Maniola jurtina; assembly: GCF_905333055.1. NCBI lineage: Eukaryota > Metazoa > Arthropoda > Insecta > Lepidoptera > Nymphalidae > Maniola > Maniola jurtina. Next base: position 882,882 of record NC_060056.1, on the reverse strand, counting down.
TAAGTATAGCATAGAAGCAGGCGTTATTTTGCAGAAGTCCATGACATACAAGGAACCAAAAGCTTAATTTGCTATAATCCGCTAAACCAAACAAATCTGTATGGTGCAACATGCAGCATGCAACATCTTTATGGTGCAAAGTGCAATTAGGCATTGTAAGGTCTACATCTCCTGAGGATGCTCCGGTGTCGGGGCAAAATGTGCATTAGTGGTGTTGGGATTTGTGTGGTGGTGCGTGTGGCTTGCTTGGTGGCTGGTTTTTCCTGCATGTTTATCAGTGGGAGGGCGGGCGGTGCATGTCGCATGCTGCATGTTGCACCATACAGATTTCTTTGGTTTGGTGGATTATAGCAAATTAAGCTTTTGATTCCTTGTATTATTTCTAAGGTTCTGCACCTTAAAAGGAAAAAAGGAACCCTTATAGGATCACTTTGTTGTCTGTCTGTTTGTCGTGTCTGTCAAGAAACCTATAGGGTACTTCCCGTTGACCTAGAATCATGAAATTTGGCAGGTAGGTAGGTCTTATAGCACAAGTAAAGGAATAAATCCGAAAACCCACAATTTGTAGTTACTTACATCACAAAAAAAAATGTGTTCATCACTCGCGCTTGACCAGTTTTTTCTGGGTACATTTACTTACTTGAGTAGTGAAAGTTTCAGAGTTTGGAACTCCGATAGACGGGACAGAGTATTTTCTGAGCTTCATGACATCACTTCTAGTCATTCTAAAGTCTTTTTTCTCAAAATGTTGAGAGCACACCACGGCCCTTTGTGGCAAGTAGCACTCTTGTATGCCAACCCTTACCAGCCATGACTGTCTAAGCCAGGGTATTGTAGGAAACCTGTAATAGAACAGAAATACATATTTTTATTCAAATAAACCTATAACAGTACTTTTGGATAGCCAAATGCATCTTATTAATACCTTTAGGAATACCTTCTCTAGCAATGCAGTTCACAACAGTTACTCAAATTCAAATTCATTTATTCAAATTAGGTACTGTACTAAATATTGTACTCCTTTTTGTTACGGTATTGTATTAGTCTGATCTGATTATCAGATTTGATAGTACCGAGGAAATCTGCATTCCGTTGTGGGAACTTAGGTTGAGATCTATAGAGTGTTTATTTTTTATTGCGTGAATGGGCTCGCGCTTGACGATAATAAAATAATCAATGATGAGGTCTAATGAAAGAATGACTACTTTAATAATTTGAGTTTAATTATCACCCTTTTGCATATTATTATGTTTTCCTAGTTTAAATAAACTGACCTGGTAATTTAATTGTATTACCTATTGATATAACAGTAGCCTATCTCTGTATATCGCTCACAATATTCTCCTAACCATCAAATTGCCACAATATGCTTTTGTGAGCGAATTGAACTTCATAGCATCCGATTTCTGTGAATCGAGATTCGCATGCAAAGCCGCTTATCAAGTCCTTTGTCAAAATTAGCTTTGTAGATTCATTAGCCAACTATGCAAGGGCTAACTGATACAGGTTTTAGCAAATGCCTGTCCGTTCTGACTTTCAAAATAATGATAACATTTTGAAAATTTAAATATTAGCGTCCTCGTAGAATCTAAATTAACATGGCAGGCACACTATAACACACACATAATATCATTTTCCACAGCACACAACACAGTCAGTATACCTATAAAGATGTAAACAAAATGAAATTGTTATTTGTTAGTAAGTTTGTTAGTATTTCAATTATTTAAAGATGTAAACAAAATGTTAGTATTTAAATTATTTTTCAGGAAAGGTAAAGGTTCAAAAAAACAAATGTCAATTTTAGTAGTAGTCTGTCAATGTATCGAGAAAGGCAAAGGTTGTAAACCATGCAGCCTGGATAGTCATAAGTGATTTTCTTGTGGTGTTATAAAAAATAATGTTGTACTTGTACTATGTATATACTTGTGTTTATAAAATATAAAAAATCTGTCGTTGTCATAATAATAAAATTGTTAACAGTTAGTACCTAGTGTTAAAAAAAAAAAAAAAAGGGAGATGTTACGGTATTGTATTAGTCTGTGTAATATCCTAACGTCATCTGTCACTTGTCACATACTTGTCACTTGTCACCTATCGCTGTCTTGATACAATGTCTGTCTGTGTCGTGTGAATGGAAATAAAATCAAATCCAAGAGCATCCATCTTTTATTTGTAACACACCAATGAAATACTTTTGATGGTCAGATTTGTTAGATTTGTATTTTTATTTATTTTTTTATTTTTTATTTTTTATGGAGACACACAGTATTAAAATAAGCAAAAGGTAACACACACACCACAACAGTCTCCAACGAAAAGTTATCACAAAATTAAAAAATTTGTAAGATTACATAGTGGCAATAATTAATCACATAAACTTAAAACTAAAGCTACGAGTGTTCCAAACGCGCCCAAGTCTGAGCTTTTTTAACGGACGTTAAAAAAGCTCTCGTGCGAATGAGGCCTTATGCTGAGATCTAAAGAGCGCACTTTGACTTTGCTCATACTTAAGAAACTGTTAAAACGAGACAGCGTTATACCGCTGGCATAAATCTGTCTCGTTTTAACTGAAACTTAAGTCTAAGCAAAGTCAAAGTGCGCTCTATAAACAACCTGAGACCCCATAAACTATCAAAATACAATGCAACTTACTCATGAAATGTAACCCGCTCCTGATTTTCGAGTACAGTAGGCAGGTAATTATCACCTACCATCTCACAGGAAGGCACACAACACTTCATTTTGTTTAGGATTGCAATATTTTAATCTTCAATTTTCATATAATTTGAGGTTATGTGCAGTTCAGAAGTAAATAATATCTCATTGTTTAACAGCAATTTTACGGTAAATCATTAGGTTGAAAAATTACTATCAAATAATACTAAAGTCAAAAGGAAAACGCGAAAAGTACTACTTTACCGTAACAAAACAACCAATATGTAACAGAATAATAACAACTTAACAACACCAAAACAACTTTTGACAATTTTCAAAGTGTTTTCAATTTTAATCTCCTTTTTAACCACTGATAGTGATATTCAATAATACTATATATTTAGTACGCTGGAACTGTAATTGATCGCCATTTTACCAATTTTGACAATATTTTTGACGAGTTATTACAGTTATTATGTGATACACAGAGCAATGACACAGAGGCACCTATTTTTTTTTCTATGCGTCTGGCTTTATTCAGATAAGCCAATGTCAAGTTTGTAGTTATTTACAAGAAAGAGTAAGGGAAACTATGACTTCGTTCTGTGTCGGTGTTAGCTGGCGGGCGTGCTCTGCCTTTTTGAAGAGTTTTTTTTGTTAAAACTGACTAGAAAGCGTTCTAAGGGGGTGCCGTGCGTATGTCGGCGAGCGCCGGCACAGACGGGGTCCATACACTTGTATAGTTTAACTAACTCATTACAAATAACTACAAACTTGACATTGGCTAATCTTTGTGAAGCCAGACGAGAGAGAAAAAAAAAGGGACACTATATGGATAACTAGGGACTTCATCTGTGCCGGCGCCCACCGACATACACGCGGCGCCCCTTTAAATCTTATTTATTCGTAATAATTTAACCTGTATTTTACATTTTGTAACTCACCAAACTGGTGGGCCAGTTTGTTGGCGAGGTGGCGCTCTTAATTTTATGTACTTTTAACCATTACACCTTAATCTATACTTATAATAAACTATACTAAATAATTACTTAAACCTACCTACTTTACGAAACAAATACAAATGAGCACATTATTATAAAAATCATCAGAGAAAACATAAAAACACTATTAGTAATTATGAAGCATGATACTCAGTTAGGGAGTCCCTAAGTAGGTGTTCCTTTAACCTACTACGACTACGTGCAATAGATGTAGGTATACTTATCCATACTAATTCTATACTATCATATCACACTTAATATTATAAAGGCGAAAGTTTGTATGTGTGTGTGTGTATGTTTGTTACTCCTTCACGCAAAAACCACTGGACGGATTTGGCTGAAATTCGGAATGGAGATAGGTAATATCTTGGATTAGCACATAGGCTACTTTTTATCTCGGAAAACCAAAGAGTTCCCACGGGATTTCAAAAAACCTAAATCCACGCGGACGAAGTCGCGAGCGTCAGCTAGTAATATATAAAATTGTAGTGTCTGTCCTGTAATTTCGAAATAACTACCTCATATTACGCTCAAATGGTTATTTGAACGATACCTTAACTGGATCACGTTTTTTTCAAATCAAAAAAATTGTCGGTCTATTTGTTTAAACGGGCTACTCTTCCGAATGGCTGAACCGATTTTGACAGGACTTTCACAGACAAGTAGAAGATAAATCAGGTTGTAACATAGGCTACTTTTTTAACCGACTTTCAAAAAGGAGTTGTGTTTTTCTTACCGAGATCTCAGAGATTTCTGAACCGATTTGCGTAATATTTTTTTTAATCGATAAAGGAACTTAGCGACATTGTTTCGTAAAAAATTTGGATTCGAACTCCTCAATCCTGATGCTGCAGGGGTCTGACCAATCCACGCGGGCGAAGCTGCGGGCATTATCTAGCTAGTAAAAATATTGTGTGGGTAGTAGGTACCTAGGTAGGTAGATAATACCTACCTACCTAGGTACTACCCACACAGAATACTATAACCTAGGTCGTAGAGGTATCTAGCAGTACTTAGGTCAATTCCGAAAATCTACCTACCTGTATAGCCTAACCTAACAGACATATACGGATATAGGTAGCAATAATCGATTACAGATATGAAATCGGATTATCCGTTAGGTAGTTTCGTATATTGGTTATAAGGAATTGTAAAAATAAAACACAGAATAGGTACTTATATGATTTAACTTTATTTCCAAGTTAATACTTAGGTTTATTACATAACTTTTTTTACAGAATTACAATTTTTCTTTCGGAATTTTCTAGGTAAACGCGTCCCATCTTAGGCCACATCATCACTTTCCATCAGGTGTGATTGTGGTCAAGCGCTTGCCTATAATAATAAAAAAAATCAGTCATACTCTCCATGGGTCATACTACTCAACATGTATAGTCTCACCCGCCGCGATTCGAAACTTTTATATCGAGTTCGGTTACGGTTACTAACGGATATATTATCTACTATTTCGGATATCCGATAGTTTCGGTTACATATTATTATATCCCTTGGGAGATATCACGATTCTAAAATATGAAGGAAAACTTTTAGAATCGCGATATCTCAGGAATGGTGATTCTTAGAAAAAAAAAAAAAACTTTAGTAGATACTTTTATGATCTACAATTTATGTCTTACCTGTTTCATGATAAACCTTTTATCTGGAAGATGCAAAACACTCATTTTTGTGAACTTTAACCTCAAATATACTTTTTGCAAATGTGGGATCAATGGGGATTTTTCACAATTTATTTCGTACCAATTTGTTGTAGTATGTATGATCTCTACGCGTATAATTGTATTCTTGTATGTCTATATTGACCGGGCTATGATATATTTTAAATATCCTATAGTGAGAAATGTGCTTCAATGGCATCGCGCGAGACGAGTCCGTGACGACATACTCGCCTAGAGTCACTCGTCGACTCGCCGCGACAGTACCGCCCTGTGGAGACTATCGCCGCGATTCTCTTGTCCGTGGAGATGACGCTTTAGCAGTGAGTTCTCATGTAACTTACATGAGAACTCACTACCACCCTATATGATGAAAGGTATCTCAAAAATTAAAGAACGATACAAAACTCTTACATAATTTACAACAGTACGATTTTTAACCAATGTGAGTTCTCATGTGCACCACTAAATGACTATTTTGTTTACATTTATACTTGCATAACTTGCAATGATATGGGGTTTCACCAGTGTGAGTTCTCATGTGCCTCACTAAACTACTCTTCTCGTTACATTTATACTTGCATAACTTGCAAGAATATGGTTTTTCACCAGTGTGAGTTCTCATGTGCCTCACTAAATCACTCTTTTGGTTACCTTTATACTTGCATAACTTGCAATGATATCGTTTTTCACCAGTGTGAGTTTTCATGTGCCTCACTAAACTACTCTTTTCGTTACATTTATACTTGCATAACTTGCAATGATATGGGGTTTCACCAGTGTGAGTTCTCATGTGCCTCACTAAACTACTCTTTTCGTTACATTTATACTTGCATAACTTGCAATGATATGGGGTTTCACCAGTGTGAGTTCTCATGTGCCTCACTAAATCACTATTTTGGTAACATTTATACTTGCATAAATTGCAAGAATATGGTTTTTCACCAGTGTGAGTTCTCATGTGTTTAACTAAATCACTATTTTCGTTACATTTATACTTGCATAACTTGCAAGAATATGGTTTTTCACCAGTGTGAGTTCTCATGTGCCTCACTAAATTACTCTTTTCGTTACATTTATACTTGCATAATTTGCAAGAATATGGTTTTTCACCAGTGTGAGTTCTCATGTGCCTCACTAAACTACTCTTTTCGTTAAATTTATACTTGCATAACTTGCAAGAATATGGTTTTTCACCAGTGTGAGTTCTCATATGCCTCACTAAATCACTCTTTTGGTTACCTTTATACTTGCATAACTTGCAATAATATGGTTTTTCACCAGTGTGAGTTTTCATGTGCCTCACTAAACTACTCTTTTCGTTACATTTATACTTGCATAACTTGCAATGATATGGGGTTTCACCAGTGTGAGTTCTCATGTGCCTCACTAAATAACTATTATATTTACATTTGTATTGGCAAATCTTGTAAGTCAATGTATATCCTAACGTGTGACTTTGAATGTGTTTTACTAGAAGACTTCTTTGTTCAAACACTTTTCGACAAAAGTCACAAATGTACACAGTTTTTGATACAGTAAGATTCTCTTCGTCAGTGACTGGTTCATTGTATTCTGTTGTAAGGCCTCCACTCTGACTTGTCGCCTGATAACTGATATCTTTAGAGGCAATGTTCTGACTCACACAAGATCTAACAGCTTCATGTGTTTTCGTCAGTGATCTGTCTTGTCTTGGGACAACTTTCTCAGAGAAAATATCATATAGTTTGACAAAACAATCTGTTAGTCTTTTGTACCGGCATCTGTCGTCCGTATCGGCTTCCTCAGTTGATGGCTCCTTTATCTCGTTGATTGTTGCAAGACTCGCGGACAGAGGAACGGCTGAAATGAAACAATATTTACTATTTCTTTATACTTCTGTGATCATGTTTGTATGATAAATAACGCAGTATCTTACCTAAGGTCTCCGCGGCGAGCGCGGAGGGGCTGGGGTCTGCCTGCCTGTGAAATATATCAGAATGTATCTAGAGTGTACTGCGGAGCCACTAGCCAGCAAGTAGCTGTGCTGCATACAGCGGGTTAGAGAGGAGGAAAGAGTATTATGACACTAGTACAAGTGTATACTAGCTGTAAGTTGAACTAAATGTTATTGGCACTGGCAGGTATACTGACTTGTTCTCAGAGATGAGTGAAGAGTGTGAACAGCTCGAGCTCACAGCTGTATGAGGCTTGCACACTTGTGACGTGTCACATTCACCATCACCGTCGCCGTTCTGCCAAATACAAAACAAATTCATAACATTTCAGTACTTGGTAATTTTGAGAGAGCCCCTCCACAACTAAACAAGCTATTATATGAACTGAACAAGTTGTTGAAAGTCTTTAATAATGGAAAACTATCTCACCTGCAGATGCATGCTCATATGTTGCATGTATGCATGTTCATGGACAAATTCCTCCAAACAAAGTGCACAATGAAAGAAAGCATCTTCGTACTCTAATGGATACTGAACAAAATCATAGATATTACTGCCATCTTCATTCATCACTGCCGTGTCTTCATTAACCGATATGGAATCATCACTTCCTTCAGGTTTTACTTCAAGTATGTGACTTGTCTCCACTAATTCTGTCTGTTTGTCTTCCGGGAGGTGTTCTAGTATGTGCAAGTCACAGTGGTCAGGTCCTAGTGATGTCAACACCATATTGCTCTTTAGTTGGTGTTTTGTGCAGTTTATCATTTCTATGTGTTGGCTTGTTATCTGTTGAGACACAAGTTAAGTATTCAATAAGTAGAAGAATAACAAGTGTAAATTAAAAATTTATAACACCCCCGACAAGTGAAGGTTACAGTAACTAGAAAAGACCGAAAAGACCTGATAACTTTCAAACGGCTGAACTGATTTTCTTGGACTATTGCGCCTATTCTGAAGTATCTGAGTTTTCCAAAACATCATTTTCAAATAAATAATTATGTATTTAGGCAACGTCCATCTTGACAGCTTGACATTTGTCAATTGACATAATATTATGATTTATGAACCTAACGGTTATCTAACCTTCTTTTCTACAAGAAAACTAGAAAAGAGCTGATAACTCTTAAACGGCTGAACCAATTTTTTTGGATTATAGCTAAGAACACTCTCGATCAAGCCACCTTTCAAACAAAAAAAAGAAAATTAAAATCGGTTCATTCGTTTAGGCGCTACGATGCCACAGACAGATACACAGATACACAGATACACAGATACAGAGACACACAGATACACCCGTCAAACTTATAACACCCCTCTTTTTGGGTCGGGGGTTAAAAAAAGGATGCAAGTGTATGTATTGAGTACTCACTAATTCATGTTTTGCAACTAAATCCATCATCAGTGCACGGGCTCTCAAGCTCTTGTCTCTGAATCTACTAAAGTTTATTAATCTCTGAGCACATTGTATGCAAAGTGTTTGTTTTAGGTTTCCTTGATCACACAACTGAAACAACGTGTTATTGAAGTATTCAAACATACCACAAATAATCCTTGTTTGTCCCTTGTAAGGACTGCATACTATAGAATATCATAAGCTAACAACTTACAGGATGTCCGGTTAACTTTTCATATGTTTCTTCCAATTTGTGTTTACTCATTAGATACAGCTTGCTGTCAGTGTCTAGGCATATCATGCAAACCTGTAAATATACTATTAGTTACTGTGGCATCTTACTTCAAGCGGACAGGAAACATTAATGTAATTTAATTTCAATACCACAAAATAAAAATATGCATTAAATTAAGAACATCCTCTGTTTTGAAGTGGGTTAAAAAAGGCTAATTCAGAATAAAAACTTAACATAATGTCTAAGCTCCTTCCAAGGCTACAGTCACAATTGATCTAATTTAGTTACTTTTGTTTTACTAACTATACAAAACATGACATTATGAGTTACCTGCACTGTTGAAGGAATAGCACCAGTACTAATTTGCCTTACACCACTGTCTGTTTCATAGATTTCATCATTTAGAAAATGCTGCGAGCAGACCACAGCAGAGTCTGGCAGGTTGTCTTGTTGGCCGAGGGCTCTGAGCCAAGCCCCACGGAGATTCACTTCACTGGGGAAACTGGAAATTACCATTTATGTTATACATTACCAAATAAGAGGTATTTATATTTTACATAATAGAACCACCAATCAGATATAAGTATTTCAAGTTTACACTAACCATACACAATCAAGTTAACTGGTAACGTTTGCAGCAGACTTGAAGCAGCGTCCATTAAACTTGATGGTTTATGGCTATCAGTGTGCATGACGTCACTCAAACTTAATGGTGTATGGTCACTAGTTGACTGGTTGGTAAGCTTGATTGTGTATGATCAGTATTAACACTAACTATAACTCCTGGAAAGCTCTTGCTTTGCTGCAAGCGCGCTGCAGGGCAATGTTCCAATGCCCACCAGCATGACTCACTGATCTGTGCTCGCTGACTACTGCTCAGCACAGAGGTTAAGCTGACAAACACAAGAAACTCCAACTCTAACATGCTGGAGTTGGACCAGTGACAACTTGCGAGTCAACTCAAATATACTCACCCATGAAAACTAATCGCTTTCCCCTCCTCGTGTGATGTGGACACATAGTCCGAAGTATTTTTGCAGAAAGGCACACAACACCGCATTTTCAAAATTCTTTCCTGCTTCGAATATAACTAAAAGGAATCTTTTGTTGACGTGTTAGATTATTATACTAAGTATGTTACTTTATTAGCGTGTGTGGTCACTAGAATTATCACTTCACATTTTAGATTTATTGACAAATACTTATTGCATACAAAATATTTAAAACTATACTAGGAATTTTAATTCGATTCCAGATTTGACAATTTCAGTGTTGCAACGTTATGAGAAGTACTAAATAGTGACGTAGCGAAATTATTCGATTTGGAAATGGAATATTTCCGAATCGATTCCTCTCGTTTATAGTAGTATATCTAAACAACTACTACTTTAAGGGGCATGAGATCGGCTTGCCCGTGAAATTCAAATTTAATTTGGTTTTTCGCAATTTGTAAACTAATACGACAACGTAGGCTTATAGCATTTAAATTGCGACAATGGCAGTATCATCCTCACAGGTTTATATAAAAATCTTTACTTGAAAAGGTCCAGTTTAAGAAATTAATTAAAGTATCGACTATTCTCACAAATTAGTCGATACTAGAGCTAATTTCTTAAACTGGACCCTTTCAAGTAAAGATTTTTATATAAATAAATAGGTGGGGATGGGACTGCTATTGCCGCAACTAGAATGCCATAAACCTACTTTGTCGTATTAGTTTACAAATTGCGAAAAACCAAATTAAATTTGCATTTCGCACCACCACCATGGCATCCACCTCATGCCGGACTGCACACCAGGGATATTCAGTACCTACCAACCTAGGTACTACCCACACAGAATACTATAACCCTGCAGCTAGGTCGTAGAGGTATCTAGCAGTACTTAGGTCAATTCCGAAAATCTACCTACCTATATAACCTAACCTAACAGACATATACGGATATAGGTAGCAACAATCGGTTACAGATATGAAATCGGATTATCCGTTAGGTAGTTTCGTATATTGGTTATAAGGAATTGTAAAAGTAAAACACAGAATAGGTATATGATTCAACTTTATTTCCAAGTTATTATTTGGGTTTATTACAGAACTTTTTTTTACAGAATTACAATTTTTCTTTTCTAAAATTACAATGCTTCCTACCACTTACAATCCGGGTATCTTTAAAACAAGAGTGAATACTGAATAGGAATCTAGGTAAACGCGTCCCATCTTAGGCCACATCATCACTTCCCATCAGGTGTGATTGTGGTCAAGCGCTTGCCTATAATAATAAAAAAAAATCAGTCATACTCTCCATGGGTCATACTACTCAACATGTATAGTCTCACCCGCCGCGATTCGAAACTTTGATATCGAGTTCGGTTACGGTTACTAACGGATATATTATCTACTATTTCGGATATCCGATAGTTTCGGTTACATATTATTATATCCCTTGGGAGATATCACGATTCTAAAATATGAAGGAAAACTTTTAGAATCGCGATATCTCAGGAATGGTGATTCTTAGAAAAAAAAATAACTTTAGTAGATACTTTTATGATCTACAATTTATGTCTTACCTGTTTCATGATAAACCTTTTATCTGGAAGATGCAAAACACTCATTTTTGAGAACTTTAACCTCAAATATACTTTTTGCAAATGTGGGATCAATGGGGATTTTTCACAATTTATTTCGTACCAATTTGTTGTAGTATGTATGATCTCTACGCGTATTATTGTATTCTTGTATGTCTATATTGACCGGGCTATGATATATTTTAAATATCCTATAGTGAGAAATGTGCTTCAATGGCATCGCGCGAGACGTGTCCGTGACGACATACTCGCCTAGAGTCACTCGTCGACTCGCCGCGACATATCGCCCTGTGGAGACTATCGCCGCGATTCTCTTGTCCGTGGAGATGACGCTTTAGCAGTGAGTTCTCATGTAACTTACATGAGAACTCACTACCACCCTACATGATGAAAGGTACCTCACAAATTAAGGAACGATACAAACTTACTCTTACATAATTTACAACAGTATGGTTTTTAACCTGTGTGAGTTCTCATGTGCACCACTAAATTACTATTTCGATTACATTTATACTTGCATAACTTGCAAGAATATGGTTTTTCACCAGTGTGAGTTCTCATGTGCCTCACTAAATCACTCTTTTGGTTACCTTTATACTTGCATAACTTGCAATAATATGGTTTTTCACCAGTGTGAGTTCTCATGTGCCTCACTAAACTACTCTTTTCGTTACATTTATACTTGCATAACTTGCAAGAATATGGTTTTTCACCAGTGTGAGTTTTCATGTGCCTCACTAAACTACTCTTTTCATTACATTTATACTTGCATAACTTGCAAGAATATGGTTTTTCACCAGTGTGAGTTTTCATGTGCCTCACTAAACTACTCTTTTCGTTACATTTATACTTGCATAACTTGCAAGAATATGGTTCTTCACCAGTGTGAGTTCTCATGTGCACCACTAAATGATTACTTCGGTTACATTTATACTTGCATAACTTGCAAGAATATGGTTTTTCACCAGTGTGAGTTCTCATGTGCCTCACTAAACTACTCTTTTCGTTACATTTATACTTGCATAACTTGCAAGAATATGGTTTTTCACCAGAGTGAGTTTTCATGTGCCTCACTAAACTACTCTTTTGGTTACATTTATACTTGCATAACTTGCAAGAATATGGTTTTTCACCAGTGTGAGTTCTCATGTGCCTCACTAAACTACTCTTTTCGTTACATTTATACTTGCATAACTTGCAAGAATATGGTTTTTCACCAGTGTGAGTTTTCATGTGCCTCACTAAACTACTCTTTTCGTTACATTTATACTTGCATAACTTGCAAGAATATGGTTCTTCACCAGTGTGAGTTCTCATGTGCACCACTAAATGATTACTTCGGTTACATTTATACTTGCATAACTTGCAAGAATATGGTTTTTCACCAGTGTGAGTTCTCATGTGTAATATAAAACAACTTTTATATCTGCATTTGTACTGGCAAATCTCGCAATTAAATCTTTTTACTAACGCGTGACGCTGAATGTGTTTTACTAGGACCCATCTTAGTTCAAAAACTTTTTGACAAAAGTCACAAATGTACACACTTTTTGATACAGTAAGATTCTCTTCATTGGTGACTGGTTCATTGTATTCTGTTGTAAGGCCTCCACTCTGACTCGTCGCCTGATAACTGATATCTTTAGAGGCAATGTTCTGACTCACACAAGATCTAACAGCTTTATGTGTTTTCGTCAGTGATCTGTCTTGTCTTGGGACAACTTTGTCAGAGAAAATATCATATAGTTTGACAAAACAATCTGTTAGTCTTTTGTACTGGCAACTGTTGTACATATCGGCATCCTCAGTTGATGGCTCCTTTATCTCGTTGATTGTTGCAAGACTCGCGGACAGAGGAACGGCTGAAATGAAACAATATTTACTATTTCTTTATACTTCTGTGATCATGTTTGTATGACAAATAACGCAGTATCTTACCTAAGGTCTCCGCGGCGTGCGCGGAGGGGCTGGGGTCTGCCTGCCTGTGAAATATATCAGAATGTATCTAGAGTGTACTGCGGAGCCACTAGCCAGCAAGTAGCTGTGCTGCATACAGCGGGTTAGAGAGGAGGAAAGAGTATTATGACACTCGTACAAGAGTATACTAACTGTAAGTTGAACTAAATGTTATTGGCACTGGCAGGTATACTGACTTGTTCTCAGAGATGAGTGAAGAGTGTGAACAGCTCGAGCTCACAGCTGTATGAGGCTTGCACACTTGTGACGTGTCACATTCACCATTACCGTCGCCGTTCTGCAAAATATACAACAAATTTGAGAGAGCCCCTCCACAACTAAACAAGCTATTATATGAACTGAACAAATTGATGAGTGTTTAATAGTGGAAAACTATCTCACCTGTAGATGCATGCTCATATGTTGCATGTATGCATGTTCATGGACAAATTCCTCCAAACAAAGTGCACAATGAAAGAAAGCATCTTCGTACTCTAATGGATACTGAACAAAATCATAGATATTACTGCCATCTTCATTCATCACTGCCGTGTCTTCATCAACCGACATAGAATCATCACTTCCTTCAGGTTTTACTTCAAGTATGTGACTTGTCTCCACTAATTCTGTCTGATTGTCTTCCGGGAGGTGTTCTAGTATGTGCAAGTCACAGTGGTCAGGTCCTAGTGATGTCAACACCATATTACTCTTTAGTTGGTGTTTTGTGCAGTTTATCATTTCTATGTGTTGGCTTGTTATCTGTTGAGACACAAGTTAAGTATTCAATGAGTACAAGAATAAAAAAAGGATGCAAGTGTATGTATTGAGTACTCACTAATTCATGTTTTTCAACTAAATCCATCATCAGTGCACGGGCTCTCAAGCTCTTGTCTCTGAATCTGCTAAAGTCTATTAATCTCTGAGCACATTGTATGCAAAGTGTTTGTTTTAGGTTTCCTTGATCACACAACTGAAACAACATGTTATTAAGTATTCAAACATTCCACAAATAATCCTTGTTTGTCCCTTGTAAGGACTACATACTATAGAATATCATAAGCTAACAACTTACAGGATGTCCGGTTAACTTTTCATATGCTTCTTCCAATTTGTGTTTACTCATTAGATACAGCTTGGTGTCAGTGTCTAGGCATATCATGCAAACCTGTAAATATACTATTAGTTACTGTGGCATCTTACTTCAAGCGGACAGGAAACAAAAGTGAGGTTTAATTTAATTTAACAATACCAAAAAATAAAAATATGCATTAAATAAAGAACATCCTCTTTTTTGAAGTGGGTTAAAAAAGGCAGGTTAAATTCAGAAGAAAAACTTAACATAATGTCTAAGCTCCTTCCAAGGCTACAGTCACAATTGATCTAATTTAGTTACTTTTGTTTTACTAACTATACAAAACATGACATTATGAGTTACCTGCACTGTTGAAGGAATAGCACCAGTACTAATTTGCCTTACACCACTGTCTGTTTCATAGATTTCATCATTTAGAAAATGCTGCGAGCAGACCACAGCAGAGTCTGGCAGGTTGTCTTGTTTGCCGAGGGCTCTGAGCCAAGCGCCACGGAGATTCACTTCACTGGGGAAACTGGATATTACCATTTATTATACATAACCAAAACGAGCAATTTATGTTTTACACAATAGAACCACTATCACACTATCACTGTCACATAATTGTTAGATTTGTAAGATGATATAGAGATGATAATTAATAATGTTAACTTAAAGCTGAAGCTAAGAGGATTGGACTCCACTACAAGTCCGCCAAAAACTTGACAATAAACTTATGTATGGTCAGTGTTACACACTAACTATAGCACCTCGAAAGCTCTTGCTTTGCTGCAAGCGGGCTGCAGGGCAATGTTCCAATGCCCACCAGCATGACTCACTGATCTGTACTCGCTGATTACTGCTCAGCACAGAGGTTAAGCTGACTAACACAAGAAACTCCAACTCTAACATGCTGGAGTTGGACCAGTGACAACTTGCGAGTCAACTCAAATATACTCACCCATGAAAACTAATCGCCTTCCCCTCCTCGTGTGATGTGGACACATTGTCCGAAGTATTTTTGCAGAAAGGCACACAACATCGCATTTTTAAAATCTTTTCTGCTTCGAATATAACTAAAACGAATCTTTTGTTGACGTGTTAGATTATTATATTATGTATGTTACTTTAGTAGCGTGTGTGGTCACTAGAATTATCACTTCACATTTTAGATTTATTGACAAATACTTATTGCATACAAAATATTTATAACTATACCTAGGAATTTTAATACCCTAATATAATCCTACTCTATGATTTTAATTCGATTCTAGCAGGTCGATCGCGTAAAAATTGTCTCAATCTCACATCCAAAAATATCCTTAAGGATCGTTATCGTTACAGTCCTTATAACCGGTACCGCGTAAGCTTTTTCAGGATTGTAGCAATCGGTCGCAATCATGTAGCAATAGGTCGCAATCACGTGACTATCGATACTTTAGTGGTGGGTCATACTTATAATCCGACTAATTTGAATATCTATGGTAATCTAGCAATCTATACGGCCATAGTAGTCTTCCAAACTTGACTGCGTTGTAGCTATTGAAATAAAGTATTACGAGTCTGTGCCCCGTGCCGCGGAATATGTGAATTTGTGGTTCTTCTCTAGGTTCATAGAGTATTGTTTATTTACACTTTTACGTTGAGTTGACTTTGTGACGAAACCTAATAAAGTAATTTAAAAGTCGAAACTAAAAAGGAAACTGGCACCCTACAGGGCCGCCTCTGTGAGGCAGCTTGAGATTCTGTTAGAAGTTGCTGAAAGCAACTCAAATATTGCACTCGATGGCCTCGGTGGAGGACCTCTCGGCCGCCAGGTAGCTCTTAAAAATGGGAAGAGCTTTCCAGAAAGCTCAATTCTGTGGGGGCAGGGTGTATTAAACCTTCGTGGAATGGAAGCGAGTAAGTATTCAAAACATATCGGCCACAAGCTCTATTGCGCTTTGTGGCAGATTTTTTAGTTTTAGCTGCATGTTGACCGTCTAATTTTGATTCAAAGAACGTATGCTGCAATTATGATAATAATTTATAGTATAAACTGCCACTATAAGACTATAAATAATAGCAGTAGGTTCTATTCTATTGTCATATATTGTATTATAACCATTAAGAAAATAAGTATGTTTATTACTTTTTGAAGTATTGGATACTGCTTAAGAGCCCCACAAAAGGCAAGGCTGGAGACTTGCGACAAGCAGCCACTGGCACTGGAGGTGGACCAAATTTCAACACTTCTTTGACCCCCTATCGAAGAACAATATAAGTATAATTGGGAACGTGGCAGTAGAGGGAGAACCCAAAATCCAGATTCCAATAAATGAATCATAGCTATTATGGCAACTACACTTACTTTTGTTCAGTCTGAGTCTGTATATCACAGTTATTTTAAAATTCCACTGTAAGTTTTATAATTATACTGCAAGAGCTGTAAATTTTAAGTGGTTACTGTTACACAAAGGCATATTAAATTTTCAAAGAAATATTTAATAGTAGGTATTATGAATTTATGTATGAAATACTTTTATTTTATTTGTAGATTCCTGACCTGCCTACTCAACCAAGTACATCTACATGTACATCACCAATACGAGAAATCATTATTGATGAGCAGCTTAGTGACAACTATACAACAAACAGAGGAGCCTTCACAAATAGAAGCTACACATAACCCGCTACATATTTCACTAGCATTAGAAGTTTCTCAGTCTGTCTATCATGTTGATACTGAGATACCAGAAGTTAGCACACCAACCAGCACACAGCACCGTCAGCCTTTAAGAAGTAATAAACTTATCCAAATATATTTGTAACCTTTTCATAGCCATTGTTCACCTAACAACTAACATTTTTAAATTCCATTAATAACAAGATATTAAGATAAGCCTTTATTAACTGAATTGAATTACATTAATGCTATGTACATATATTTCAAATAAATAAATAATATTTTAGTTTTTGACTGGTGTTTTATTTGTTTTCCTTTTTTCTGCTAGGATCTAAAAAAACTTATTTAGTAATACAGAGTAAATAATCCATACTTACATACTATAATATTATAAATGCAAAAGGGTCAGACTGTCCGCACAGGCAACTTTTTATCCCGGTACAGTTCCTACGGGATATTTAAATACCCAAATCCACGCGGACGAAGTCGCAGGCATCCTCTATACAAGTTTTCTCTATTTTATCTTCTGATCTGTATAAGGGCATGCTTTTTTCTCTTGAGTTCAGCTTACATAATTGCCCTTGATGCCATAATTGCAAATAATTGGTATAGGCAATATTTATGTATGTAGGTACTTCTTACACATAAACACACAATACTTAGTTATGAAAACTAAACTACCTAAAATAGTAGATAATTATGTTCTACTAGCCGATGCCCGCGACTTCGCCCGCGTGGATTTAGGTTTTTTGAAATCCCGTGGGAACTCTTTGATTTTCCGGGATAAAAAGTAGCCTATGTGCTAATCCAGGATATTATCTATCTCCATTCTGAATTTCAGCCAAATCCGTCCAGTGGTTTTTGCGTGAAGGAGTAACAAACATACACACACACACATACAAACTTTCGCCTTTATAATATTAGTGTGATTTACCCAGGCGCAAATTATTATTGAGTAGGTAGGTACACAAATCTTATGTAATACATATACCCTATGCGGCTAATTAATCCAAAAACTACAATAGTTTGGTGTTTTTACCAAGTTTTTACTACAAAATTCGCAGTTGAACTTGAATACACCAAACCTTTGGCGGCAAAGTGCAAACATACGAAAGTGTCAAAAGGTAACTTTAAATCTAAAAATTATTCTTCAATGATTTTAACATTATCTTAATTCATATAATAATCCTAATTGCTTTGTTAATTTGATAAATTATTTTAAAAAAGCTTTTTAAAATATTTTAACAAAAATATGAGTAGTAAAACGACTTTGGATACCACATATGTCACCGTAAATAACACCTCATGCCTTGTATCAATGAAAGCCTAGTTTGACATAACATTTGTCGCAGTCCTTTACGGATATCTTACTTCAAAAGTCTTACGTGGAACCAATTTTCAGTCGTGTTCATACAAAATTTTTATCGATAGTGTACTGCATCAATGTCAGAAATTTTTTAGTCCTCGACGGTCCTTTACGGACAGTCTCAATGATACGTGGAGCCAAAACCATGTTTTGACATTGATGCTGTTCTTTAATGATTGATATATGTTTTAAGCTGCGTACAGACCGGCCCAACGAACGCCCTACGATGGATATTTATCGTTCGCTAGTGTTGGCTTCCGCACGCTCGTTGGAGTTCGTTAATACGTCCAAATACACTTTGTGCTCGAACGAACGTTCGTTGGCACTTGGTTCCGGTTCTTTTCTTTTTCATTCGTAATTTAATCATGGACGACGACAACATCATTATAATTGCTAGTTTTATATACCAAAACGAGTTAGCAAGCACAAGAAAAAATAAACAAGCGAAGATGGTGGATAACCACATATTTTAAGAATAGGACTGTGTATAGTGGAAGTAAAATGAACGTTCGTTTGTTGGCCTTCGGCGACCGTCCAAATAGAGTTCGTTCAAATAGCTCGATTTCTTTGATGTTACCGCCACGCTTCGAATCGCCGGCACACGCCAACGAGCGATCGTTGGCATTCGCTAAGCCGTCCAGATTGCAGCAACGAAGGTCAACGAAACCCGTTCGTTGGCGTTCGTTTGGCCGGTCTGTACGCAGCATAAAATGAACGTTCGTTTGTTGGCCTTCGGCGACCGTCCAAATAGAGTTCGTTCAAATAGCTCGATTTCTTTGATGTTACCGCCACGCTTCGAATCGCCGGCACACGCCAACGAGCGATCCTTGGCATTCGCTAAGCCGTCCAGATTGCAGCAACGAAGGTCAACGAAACCCGTTCGTTGGCGTTCGTTTGGCCGGTCTGTACGCAGCATAACGCGATCGACCTGCAGATTTGACAATTTCAGTGTTGCAACGTTATGAGAAGTACTAAATAGTGACGTAGCGAAATTATTCGATTTGGAAATGGAATATTTCCGAATCGATTCCTCTCGTTTATAGTAGTATATCTAAACAACTACTACTTTATGGGGCATGAGATCGGCTTGCCCGTGAAATTCGAATTTAATTTGGTTTTTCGCAATTTGTAAACTAATACGACAACGTAGGCTTATAGCATTTAAATTGCGACAATGGCAGTATCATCCTCACAGGTTTATATAAAAATCTTTACTTGAAAAGGTCCAGTTTAAGAAATAAATTAAAGTATCGACTATTCTCACAAATTAGTCGATACTAGAGCTAATTTCTTAAACTGGACCCTTTCAAGTAAAGTTTTTATATAAATAGGTGGGGATGGGACTGCTATTGTCGCAACTAGAATGCCATAAACCTACTTTGTCGTATTGTTTATAAATTGCGAAAAACCAAATTAAATTTGCATTTCGCACCACCACCATGGCATCCACCTCATGCCGGACTGCACACCAGAGATATTCAGTACCTACCTACCTAGGTACTACCCACACAGAATACTATAACCCTGCAGCTAGGTCGTAGAGGTATCTAGCAGTACTTAGGTCAATTCCGAAAATCTACCTACCTATATTATAACCTAACCTAACAGACATATACGGATATAGGTAGCAACAATCGGTTACAGATATGAAATCGGATTATCCGTAAGGTAGTTTCGTATATTGGTTATAAGGAATTGTAAAAATAAAACACAGAATAGGTACTTATATGATTTAACTTTATTTCCAAGTTAATACTTAGGTTTATTACATAACTTTTTTTACAGAATTACAATTTTTCTTTCGGAATTTTCTAGGTAAACGCGTCCCATCTTAGGCCACATCATCACTTTCCATCAAATGTGATTGTGGTCAAGCGCTTGCCTATAATAATAATAAAAAATCAGTCATACTCTCCATGGGTCATACTACTCAACATGTATAGTCTCACCCGCCGCGATTCGTAACTTTTACATCGAATTCGGTTACGGTTACTAACGGATAATTATCTACTATTTCGGATATCCGATAGTTTCGGTTACATATTATTATATCCCTTGGGAGATATCACGATTCTAAAATATGAAGGAAAACTTTTAGAATCGCGATATCTCAGGAATGGTGATTCTTAGAAAAAAAAAAAAACTTTAGTAGATACTTTTATGATCTACAATTTATGTCTTACCTGTTTCATGATAAACCTTTTATCTGGAAGATGCAAAACACTCATTTTTGTGAACTTTAACCTCAAATATACTTTTTGCAAATGTGGGATCAATGGGGATTTTTCACAATTTATTTCGTACCAATTTGTTGTAGTATGTATGATCTCTACGCGTATTATTGTATTCTTGTATGTCTATATTGACCGGGTGTTGCGGCGTCGTAGATCGGAACGCTGACCGCGGGCGTGGGCCAACCTGATTGGTCCACGTAGCTGTGTCGTCGACTTTTTCAAAACGTCAATTCAAATGGACATTGGAAATTCGCTTTTCGTTTTATATAGAATAACATCGTTGTTTTCGAAATCGCATATTGTAATCGCTAATTAGTTTTGATTAAACCAAAATATCAAAAGTTCTCTTTTTTCTTCAAATACAAAGAGCAAACACCGGGCTGTGATATATTTTAAATATCCTATAGTGAGAAATGTGCTTCAATGGCATCGCGCGAGACGAGTCCGTGACGACATACTGGCCTAGAGTCACTCGTCGACTCGCCGCGACAGTACCGCCCTGTGGAGACTATCGCCGCGATTCTCTTGTCCGTGGAGACGACGCTTTAGCAGTGAGTTCTCATGTAACTTACATGAGAACTTACTACCACCCTACATGATGAAAGGTATCTCACAAATTAAGGAACGATACAAACTTACTCTTACATAATTTACAACAGTACGGTTTTTAACCAGTGTGAGTTCTCATGTGCGCCACTAAATGACTATTTTGTTTACATTTATACTTGCATAACTTGCAATGATATGGGGTTTCACCAGTGTGAGTTCTCATGTGCTTCACTAAACTACTCTTTTCGTTACATTTATACTTGCATAACTTGCAATGATATGGGGTTTCACCAGTGTGAGTTCTCATGTGCCTCACTAAACTACTCTTTTGGTTACATTTATACTTGCATAACTTGCAATGATATGGGGTTTCACCAGTGTGAGTTCTCATGTGCCTTACTAAATCAATATTTTGTTTACATTTATACTTGCATAACTTGCAATGATATGGGGTTTCACCAGTGTGAGTTCTCATGTGCTCCACTAAATGACCATTTCGTTTACATTTATACTTGCATAACTTGCAATGATATGGGGTTTCACCAGTGTGAGTTCTCATGTGCTCCACTAAATGACCATTTCGTTTACATTTATACTTGCATAACTTGCAATGATATGGGGTTTCACCAGTATGAGTTCTCATATGCCTCACTAAATTACTCTTTTTGTTACATTTATACTTGCATAACTTGCAAGAATATGGTTTTTCACCAGTGTGAGTTTTCATGTGCCTCACTAAACTACTCTTTTCGTTACATTTATACTTGCATAACTTGCAAGAATATGGTTCTTCACCAGTGTGAGTTCTCATGTGCACCACTAAATGATTACTTCGGTTACATTTATACTTGCATAACTTGCAAGAATATGGTTTTTCACCAGTGTGAGTTCTCATGTGTAATATAAAACAACTTTTATATCTGCATTTGTAGTGGCAAATCTCGCAATTAAATCTTTTTACTAACGCGTGACGCTGAATGTGTTTTACTAGGACCCATCTTAGTTCAAAAACTTTTTGACAAAAGTCACAAATGTACACACTTTTTGATACAGTGAGGTTCTCTTTATTGGTGACTGGTTCATTGTATTCTGTTGTAAGGACTCCACTCTGACTCGTCGCCTGATAACTGATATCTTGAGAGGCAATGTTCTGACTCACACAAGATCTAACAGCTTCATGTGTTTTCGTCAGTGATCTGTCTTGTCTTGGGACAACTTTCTCAGAGAAAATATCATATAGTTTGACAAAACAATCTGTTAGTCTTTTGTACTGGCAACTGTTGTACATATCGGCATCCTCAGTTGATGGCTCCTTTATCTCGTTGATTGTTGCAAGACTCGCGGACAGAGGAACGGCTGAAATGAAACAATATTTACTATTTCTTTATACTTCTGTGATCATGCTTGTATGAAAAATAACGCAGTATCTTACCTAAGGTCTCCGCGGCGTGTGCGGAAGGGCTGGGGTCTGCCTGCCTGTGAAATATATCAGAATGTATCTAGAGTGTACTGCAGAGCCACTTCACAGAGGAAAGAGTATTATGACACACATACAAGAGTATACTAACTGTAAGTTGAACTAAATGTTATTGGCACTGGCAGGTATACTGACTTGTTCTCAGAGATGAGTGAAGAGTGTGAGCAGCTCGAGCTCACAGCTGTATGAGGCTTGCACACTTGTGACGTGTCACATTCACCATCACCGTCATCATTCTGCCAAATACACAACAAATTTGAGAGAGCCCCTCCACAACTAAACAAGCTATTATATGAACTGAACAAATTGATGAGTGTTTAATAGTGGAAAACTATCTCACCTGCAGATGCATGCTCATATGTTGCATGTATGCATGTTCATGGACAAATTCCTCCAAACAAAGTGCACAATGAAAGAAAGCATCTTCGTACTCTAATGGATACTGAACAAAATCATAAATATTACTGCCACCTTCATTCATCACTGCTGTGTCTTCATCAACCGACATAGAATCATCACTTCCTTCAGGTTTTACTTCAAGTATGTGACTTGTCTCCACTAATTCTGTCTGATTGTCTTCCGGGAGGTGTTCTAGTATGTGCAAGTCACAGTGGTCAGGTCCTAGTGATGTCAACACCATATTACTCTTTAGTTGGTGTTTTGTGCAGTTTATCATTTCTATGTGTTGGCTTGTTATCTGTTGAGACACAAGTTAAGTATTCAATGAGTACAAGAATAAAAAAAGGATGCAAGTGTATGTATTGAGTACTCACTAATTCATGTTTTTCAACTAAATCCATCATCAGTGCACGGGCTCTCAAGCTCTTGTCTCTGAATCTGCTAAAGTTTATTAATCTCTGAGCACATTGTATGCAAAGTGTTTGTTTTAGGTTTCCTTGATCACACAACTGAAACAACATGTTATTGAAGTATTCAAACATACCACAAATAATCCTTGTTTGTCCCTTGTAAGGACTACATACTATAGAATATCATAAGCTAACAACTTACAGGATGTCCGGTTAAATTTTCATAAGCTTCTTCCAATTTGTGTTTACTCATTAGATACAGCTTGCTGTCAGTGTCTAGGCATATCATGCAAACCTGTAAATATACTATTAGTTACTGTGGCATCTTACTTCAAGCGGACAGGAAACAAAAGTGAGGTTTAATGTAATTTAATTTCAATACCACAAAATAAAAATATGCATTAAATTAAGAACATCCTCTGTTTTGAAGTGGGTTAAAAAAGGCTAATTCAGAATAAAAACTTAACATAATGTCTAAGCTCCTTCCAAGGCTACAGTCACAATTGATCTAATTTAGTTACTTTTGTTTTACTAACTATACAAAACATGACATTATGAGTTACCTGCACTGTTGAAGGAATAGCACCAGTACTAATTTGCCTTACACCACTGTCTGTTTCATAGATTTCATCATTTAGAAAATGCTGCGAGCAGACCACAGCAGAGTCTGGCAGGTTGTCTTGTTTGCCGAGGGCTCTGAGCCAAGCCCCACGGAGATTCACTTCACTGGGGAAACTGGATATTACCATTTATGTTATACATTACCAAATAAGAGGGATTTATATTTTACATAATAGAACCACCAATCAGATATAAGTATTTCAAGTTTACACTAACCATACACAATCAAGTTAACTGGTAACGTTTGCAGCAGACTTGAAGCAGCGTCCATTAAACTTGATGGTTTATGGCTATCAGTGTGCATGACGTCACTCAAACATAATGTTGTATGGTCACTAGTTGGTAAGCTTGATTGTGTATGGTCAGTGTTAACACTAACTATAACTCCTCGAAAGCTCTTGCTTTGCTGCAAGCGCGCTGCAGGGCAATGTTCCAATGCCCACCAGCATGACTCACTGATCTGTACTCGCTGATTACTGCTCAGCACAGAGGTTAAGCTGACAAACACAAGAAACTCCAACTCTAACATGCTGGAGTTGGACCAGTGACAACTTGCGAGTCAACTCAAATATACTCACCCATGAAAACTAATCGCCTTCCCCTCCTCGTGTGATGTGGACACATTGTCCGAAGTATTTTTGCAGTAAGGCACACAACACTGCATTTTCAAAATTCTTTTCTGCTTCTTATCTAATTAGATAAAACGAATTTTTTGTTGCCGTGTTAGATTATATACTTAGTATCAAGTTATTTTATTAGCGTGTATGGTCACTGTAATTATCACACGGTGTTTCACTTCACATTTTAGATTTATTCACAACTACTTATTGCATACAAAATATATTTTAATACCTATCTAAAAGCAAACAATTAGCAAAGAAAGCATCATTATAAAAGTAACGCGTCGCGAAAGAAAAGAGTAAGGTTAGAAGAATTGTTTGTTTAAAAAAAAAAAAACTTGCTGTGATTGTCTCTAGCTAGGGATGCAAACGATACATCGATGTTTTGATGAATCCGATACATCGATGGCAAAACCCAAAACCATCGACATAGTTGATTCTCATTCTGTTCGTGGTCCACCGATTAAGGTGGAAGCAAAGACCTTACACTTACTAACGCGCCTGCCCGCGAAATTCGAATTTAATATGGTTTTTCGCATTTTTTAAACTAATACGGCAACGTAGGCTTATGGGCTATGGCATTTCATTTGCGACAATGGCAGTACCATCCTCACAGGTTTATATAAAAATCTTTACTTGAAAGTGTCCAGTTTAAGAAATTAGCTCTAATATTGACTAATTCGGACGGGTAGTTAGCTTATATCCCGGGGACGGACATAGGCTACTTTTTATCCCGGAAAATCAAAGATTTCCCGCGGGATTAATAAAGACCTATCCACTTGACCGATTTGTATGAAATTTGGTACCGAAGTAGCTTGCGTTCCTGTCATCAAAATAGGCAACTTTTTATCCCGGAAAATCAAACAGTTCTCACGGGATCTATAAAAATGTAAATCCAAGTGGACGAAGTCGCGGGCATCCTGTAGTAAACCAATGTGGCAAGCCCGCCGCGCATGATATGAGGATATCGACGCACACCATTTGAAATGATGTTTTCTCTAAAATTTTGTATAGAAGCTACCTAAAAAACTTATGTCGATCAATTCGTTATGAATAAAGCTATAATTTGTTTGTATGAAATAATGCCCTTCTATACTATCTTCTTATATTTACCGTAGTACTCATGTTAAAGTAAGGTAAGCGGAATTTTTTCATTTCCTCGTAAAAAATAATTATAAATAATAAAACCATAATTAAAAAGAGTTTTTGTTTTATTTCACACACATAGATAAGTGACTGAAGTAAAAATGAAAAGAACAACACATGGTCTAGTACATTTTTTAACACCACAAGCTATTCAACAAAGGGTCCACTTTAAGCGACCCAAACGCTGGTACAAACAGCCGGCCGAGTGCGAGTCAGACTCGCGCACTGAGGGTTTCGTACTCAGGTATTTTTTCCAACATTTTGCACGATAAATTAAAAACTATTATAAATAAAAATAATGTAACGTGCGAGGAGCGGGTAGAGAGAGAAGGAGCGAGCAGCGAGTAGTACCGAGGCGAGGGGTGACGAGCCGAGGCGAGGAGAGGTGCGGAGAGGTGCGGAGAGGGGAGGAGAGGAGAGGAGAGGAGTGATGGCGATGCATAAAAGCGGTTGTCGGGCCGCGTGCGCGCATTATTACGTGTAGTTTTGAGTGATTTATTTACTGCATATAATCTTGTGAATATCGGAATTAAATCCCTTTTGGGTTATACAAGTTAATTTCTTTTATTTCTGAGTGTTCGTCACATTCAGAAGTGGGATGAATAAGGCCCACAAAAATCTCACAATGAAGCGAGAAAAGCGAGAAATATCCCTGAGGTCGAAGAGAATGCGAAGGTCAGCAAGAGATTGTGAAAGCGCTGATTTTTTTCAAGACCCGTAAGTGAGTACAGATACAAATTTAGTTGTCATTTCACACACAGACTGAACTGAAGGTTATGTTTGATAAACACGTTGGTAAAGCCGCTAAATTATTATTTTTTGAGGGTACTTCGGAAAATTATCCGAGAAAACCGTGTTAATACATAAAATCATGTGTTATTATGTAGAAAGCTGGATTAGCAAAATTGTTCAGTTGGACGAGATCTATCAGTGGAGTGACGAAATAAAATCATTCAATTTGCAATCGAAATTTCTGGGTCAGGCACGTGGTTGGAATAACCATAACCTGTTAGAATTATACAACCACACTTGAGAAAAATGGAAGACGATGATTGTGTAACGTGTGTTACTAGAGAAGTTGTGGAGTCGTGTATTAAAATATTTTGAATTCGAATTTGAATTTGAAAGTTGATGTCCAGATTAAAATGACGAATGAGATCATAACAAAATATTTTCAAGAAAAGTTAGCCATGTACTACAGATGCCAGCTAAGTGATCAAACAGCCGTTTCATGCGTAATACACGCCTTACCGAGTGAGCTATTAGTTATTTTCAGAGCAATACGAGAGATTCTTATAGGAAATTAACAAATACTAGACCACGATAGAAAAGAGAACAGCATTGCTCATGCTGAACAGTGTTCGGAAATAGCAGAGGTAAGTAAGGTAAGAGGTAAGTGCAAATCTAGGGGGAGGGGGGGCACTTTGATACACAAAAATTAAATCTCTTTTCTGAGGACCATAAAGCATTATATTTAAATATTTGTTTTGATGTGTGCATTGGCTGATATGTCAGCTTACATTTTGGCTACGCAAAAACCGCAAAAATTGGCGACGTATAGAGATAATGTGATTTTAAGAAAATAAAATGTTTGTATCATTCTGCCCCACCAGTGGGGCACTTTGATACATGGGGTGGGGCAGTTTGATACGTATTTTAGATCCATATGAAATGCAAATTTAAACTGACTAAAAACCCAATATAAACTGTATTATTACTTAAAATTAAGAAATAAAACAATTTTATTGATTGAGATCGCAAAACACTTTTTATTAAGAGTGCACATTAGCCATAATCAGTCTCTTAAGTTACTTAAGAAATATAATCACAAAAAAAAACAATATTGTCATCATAGAACAAGACTAATTCTCTGTTATTTTCTTAATTATATAATCAGTTATATACTTACTAAGTAATCAGACTTTAACATTGAATATTGTTAATGAAAATATAATATTAGAACCTCCTATCAAAATGAACAATAGTTTTCTTAAAAAATTAAACAAACATCAAAAATTTAACAAAAATAATCATAAAAACTCTCATATAAATTACAAAACAATCTACTGGATATTATATCGAGTTAAACCTACCGAAAATGAATAAAGCGACGATGTTCGAGATGTGCCTTTGGAGAAAGTTGGTTTTGGTAATTGCAAAACTACATCTCTAACATCCACACTTGCTTTGTCTTCCACAATTGGAAATATGAACTTATAAGACCCTGTTTTTTTTCTGAGATATGATACTTCATATTCTGTCACATTATACTTAAATACGACTTTGGCAACGTAGTGAATCACAGTTTTCTTCTTCTCAAACTTAATTAGTAGGAAATCTCCAATATTTATGTGTTCAGGATTAACTGGTTCTTCATTAATTACCTCTTCTTCTGATTCCGATGGCATTTCAATGTCTTCACTATCACTCGTCATCACGACTTCATCTAGACTAGAATCGGAATCTATTTCTGCAGGCAAAGAAGTTACTCTCTTTTTCTTTTTTGGCTCAGTTAACCCCAACAGATTTTTCGCTGTTTTCAATTCTTTTGCATGCTGTTTTGCTTTTTGTAATTCTCTTTTCCTGTCCTTTTCATTACGTAAGCTTTCTAATCTATTTTTTTCTGGTGTGTCAGTGTATATTCTTGATCGTCCCTTTTCTCTTCCTTTTCTTTTTAAGACACTGTCAGTAATCGCCTTTTTTGGATAAGGTCTAACTACGTCAGGAGTAAGCATAGCCTGTGATGAAGAAACATGTAGAGAATCGTCAGCATCAGACACTGAAATTGGGTCGGTATCCAAAGTAGGAGTTTTATTTTGTTCTCTATCAACAACTTCATTATTTTGAGTTGTTTCCGAGTCTACAAAATGTAAATCTTGTGTTTTGTGAGTGTTCTCATCTGTCAAATCGTGATAACCTGTGCTGAAAATGTCTATCGGTGCAAAGTCGTCGTCCCCAAATACCAGTTTATTAATTGGCCAAATTCCAGGTTTGGAAAAACCACCTATGATATTCTTTGGTGTAAATGATTCCAAATATGCTAATTTTGACAGTTCAGCAATGTTGTATATGGTCAAAGTCTTTCCAACATTTTGAATGTGCCAGTCGTTGAAAGCTATCTTCAATTTGCCTTTGAAGGGTCCGAACACACTGACATCAAGCGGTTGCAATTTGTGTGACGTGTGTGGGGGCAGACTCAAATAAACAATACCGTTGTCACGACAGTAGTTAACAGCTTCTATTGAAATGTGCGATTCGTGGTTGTCACAAATGATTAGAATTGGGTTATCTTTATTGCTCGAAGTAAGGCGTTGAATGTGTTTCAAAACTCTTATAAACAATTCTGATGTCATCCAGCCGCTTCTGTTTGCCAACCCTAGACTTCCATCAGGAGCTCCATTTAGGAAGTGATCTTTGTAGTGAACTCTTGGAAAGACATAAACTGGAGGAAGAGAAGAACCAGTAGCAGTAATAATACCACAGAAAGTAACTAACTCTCCGCGTTCTGCAGAAACTATTTGTCCCACCTGTCTTTGTTTTCTTCCAGCAATAACTTTAGGAGTAGAAAGAACTGTGCTTATGCCTGTTTCATCTAAGTTTATTATTCGATCGGGTGTAAAATTGTACTGTCTCATTATGCGTTCGTAATTATCATGAAATTGAGCTACAGCAGCTTTATTAAAAGCAAAGCTTCTTGCTGCGCTTGTGTTTTCTGGTTTTCGTAGACTCAATTCTGGGTTTCTCTTCCTGAAGCCAGCTGCCCAATCTTTTCCAGCGCATTTGTTTTTTTTCCAGGATTTTGGATAATTACACCCTGAGGATTCTGCGAACTCGTATGCCAAAGTCAAAAGCTGTCTCAATGTAAGGCCGTAGTGCATTTTACTACAATTCAATAAATATTGAGTCAATGCCTTTTCTTGTTCGATTGAAAAAACTTGTGCAACGGTATACTTGGAACCATAGATGTTTGATGAAGTAGCTGTAGCAGTGTGTGATGATAAAGCTGCAGTAGTAGTGTGTGCTGAAGATGACGCTATTTGTGCCATCTCCATAGATGGTGCTATTTGTGGTGAAGATGGACCTGCTTGTGATAAAGAAGATTCTGCTTGTAATGAAGAGGATGCTTCATTTGTAGATAATATTCTGGTAGCTTCAAATGATTTTCTGGCTTTTTCTATGCGATGTTGTAGGGTCGCAGTTTTGATGCTATATTTGTCGGCTGCTTTGCGTATAGATAAAGTCTTTGACAATACTTCACGTATTGCGTCTTCAATGTTTTCTTCATTGATATTTTTTCTATCAGTTTTGGGTTTGTACGTGCGCACCATTTTCTGAAAAAAAGAAAATAAACAATAAAATAAACTATTATTTTTGACGGGGCACTTTAATACACTAGAGGGGCAGATTGATACGTATCATTGTACCCCGCACATTACCGTATCAAAGTGCCCCAACGGACTTTTTCCACAAACAATTAATTTTATCTAATATATAATAATAATGCAATCAAAAACATTTTAAAATACAATAATAACTATATTTACTTACCTGTAGTAACAAATAATAACAAAAACAACTAAAAGAATCCTCCTGAGACACAATTACATTTCACGTTTTTTTTTTGTAGGCAGCGGCGCACGCCACTTTCAACACGTTAGTGACCGTTGAGGTCCAACGGCAAACTGGCGGCGAACGGTGTCACAACTGTCATTCTTGTGAATGCCCTTGAGCATTCTAGTGATGTGCCGGACTGTGTAGCGTTTATCGGTTTTGAGATATAGATACTGTACCAATGTGCCCCGTGAATCAATGTGCCCCCCCTCCCCCTACTGCTTTTTTATATTGTACCTACATGTCATGTCATGTTCTTTGAAGACTTTGGATTTTGATATCGAGATAAGATTTTGATATAAAGTTTAAGATTGCGATATTGAGTTTAAGAGTTTGATATCGAGTTAAGATTTTGATATCGAGTTAAGATTTTGATAAAGAGTTTAAGATTTTGATAAACAGTTTAAGATTTTGATATTGAGTTTAAGATTTTGGTATTGATATTAAGATAAGATTTTGATATCGAATTAAGATTTTAATATCGAGCTTAGGATTTTGATATTGAGCTTAAGATTTTGGCACTAAGTTTAAGATTTTGATTTTGAGTTAAAGATCATAACAAAATATTGTAGAATTGATATCGAGTTAAGATTTTGATATCGAGTTGAGATTTTGATATCGAGTTAGGATTTTGATATCGAGTTTAACATTTTGCTTTTAAGTTTCAGAATTTAATTTTGATAACTAGTGTAAGATTTTGATACCGAGAAAGTTTTGATATTGAGGTAAAAATTTGTTATTGAGTAGGTACATGATTTTGATATTGAGTTTACGATCTTGATATTATCGAATTGAGATTTTGATATCAAGTTTAAGATTTAGGTATTAAGTTTCAGATTTTGATATTGAGTTAAAAACTTTGTTATTGAGTATATTATGATTTTGATTTTGAGTTTAAACTGTTGACATCGAGTTTACGATTTTGATATTGAGTTTAAGAATTTGATATCGAGTTTAAGATTTTGTTAACGAATTTAAAATTTTGATATGGAGTTTAAGGTTTTGATATTGAATTTAAGAATAATGAGCTAAGATATTGATAGTAAGTTCAAGATTTTGATAACGAGTTTAAGATTTTGATAACGAGTTAAGATTTTGGTAACGAATTAAGATATTGATAACGAGTTAAGATTTTGACATCGAGTTTAACATTTGATATTGAGGTAAAAATTTTGTTATTGAGTAGGTACATGATTTTGATATTGAGTTTAAGATTTTGATATTGAATTTAAGGATTTGATATCGAGTTTAAGATTTTGATAACAAGTTTAAGATTTTGATAACGAGTTCGAGATTTTGATAACGAGTTAAGGATTTTGATAACGAGTTAAGATATTGATAGTGAGTTCAACATTTTGATAACAAGTTTAAGATTTTGATATCGAGCTTAAGATTTTGATAACAAGTTTAAGATTTTGATAACGAGTTCGAGATTTTGATAACGAATTAAGATATTGATAATGAGTTCAAGATTTTGATAACGAGTTAAGATTTTGATAACGAATTAAGATATTGATAGTGAGTTCAAGATTTTGATAACGAGTTCAAGATTTTGAGATTGAGTTTAAGATTTCGATATTGAAATTGATAAAAATTTGGATATGTAGTATATGATTTTGATATCGAATCTAGGATGGAGTTTAAGCTTTGATATTAAGTTTATGATTTTGATATTGAGTTTAAGATTTTGAAATCGAGTTTCAGATTTCACTTTGAGTTAAAATTTTGACGTTGAATTTAAGGTTTTGATATCGAGGTAAATAACGAGGTTTTGGTATCGAGTTTTAAGTTGAGTCTTAAGATTTTTACATTGAGTCTAAGCTTTTTACATTGAGTCTAAGATTTTCACATTGAGCCTATGTTTTCACATTGAGTTATTGGTTTAGATTAAGCAGTTAATTTAAATGGAACAGTTGATTTAGATTGAGCAGTTAGTTTAGATTGAACAGATGGTTAAGGCTTTGGATTGAACAGTTAGTTTAGATCAAGCAGTTGGTTTAAATTGAGTACCTAATTGGTTTACATTGAGCAGTTAGTTTAAATGGAACAGTTGATATAGATTAAGCAGTTAGTTCAGATTGAGCATATGGTTTAGACTCAAGACTGAGCAGTTAGTTTAGATTGAGCAGATGGCTAAGGTTAAGCAATTAGTTCAGATAGAGCAGTTAGTTAACATTGAGCAGGTGGTTGAGATTGAGCAGTTGGATTAGATTGAACAGTTAGTTCAGATTAAGCAGTTGGTGTAGACGAGCAGTTGGTTCAAGTTAGCAGTTGGTTTAGACTGAGCAGTTGGTTTAGACGGATATTTTAGCTTTGATTGAGCAGTTGGTTATGATTGAGCAGTTAGTTTATGTAGAGCAGTTAGTTTAGGTAGAGCAGCTAGTTTAGACTTTAAATTGAGCAGTTGGTCAAGACTGAGCAGTTAGTTTAGATTGAGTAGTTGATTTAGATAGAGCAGTTGGTTCAGACGGATCTTTCAGTTTAGATTGAGCAGTCGTTTATGATTGAGCAGTTAGTTTAGGCAGAGCAGTTAGTTTAAGTAGAGCAGTAAGTTAGATTGAGCAGTTGCTTAAGATTGAGCAGTTAGTTGTTGAGTAGTTGATTTAGATAGAGCAGTTGGTTCAGATGGATCTTTTAGTTTAAATTGAGCAGTTGGTTATGGTTGAGCAGTTAGTTTAGGTAGAGCAGTTAGTTTAGGTAGAGCAGTTAGTTTAGGTAGAGCAGTTAGTTTAGGTAGAGCAGTTAGTTTAGGTAGAGCAGTTAGTTAGATTGAGCAGTTAGTTAGATTGAGCAGTTGCTTAAGATTGAGCAGTTAGTCTAGATTGAGACGTTGATTGAGATTGAGCAATTGGTTTACGTTGAACAGTTGATTCAGATCAAGCAGTTGGCGCAGATGAGCAGTTGGTTCAAGTGAGCAATTGGCTTAGACCGAGCAGTTGGTTTAAATTGAGCAGTTTGTTTAGTTTGAGTAGTTGGTTTAGTTCAAACAGTTGATTTAAATTGAGCAGTTGTTTTAGATTGAGACTTTGAGTAGTAGGTTTAGATTGAGCAGTTGATTAAGTTTAAGCACTTAGTTCAGTTTAAGCATTTGGTTTAAATTTGGCCGTTGGTTTAGTTTGAGCAGTTAGTTACATTGACCAGTTTAAGATTGAGCATTTGGTTCAGATTGAGCAGTTGCTTCAATTTGAGCAGTTGGTTCAAACTGGGTAGCTGGTAAAGGTCAAAAATCTGGATTGAGTTTAGAAGTTTAAAATTGTGAGCTGAGGAGATTTTATTGAAGAGCTAAAGTATGTTTTTGCGCCGCGCCAATTGCGGTGCAATTGTTTCAGGACGGCCGACTGTAACGTGCGAGGAGCGGGTAGAGAGAGAAGGAGCGAGCAGCGAGTAGTACCGAGGCGAGGGGTGACGAGCCGAGGCGAGGAGAGGTGCGGAGAGGTGCGGAGAGGGGAGGAGAGGAGAGGAGAGGAGTGATGGCGATGCATAAAAGCGGTTGTCGGGCCGCGTGCGCGCATTATTACGTGTAGTTTTGAGTGATTTATTTACTGCATATAATCTTGTGAATATCGGAATTAAATCCCTTTTGGGTTATACAAGTTAATTTCTTTTATTTCTGAGTGTTCGTCACAATAAATAAAAATCTGTTTTAGAATGTACAGGAAAAGCCCTTTCATATACCCCACTTGGTATAGTTATCTCACTTTGAAAATTGAAACATATTTTTAAATGATGTGACCACAAATTAGCGGTTTTCAGATTTATTCCTGTATTTGTGCTACAAGATCTACCTACTTGCCTTTCATGATTCTAGGTCAACGGGAAGTACCCTATAGGTTTCTTGACAGACACGACGGACGGACGGACGGACGGACAGGGTTCCGCTTATCCTTTTGAGGTACGGAACCCTAAAAACGGGTCATGTTTTGCTGACATTCTTAGCAAACTGTGAGTAAAGTCACTTGGGTTACATATTTGTCTTAAGTCTTCTTGTGTTGGGTCTCCTGTCGCGGCGGTTGCGCTTGGACCGCGGCACTTTGTGGTGCACGTGGGCGACATGCTGGTTCCGGCCGACGTATTGGAACATAATATATGTAATCTCATTACATCAAGAAAAACTTAAGACAAAAATAATGTTCTATTTTTGTAGGATGTTTTTCTGTCATTCGATATTCGAGATTCGATGTTTCGTTCCACATGATTGTCGTAAAAAGTATGTCTTCTTGTAAACATTAAATTATAATTATTAATATAATAAAGATTGAGTTTGTGGGCGGAACAAGATTTTATTATTACCATTTGGTTATGGTTCCCTTGCATGCAAAACTGGAAGCCCTGAAACTCAATCTAAAGTGAATAGTTCAGTGGTATCGGGTCAAATTTTTTGTTCGTATGATGATGGAAGAAAGACATCAGTCTGATTCTGGTTTGTGCGGCCACATCGAGAAGTTGAAAGGCACAGAAAACTTTGCCAATTGGAAATTTAAGGTAAAGAACTATCTTGAATTGAAAGGCTGGTGGTGGGTCGTAGCAAATGAAGGTCAAACGAGTAAACAAGAAGAAAACCTGGTAGAAGTGGACACAAAAGTAAAAGCAACGCTTTGCCTTTTACTTGAACCCGATTGCTTCACGCATGTGTATAGAGCAAGGACTGCAAAAGAGGTCTGGGATTGTTTATGCACAGCTTACGAAGACAAGGGGTGGGGAAGACGAATTACGTTACAACGAAAACTCTGGCAATGTAAACTTGAAAACTTCGAGTCTATGGAG
Organism: Maniola jurtina; assembly: GCF_905333055.1. Lineage (NCBI taxonomy): Eukaryota > Metazoa > Arthropoda > Insecta > Lepidoptera > Nymphalidae > Maniola > Maniola jurtina. The sequence continues at coordinate 847,509 of NC_060056.1, read as the reverse complement.
AAGTACATCTCCGAAATAATGTTTTTGTGTAATCAGTTGCATGACATCGATGCTCCAATTGATGATGACTGGATAGTGTCTATTATGCTGAGCGGGTTGAGTGAAGTATACAATCCCCTTATAATGGCTGTAGACAACAGTGGACAAAAACTGAGCCTTGAGCAAATTAAAACCAAATTGATACAAGAGGCGAATAGACAACGAGATGAGTCAAGTAGGATTACATCGTCGAATGTTTTGATGGCAAATAAATCGAATATGATTTCCCAAAAATCGAAATCAAATAGTTATTCAAAGGTAAATAAGTCGAAAGTCTTTAAATGCTTTAGGTGTCATGAACCAGGTCACAAAGCATCAGAATGCAAAGAAAAGAAGCAGATTAGAACAGTAAATAATTTTGCGTCGATTTGCATGAATACTGTAGACAAGAAGCCAGTTAAAACGAAGAGTTGGTATATTGACAGTGGATGTTCGCACCATATGACCCACGATGTACATAATTTATCCAAATATCAAAAACAGGCGGATAAGAAAATAAGAGTGGCAAATGGGGAAGAATTGTCGATCCAAGGTAAAGGGAGTGCTAATGTGAAGATCAATGCAAATACAGAACTTGTATTGGATAATGTTTTGCACGTTCCCGAATTGTCCATGAATTTAATTTCTGTGAGCAAGCTAGCTGAAAAAGATTACGTTGTGAATTTTAACAAAAAAGGTTGTATCATAACGAAAGAGGATAAAGAAATTGTCAAATGTCAGGATGTTGGTGGAATTTTCGAATTAAAAGAAAATCATAACATGTCATTGAACGTGACATTGTCAAGTCAAACTTTATCAAATCTTTGGCATAGAAGGTTAGCACATTTGAGTAGAAAATATATGGATAATTTGAAAAATCTTGTGAATGGAATGATATTTAAACAAAATGATTTAATCGAACCATGTATACCATGCATTGAAGGGAAGACGTGTAGGAGTCCTTTTAAGAACAAAGGTACTAGAGCACGGGATATCTTGGAAATAGTGCATAGTGATATTTGCGGTCCGATGGAAGAGCCATCGTTTAGTGGTTCAAGATACATGTTACTGTTTATCGATGACTTTACTCGGAAAACACATGTATATTTTCTGCAAAATAAAAGTCAAACTTTCGAGAAATTTCGTGAGTATAAGGCGGAAGTAGAGAAAGAGATGAACAAATCAATTAAATGTTTAAGGTCTGACAATGGGTCGGAGTACTGTAATCGATTGTTTAATAAATTTTTTAGCTCTGAAGGTATTAAGCATCAGACGACGGTCCCGTACACACCTGAACAAAATGGTGTTGCTGAGAGGGCAAATAGATCGATTATAGAAAAAGCAAGAGCATTGTTATGTGAAGCTAATTTAAATAAGAAGTATTGGGCAGAAGCTGTAAATACTGTTGTATATTTAAAAAATAGAAGCCCTACTAAGGCCGTAAAAGATGGTGTTCCGGAGGAATTATGGACAGGGAAGAGAGTTGATCTAAGTCATCTTAAGGTGTTTGGCTGTTTAGCATATGGATTAAAACCGAAACAAAAGAGACAAAAATTGGATAGCAAAACAGTACCAATGATTTTTGTTGGATATCCTAGTAACACTAAGGGTTATCGGTTGATGGATCCAAAGACAAGTACCGTTCATGTATATAGAGATGTTAAATTTTTAGAGAATACTTTTCCTGGTGTTAATGACATAGAAACGAAGAACACAGTTGTTCCTATATATCTGGATGAGGGACAAAAAGAGTCTGTGCCAAATGACAATCTTAAAGAGATTGAAAATAAGGACGTAAACAAAATAAGGAATAAAGTTGAAACTATTGTTGAGACAGTTGATAATAACAATGAAACTGAAAACAATGTAGAAATGGTTAATAATCAAGACGAGACCAAAAACGTTGTGGAAAGGGTTGAACCACGTTATAATCTTAGATCACGTAAGCAACCAGATGTAAATAATTGCATATGTAATGCCATTGCAGATATTAACGGCGATCCTTTAACCATTGAGGAGGCTTTAGCGAGACCAGATGGGGATTTATGGCAAAAAGCTATAGATGAAGAGATTCGGTCACTAAAGGAAAACGAAACATGGAAGTTAGTTCAATTACCAAAGGACAAAAAGCCGATTCATTGCAAGTGGGTTTTTAGGATTAAAAAAGATAGCGATGGAAGAAATATTGTAAAATATAAGGCTAGGCTAGTAGCGAAAGGCTTTACACAGGTACGTGGTGTAGATTATAACGAAACGTATTCACCTGTAGTTCGAAGCTCCACTTTGCGGCTATTGTTCTCACTAGCTGCTGAATACGATTGGTTTATTGATCAATGGGATGTAAATACTGCGTTTTTGTATGGTAAGTTAAAGGAAGATATTTACATGTTACAGCCAAAAGGTGCAGTTGTCAAAGGTCAAGAAACCATGGTATGTAAATTGCAAAGGTCCTTGTATGGCCTGAAGCAAGCTTCGAATGCGTGGTTTAACGAATTAGATAGGACAATGTTAGATTTAGGTTTTGTACAGTCGAAAATAGAGCCATGTATGTATAACAAAAGCTCGGGTAACAATAAGAGAATTATTGTTGTAATATATGTAGATGATATATTTATTTTCGGAAATAGTAAAGAGGAGAAGCATAATTTAAAAATAGGTCTTCTCGATAGATTTAAATTAAAAGATTTAGGTCCGGCTAGGCATGTTTTAGGAATGCGACTGAGAAGGGAAAATGGTGCAATATTTCTCGATCAGGAACAGTACATTCTGAATGTTTTGGATGAATTTGGGTTATCGGATTGTAAGCCTGCATCAACTCCAATGGAGGTTGGGCTTAAGTTAGAAGAGGCGTCACAAGCAGATACGAGTCATTTGCCGTACCAAAACTTGATAGGGTGTCTAAATTATTTAGCAGTTAATACAAGACCTGATATTGCACATGCTTTGAGTGTTTTGTCGCAATTCAATTCTGCTCATAATGAATTACACTACAAAGCTGCCCAAAGAGTACTGCGTTACTTGAAAGGAACGTCTAAACTATGTTTAAAGTTTGTAAAATCTGATAAAGTTATTTTACGTGGTTATGTAGATGCAGACTGGGGCGGTGCATATGACAGGAAGTCATTCACTGGTTTAATTTTTAAACTAGGTCTTAATTTAATAACATGGGAAAGTAGAAAACAGCAATGTGTTTCGTTGTCTTCTACAGAATCAGAGTATGTAGGTCTATGTCAAGCGTCTAAGGAGGCGGTATACCTACGTAATTTGCTAGGTGAGTTTCTCTTAGTAAATGATGATTGTTTAATTAGTCCAGTTGTGGTGTATAATGACAATCAATCTTGTCATAAAATAGCAAACAATAAGATGAATCACAACAGAACTAAGCATATTGATATTAAGTATCATTATATAAGAGAGGCTATAGCAAATAATTTAGTTAAAATTGAATATATGCCAACTGAAAAAATGGTGGCAGATATTTTAACAAAATGTTTACATGGTCCTAAAATGAAACATTTTTTATCAGAGTTATGTCTGAAGATATTTGATTAAGGGGGCATAGGGCATAATATTGTAATTGGAATATTATGAGCTTGCCGTAGAACTGGTTTATAGTTTAATTTATTTTGTAATCAAATATTTTCGACAGTTTTATTTCTTTTATCTGATTGACAGAAAATTGTAAAGGCGTGTTTATATTACAATGTAATAGATTGAGGGCGCGATGTAAGGGCGTGTTTATATTACACTGTAATAAGTTAAGGGCATACTATGTCAGTTGCGATGTAATGGATTAAGGGCGCGTATTGGAACATAATATATGTAATCTCATTACATCAAGAAAAACTTAAGACAAAAATAATGTTCTATTTTTGTAGGATGTTTTTCTGTCATTCGATATTCGAGATTCGATGTTTCGTTCCACATGATTGTCGTAAAAAGTATGTCTTCTTGTAAACATTAAATTATAATTATTAATATAATAAAGATTGAGTTTGTGGGCGGAACAAGATTTTATTATTACCATTTCGACGGCTGTCGTGAACGTTTTGTCGCATATGTCGCACTTGTAGAGTGGGCGTGTGTCTTGATGTGACTGTAGAACAAATGACAACCATGTCTAGTACATTATATATGTATACAATTATCTAGAGGCACTGGTTTCGGCGGTGTTCGAGTTTTGAGAGCCACTATTATCGACACAATGACTTCGCGTGTTGGGCTTCCTGTCGCGGCGGTTGCGCTTGGGCCACGGCACGTTGTGGTGCACGTGGGCGACATGCTGGTTCCGGCCGGCGGCTGTCGTGAACGTTTTGCCGCAAATGTCGCACTTGTAGAGTGGGCGTGTGTCTTTGTGTGTCTGTAGAACAAATGACAAACCATATACAGTACAGTGCCACCAACTTATCAGCGCAAACAAATTTAGAACTTGAAAATTGATTTAAGTGGAATTTACATTACGAAATTAGTTTCGCAACATTATCCGATCGGTATGTCGCATGCTGCATGTAGCACCATACAGATTTGTTTGATTTAGCGGATTCTAGGAAATTAAGCTTTTGGTTCCTTTTATAAGGCCCTCAACGCATTAGCGGCTAGCCACAATGCGGCGGGCCGTTGCGGCAGACCGCATGTCAAATTTACTATGAAAACGTATAATCTCAACGCACTGACTTCCGGCTGGCCGTCAACCGTTCCGGTTGAATAATGCGGTGTGCCGCATCCCCTCTACGCACTATGCGGCCAGCCGCACGTGGCGCCTCTGGTCTCAGTTGCCAGCGAATTATATAATTAAATAACTGCAGCAACTTCTTCGACGTCCATCTCGAGCAATATTCAAGAACTACTGACCATTGCGGCGGACCGCCATAGAACTGAGACGATACGGCTAGCCGGAGTACGGCGTACCGTACGGCAGGCCGCATGTCTTGCGGCGTACCGTACGGCAGGCCGCATGTCTTGCGGCGTACCGTACGGCAGGCCGCATGTCTTGCGGCGTAACGTACGGCAGGCCGCATGTCTTGCGGCCTGCCGCAACGGCCCGCCGCATTGCGGCTAGCCGATAATGCGTTGAGGGCCTTAAATAGGGTAATTTTACCTCATTAGTACATTGAGCGAATCTGCGAACCAGTATATTACTATGCCAATGTAAACCAATGCAATGTAGGCCAATGTAACTTAATTTATTTATAACTTTGTAACAATTTTGGTACACCCATACTAATTAATATTATAAATGCGAAAGTGTGTCTGTTTGTCTGTCTGTCTGCTACGTTTCCACGGCCCAACCGCTGAACAGATTTTAATGAAATTTGGTAGGCTTGGGTTACGTCCCGGGGAAGGACATAGGCTACTTTTTATCCACGCGGGCGAAGCCGCGGGCATCCTCGAGTGAAAAATAAAAATAAATAAATAAAAGAATTAAATCTTATTATGACCACTCACCCGCATGTGTCGGTATAGGTTGGAGAGGTTCCTGAAATCCTTGTGGCACACACCGCACGGGAGCCGAGTTGGGTTGTCGCTGTGACTGTTCAACATATGGGCTTTGGCGACAAATTTAGTCGTGTACCGCTTGGGACATATCTCACACTTGTACTTCTTCTCACCAGTGTGTACTTGCATGTGATCTCGGAGATTCGCCGGCAACTGTGGACACGTTAGTAGTGTTTTGAACACGCGACATCGTGTTACTAATATGATGAATCACGCGACGTCATGTTACTAATTTGATGCATCACGCAACGTCGCGTCACTAATTTGATACTTTTTAAAACCCAACATTGCGAGTTCATTTTGCTATTATTTCCATCGCGTGAAGTCACGTGGTTTAAAATATTCTGTGTTCAACTCAATTCATTCGTACTAAATAAATAAATAAAATAAAAATGTACAACACGAGGTCATGCCCGCGACTTCGTTCGCGTGTATATGGGTTTTAACAATCCCGTAGGAATACTTTATATTTCCGGGATTAAGAGTAACTTATATGTTAATCCAGGATATAATCTATCTCCATTCTTAATTTCAGCCAAATCAGTCCAGTAGTTTATGCGTGAAACAGTAACAAACATCCATACAAACATACAAACTTTCGCGTTTATAATATTAGTAGGAAGTGTGATGTATTACTAGGGGATAAATGGGGTTGACACTACGTTATAAAAAAACCGGCCAAGTGCGAGTCAGACTCGCGCACCGAGGATTCCGTTCTCGGGTAATTTCCCGACATTTTGCACGAAAAATAAAAAACTGATATACTTAAAAATAAATAAAAATCTGTTTTAGAATGTACAAGTAAAGCCCTTTCATATGATACCCCACTTGGTATAGTTATCTTACTTTGAAAACATATTTAAATTTTTTTTTCTGTGATTTAACCACAAACTCACGGTTTTCAGATTTATTCCTTTACTTGTGCTATAAGACCTACCTACCTGCCAAATTCAATGATTCTAGGTCAACGGAAAGTTATAACGGAAATAGGTTTCTTGACAGGCACAACGGACGGACGGACGGACGGACAGACAGACAACAAAGTGATCCTATAAGGGTTCCGTTTTTCCTTTTGAGGAACGGAACCCTATATAGCTGTTGAGCTATTGAGGCTTATATAATATATATAAAGTATACATATATACTGTGTGAAGTGTGATAGTGTGAAGTGTGATTCTCACAGGGAATTTCTTGCCACACAGCTCGCACAGGACCGACTTGTAGTGTGAGTTCCGGAAAGGAAGAGCCTGGTTACGCTCGAGCTTGCTACAACAAGTGTAAATTAAACATTTACAACACCCCCGACAAGTGAAGCTTACAGTAACTAGAAAACAACTGATAACTTCCAAACGGCTGAACCGATTTTCTTGGATTATAGCTAAGAACACTCTCGATCAAGCCACCTTTCAAACAAAAAAAACTAAATTAAAATCGGTTCATTAGTTTAGGAGCTAGGATGCCACAGACAGATACACAGATACACACGTCAAACTTGTAACACTTTGGGTTGGGGGTTAAAAATAACTTATACTTTTATTTGTATTCGGAAATCTTTACTGCACACACAAACATATACACAGAAATAGAAACTGGTCAAGTGCGAGTCGGACTCGCATACGAAGGGTTCCGTACCATCGTACAAGATATTTTAATTTTTTTATTCGCAACACAGCAAGTTAATGACAACAGCGCCATGTATAATAAATTATTTTTTTCGTGAACACATTTTTTTTATGTAACCACAAATTCTTTGTTTTCAGATTAATTCCTTTACTTGTGCTATAAGAACCACCTGATTCTAGGACGGGATTGTACCCTATAGGTTTTCTTGACAGACACGACAGACGGACAGAATTAAAAATAATAATAATAAATAATAATAATCTGTAAACTCACCCACTAATAGCGTGCTTGGGCGACACCGCCATATGCTGCTGGTACGCAGTCTCAGATGCGAAGCGGACGTTGCACTCCTCGCACGACGGACCAGACAAGTTCTGTAAACTCACCCACTAATAGCGTGCTTGGGCGACACCGCCATATGCTGCTGGTACGCAGTCTCAGATGCGAAGCGGACGTTGCACTCCTCGCACGACGGACCAGACAAGTTCTGTAAACTCACCCACTAATAGCGCGCTTGGGCGACACCGCCATATGCTGCTGGTACGCAGTCTCAGATGCGAAGCGGACGTTGCACTCCTCGCACGACGGACCAGACAAGTTCTGTAAACTCACCCACTAATAGCGTGCTTGGGCGACACCGCCATATGCTGCTGGTACGCAGTCTCAGATGCGAAGCGGATGTTGCACTCCTCGCACGACGGACCAGACAAGTTCTGTAAACTCACCCACTAATAGCGTGCTTGGGCGACACCGCCATATGCTGCTGGTACGCAGTCTCAGATGCGAAGCGGACGTTGCACTCCTCGCACGACGGACCAGACCAGTTCTGTAAACTCACCCACTAATAGCGTGCTTGGGCGACACCGCCATATGCTGCTGGTACGCAGTCTCAGATGCGAAGCGGACGTTGCACTCCTCGCACGACGGACCAGACAAGTTCTGTAAACTCACCCACTAATAGCGTGCTTGGGCGACACCGCCATATGCTGCTGGTACGCAGTCTCAGATGCGAAGCGGATGTTGCACTCCTCGCACGACGGACCAGACAAGTTCTGTAAACTCACCCACTAATAGCGTGCTTGGGCGACACCGCCATATGCTGCTGGTACGCAGTCTCAGATGCGAAGCGGACGTTGCACTCCTCGCACGACGGACCAGACAAGTTCTGTAAACTCACCCACTAATAGCGTGCTTGGGCGACACCGCCATATGCTGCTGGTACGCAGTCTCAGATGCGAAGCGGATGTTGCACTCCTCGCACGACGGACCAGACAAGTTCTGTAAACTCACCCACTAATAGCGTGCTTGGGCGACACCGCCATATGCTGCTGGTACGCAGTCTCAGATGCGAAGCGGATGTTGCACTCCTCGCACGACGGACCAGACAAGTTCAGTAAACTCACCCACTAATAGCGTGTTTGGGCGACACCGCCATATGCTGCTGGTACGCAGTCTCAGATGCGAAGCGGATGTTGCACTCCTCGCACGACGGACCAGACAAGTTCTGTAAATAACCCTCACTTATTCAAATAATACAGGACTTAAAAAATTGGAATTATGTTTAGTCAGTACACTAACGTGTACATCTTCGAAGCGATGTCTCAAACTGATGTGGAACCTGACGCCCGCGGGGTTCACGAAGCTGAAGCCGCACAGCGCGCACACGTTGTCTGAAGGGTGCTTTAGCCGCACGTGCGAGAAATATGACGTGCGATGCCTGCAACAAATGAAATAGTAGCAAAAAAACCGGCCAAGTGCGAGTCAAACTCGCGCACCGAGGGTTCCGTACTCGGGCATTTTTCCGACATTTTGCATGATAAATCAAAAACTATTTTGCTTAAATATAAATAAAAATCTATTTTAGAATGTACAAGTAAAGCCCTTTCATATGATACGCCACTTCGTATAGTTATCTTACTTTGAAAATAAATTAAAACACACTTTAATTTTTTTTACTATGATGTAACCACAAATTCATGGCTTTTAGATTTATTCCTTTACTTGTACTATAAGACCTACCTAGACCTGCCAAATTTCATGATTCTAGGTCAACGAGACGTACCCTATAGGTTTTCTTGACAGACACGACAGTCGGACGGACGGACGGACAGACATACAGACAGTCAAACAACAAAGTGATCCTATAAGGTTTCCGTTTTTCCTTTTGAGGTACGGAACCCTAAAATTATTTATATTTTTTGAATATGGAATGACAAGGTGTCTACAATACAGAGTTGAGCCAACACATCCTGTCAGGAAACCCGTACATACAAACTTTTTGACAAATTAGGCTTAAATCTAATGTTTAATCATTTAAATCATAATTTTCTTTCGCATCAGTACTAAGATATTTAATTTTAGCCAAATTATATGATTCTAGGTTAACGGGAAGTAGCCTATAGGTTTTCACGACATACAGACAGACAGACAACAAAGTGATCCTATAAGGGTTCCGTTTTTTCTTTTAAAGTTAATCCTAAAAAGCAACTATACCTGAATTCTGCCTCGCAGTGTGGACATTTGTATGTTTTCCCGTTGTGCCAGCGCGCGTGCATTCGCGCCATGGTTCTGCAACAGATACTTCATTTAGACGTGTTTATGCAAGGTGTTCGCGCCGCTAGGATATGTGTATAGCTAGATATACAGGGTGTTTGGTAATTAGTATATAATGACGACACGTACCCATGCTACTTTGATCTGATAAATACAATGCTGCAGTAAAATGACGAAATAAAATTATAAAAATTTCCATGCGCGCGTATAGCGCACATATAAAGTGCGCTTTATAGATTTCAGCCTTAGAGAGCTTTGCTTACTTGGCATTGACGGTGTAATTGCACAGCTTGCAGTCGTACCTCGTGCTGTGCTTCCCAGTTATATGTCTGTACAGACTCCCACGAGTTTTGCAATGGATCCCACATACTGCACACTCATATTTACCATATTTCTAAAAACAAGATAGATAGATAGATAGATACAAGTCTTTATTGTACACAAAAACACACAAGGAAGAAAACAGAAAAAACAATTGTGTGCAAAGGCGGCCTTATTGCTTAGAGCAATCTCTACCAGGCAACCTTTGCTGAAAGGTACGGTAAAGGTAGGTAAAGGTTAACAAGATAAAGTTGAAGGTTTTTTTTTTAGTTAGTTAGTTGAAGGTTTCGAAAAGAAGCTTTATAAATAATAGTAACTTACATCAGAATGATTATCCATATGTTTATTATAAATAGAGAGTTGCCAAAATCCTTTAAAGCAAATTTCACATTTGTATGCAGACCTTTTATATTGTATGTTTTCTTTTCTTTTTTGTACATCAGATATCTGTTCTTCATAAGTTAACAAAGTCCTTGTAAACGATTCTAAACCCTCTTCAGTACAATCTTGTGTTCGGGGTCTTGGAACATATTTTTGAGGTTTTTTAACTCTTATACAACGCGCACCTTGTCTTTTACTTATTTTTGGTGCCGAACCCCTAGGAATTTTGGTGGCATTGTATTGATCTGCGTAATTTTTTCGTGGTATAAAATCTTGGTGTTGGATTATAGGCCGAGTGTCTTTAACAAATATAACATTATTTAGACTAACTCTATTGTCCGAGTTATGGGCAATTTTCAATTTGTTTAATAAATTATCGTTGCTATATTTTTCATTTAACAGTTCATTAATATCATGATTTATACAATTATCTATCATAGGTCTTGTGTCTTTTACAAATACGAGGTTATTTAGGCTAACTCTATTTTCTGAATTATTACTAACTTTTGTTTTGTCCATTGGTTTGTCGTTGTTGTGGCTGTCATTTGCAAATACATCGTTATCACGATCCTCATCTATGTCAAAATCATCATTTATATCATCAATATCATCTTTAATATCATCATTAATGTGATCAAAATCATCATTAATATCAACATCAATGTCATCACTCATATCACGTTTAACACCACCATTGATATCATGCTTTATGTCATTATCTTGACATTCCATTTCATCATCACTGTCACAAATTATAAATACATCACCCTTATCATTTGCATCTTTATCATTGCTTGTAACAGGGTTAATGATAACATCATTATCATCACTCATTTTGTCATTGTTTCTAACTTGACTTGATGTTTTTATCATGATATTTTGGTTATCATTGTGAATTAACTTGAGATCCTTATTAATGTTATTATTAATTGCTTGGACATCATTATGTTTATCATCTTCTTCGATAAAATAGTTAAAATCATAATCTGCTTCACTATTTTCGCAGTTAGACATAGTTTCATCTTCACTTTTTAAGTTTTCAATATTTTCTTCGGGGAAATATATTATGTCTTCCTTTTGTGCATTATTGTCTTCTTCGGTTACGTAGAGGTCACAGTGGTTAGGTTCGTAAGTGAGCTTACCTAAGTTAGATACAAGTTGGTTTTCCAACCTGTTAACTGAACTTAAACTTTGTGATGTTATCTGAAAAATGAAGAAAAAAAAAGCTGGCCAAGTGCGAATCAGACTCGCGCATCGAGGGTTCCGTACAGGGGTATTTATTTCCAACATTTTGCACGATAAATCAAAAACTATTATGCTTAAAAATAAATAAAAATCTGTTAGGATGTACAGGTAAAACCCTTTTATATAATACCCCACTTGGTATAGTTATCGTACTTTGAAAATTGAAATACATTTTAATTTTTTTTTTAATGATGTGACCACAAATTCTCGGTTTTCAGATTTATTCCTGTACTTGTGCTATAAGACCTATATACCTGCCTTTCATGATTCTAGGTCAGCGGGAAGTACCCTATAGGTTTCTTGACAGACACGACGGACAGACAGACAGACAAGAAAGTGATCCTATAAGGGTTCCTTTTTTCCATTTGTGGTACGGAACCCTAAAAATATCAAAGTCAAATATTTGTGGTAAGGTGAATACTCACAATTTTATCCTTTTGGAGCAACTGAAGCAATATGGAGTGCGCTGTCATCGTCTTGTCTATGAATGTATCATAGTTGGTCAGCCTTTGAGCACATTCTGGACATAGTTTTGGCACAGTGTTGATTTGATCACAAATAACGCTTACCTGAAGCAAGAATACTGTTATACTTATAAATCACCTTTCAATAAATTTAGAGCCACGATAGCTCAACGGTTGAGGAGCGGACTGAATTCTGAAAGGTCGGCGGTTCAAACCCCACCCGTTGCACTATTGTCGTACCTACTCCTAACACAGCTTTGCGCTTAGTTGGAGGGGAAAGGGGAATATTAGTCATGATTAGCATGGCTAATCATCTTTTATTAAAAAAAAATGAATGATTTATGCAGACAAAGTCGTGGGCAGCATCTAGTTTATAATATTAGTAAAATTATGATACCCATTCAAAACACATTCCGGCAGGAACAGCATTCCAAACCAGTGGTGAATTCGATTCAAAAGCACCTGTAAAAGTTTCATCATCATCATCAGCCTGTGGACGTCCACTGTTGGACATAGGGCTTCCCTATAGAGCGCCACCACACCCGGTCCTCAGCCTTCCTCAGCCAGCCACTTCCCGCTGGCCGCTTTACGTCGTCGGTCCATCGTAAAAGTTTACCTGATCAACCCATTTCCGTCCCACTACTGAGTACGGGTCTCCTCTCAGAATGAGACAGGTTAAGCCATAGTCTGCCACGCTGGCCCAATGCAGGTTGGCAGACTTCACACACCTTTGAGAACATGGAGAACTCTCAGGCATGCAGGTTTCCTCACGATGTTTTCCTTCACCGTTAAAGCAAGTGATATTTAATTGCTTAAAACGCACATAACTGAAAAGTTAGTGGTGCGTGCCCGGGATCGAACCCCCGAACTCAGTCGTAAAAGTTTACTTGAATGTTAATCTATTCTATTCTATTAACAACTTACTTCAAGTCCTGTTATGTTAGTATAAGCTCGCGCTAAATTATTGTTTTGAGTCAACAGAAACAGTTTGCTGGCACTGCTGTCTAGACATATCAGGCAGAACTGAAAAAAAAGACAAAGTTAAAAAAAAAACCGGCCAAGTGCGAGTCAGACTCGCGCACCGAGGGTTCCGTACTAAGGTATTTTTTCCGTCATTTTGCACGATATATTAAAAACTATGCATAAAAATAAATAAAAATCTGTTTTAGAATGTACAGGTAAAGCCCTTTCATAATATGATACCCCACTTGCTATATTTATCTTCCTTTGAAAATTGAAACACTTTTTTTTGTGATGTAACCATAAATTCACACTTTTCGGATTTTATCCTTTACTTATGCTATAAGACCTACCTACCTGCTTTTCATGATTCTAGGTCAACAGGAAGTACCCTATAGGTTTTCTTGAAAGACATGACAGACAGACAGAGAGACAGATAGACAGACAACAAAGTGATCCTATAAGGTCTTCCTTTTGAGGTACAGAATCCTAAAAAGCAACTTTCAATGAGAAACCTTCTGTCAAATGTTTGGGACCATCATTATCATCATCAGCAAAACAAAACGTCAATCTACTCTAGGCATACACAATTTCCAACAGAACAATAGTATAAGTTGCACAACAGATTCTTACTAGTAACAAGGTTTATTATTCTTATTTTTAACCCCCAATCCAAAAAGAGGGGTGTTATAAGTTTGATGTGTGTATCTGTATATGGTATTGTAGCTCCTAAACTAATGAACCCATTTTAATTCAGTTTTTTTTTTTTTGTTTGAATGGTGGCTTGATCGAGAGTGTTCTTAGCCATAAACTAAGAAAATTGGTTTTCTTAGTTTATGGCTAAGAACACTCTCCGTCAAAAAAAAAACTCCTCAAAAAAGCCGTTTGAAAGTTATCAGCTGTTTTCTAGTTACTGTAACCTTCACTTGTCAGGGGTGTTATAAATTTTTTATTTACACTTGTTAATGAAACCTGTTTTCAAAAACATGAAAAAAGGTGTCCTCACCTGAATTGTGGAAGTTTCAGAGTTTGGTACTCTGAATACTGAAGGGACCGACTTCTTCCTAAGTTTCCTATGCACAGTAAAATCACCTTTCTGGAAATGTTGCGAGCAAACCACAGCCTTTTGTGGCAAGGAGTATTCTTGTACACCAATCGCTAACAGCCATGCCTTCCTAAGCCACGGTGTGATAGGAAACCTGTAATATGAAATCCATATTCACACTAACATTATAAAGGCGAAAATTTGTGTGTATGTGTGTGTGTATGTTTATTACTCCTTCCCGCAAAAACTATGTAGACAGATTTGGCTGAAATTTGCAACGGAGATAGATAATATCCTGGATTAACACATAGACTTTTTATTCCGGAAAATCAAAGAGTTCCCGCGGTATTTTGAAAAATGTAAATCGCGAATATTAGATTAGCTAATATTTTATAAATGCAATGGGTTTGGCCATACCAAACTGACCTAGTGCGGGCCGGCCGATTTCACATACTTTTGAGGACATTATAGAGAACTCTAAGGCATACAGGTTTCCTCATGATGTTGCAAAAACAATATTATTGTATCAAAACAAATATAATACTTACTCATGAAAAGTAACCCGCTCCTGATTTTCGAGTACAGTAAGTGCGTAATTATTACTTCTCATCCCACACAAAGGCACACAACACTTCATCTTTACTTTACCTTAATGTTAGAATATTTGAGCTTATGTGTAGTTCCGAAGTACCTACTAAGAAATATATTAGGTAATTCTCCAATTTTATGCTAAATAGTTTGTGTATTATGATGCTCTTATGAAATCATTAGAAATCACGGAAAAATAATAATAAGAATTGAAAAAGTTTACTACGAAACCTCTAAAATTGCTTCAAAATACGATAACAATTGATAACAATAAACAAAGACACAGACAAAAAAAGATTTATTGACAAATATTTTTTTTTCTCTTTTCTGGCTTTACAAAGATAAGCCAATGTCAAGTTTGTAGTTATTTTACAAGTAAGGGAAACTATATAACTAAGTATGGACTTTGTCTGTGCCGGCGCTCGCCGACAGATGCGCGGCGCCCCTTAAAGCACTTCCCAGTAGGTTCCACCCAATAAATCTATGATCGAAGGTTCAACCACTAAAAATACACCATTAGTGAAACACAAAAACTGGCCACTTTTAACAAAAAAAAAAAAAAAACACTCCAAAAAGGCACCGCACGCGCGCCAGCAATGGCCAACACAGACGAAATCATTAATCCTTCATCCAAGGACGAAATCCACAATTGACATTAGTGATTACTGATGATTGATTAGGTACATACTCTTTGGACATCTCATAGAGTAATGTCACAGAATAATATAATAGTACTACTATAGGTGGGACTTCGTCTGTGATGGCGTTTGCTGGCGCGCGTGCTGTGCTTGTTTGGAGTGTTTTTTTTTTTGTTAAGAGTGGCTGGTTTTTGTGTTAGTTGGTGATTTTTGGTGGTGGAACTGACTGGGAAGCGCTCTAAGGGGGCGCCGCGTGTATGTCGGCGGGCGCCGGCGCAGACGGGGTCCATACTTGTATAGATTCAATAACTTGAAAATTTAACAAACTTGACATTGGATAATCAGAGTAAAGCCAGATTTAAAGAAAAAAAAAAAAACTATAGGTATTTTTTTTTATGTAGGTATAGATGTATATACCTACATTAGAACCATGTTGGAACGTCTATTTGTGTACAGTATGGTAAGGTGAGAATAGTCTGTTCGCTTATTTACGGTCGCCTTTGCTTCACGCCCATACATATCAACACATATATTATCTATGCAAGCCGCTCAGCACGGGCTATATTTTTATCAAAGGCGCCGCCACCAAAGAGTATTAGACTACAGGCCCATGTTCAAAAATGGATGGGTCATATGAACCACCAGGTGACGTATACAGGACGATATAAGAGCATAAAATAATAACATTCAGCACTATGCCGTCACTTGTAAGCTGTCCAACAGAGTGCTGGTGAGAATTCAAAAGTGCAGGTAGAGTGAGTACATTTTGGTCATATATTTTTGTACGGCATTTTTACCATCGATAGATCCATGAAAAATAATAAGAAAGCGCGCAGTGCCGTAAAAAAATGGTGCGCCACAAAGTCAGTAAATTGTTTGATTTTCTGACCTTTTCCGGGGTAAATTTGGTCATTTAATTCTGTACGGCACTAGTTTCATACTGTTTCAATACAGCCTCTAATCCATTATTCCGCAACGCCGTACAAAAATGCGACAAGGGGAAAAAATTGAGGGTAGCAACCCCCTCTCTTTCCGTGGTCCGGGGGATGATTTGAAACAACATAAAATTAATTTATTTTGAAAGTGTTTTATGCATAGATAATATTTTTTTACATGCCGTACATTTTCGTTGGTCCAAAGGTTTGTAGGGGATGTGGATATTATATACACACCCGTTCACTTCAGTTAGACGGCATAGTGATTTTATCATATTATCAATTGTTCTCTTCAAAAATATGTTAATGCCGTACAGTATCAGATGGCCATAAAGTACTACACCCTTAAAATGGTAGCGTCATTTTCATCAGCCAAAAAGATATGGTCTGCATTAAAATGTACGGCATATTTTTTTCCCAATTTATTTATCTTAATACTATTTAAAACAAGGGAAAAGCGTAGAAAATTGCTATATTTTATTAATCTATGAATATTTAAACTTTTGCAATAATTTGAAAAATTTCAGTTTTTGTATTTCTCTATAATTTTTTTTAGAACAGTTTCTTTTGAACGGCAATACTATACAACAATAGTATTTTACACTATCATGTTAAAAAAAAAGTTGCCGTACAGAGTCAAATGATTTTACAGCTTTAAAAATCAAGTATACCATGAAATTAAGATAATTATTGATACACATTCAAATGAACACTAATTTTTTGACGGCATTATTTTTAATAGTACTTTTGAGTGCTAGATAATGTTTTGGAATCAAAGCCGTACTTTTTTAAATTACCCCCCGGACCACGGAAAGAGAGGGGGTTGCTACCCTCAATTTTTTCCCCTTGTCGCATGATTTTTGTACGGCGTTGTGGAATAATGGATTAGAGGCTGTATTGAAACAGTATGAAACTAGTGCCGTACAGAATTAAATGACCAAATTTACCCCGGAAAAGGTCAGAAAAATCAAACAATTTACTGACTTTGTGGCGCACCATTTTTTTACGGCACTGCGCGCTTTCTTATTATTTTTCATGGATCTATCGATGGTAAAAATGCCGTACAAAAATATATGACCAAAATGTACTCACTCTACCTGCACTTTTGAATTCTCACCAGCACTCTGTTGGACAGCTTACAAGTGACGGCATAGTGCTGAATCTTATTATTTTATGCTCTTATATCGTCCTGTATACGTCACCTGGTGGTTCATATGACCCATCCATTTTTGAACATGGGCCTGTAGTCTATATATAATCACTTGGCCGCCACGACTTTTAAGAAAGCTGCATGGGATGTACACCCACAGGAGAATTTTGCACTATCTATTCCAATGATTTGGTAGTTATATACCTAATTCTCATAAAGATTCTCTTTGCCTAACTTGTGTTTAATTACTAGACTATATGATACCCGCGTCTTTGTCTGCATAGATATAGATTTTTAATACCGCGGAAACTCATTGATTTTCTGGAATAAAAAGTAAGTACCTAGTCTATGTATTAAATCAGAGCTATCTCCATTCCAAACTACCAAAACCGTCCAATAGTTTTGCGTTAGAGTAAAACACGCACACATACACGCGCGCACGCTCACTCGCTCATTCTCGCATATATTCCCACCTTCCCTCTAACATTATAAAGGCGAAAGTTTGTATGTGTGTGCGTGTGTGTATGTTTGTTACTCCTTCACGCAAAAACTACTGGACGGATTGGGCTGAAATTAAGAATGTAGATAGATTACATCTTGGATTAGCACACTACTAATTTTTATCCCGGAAAATCAAAGAGTTCCCACGGGAATTTTAAAAAACCCACATCCACGCGAACGAAGTCGCGGGCATCAGCTAGTATAAAATAAAAATACATATTACTTTTATCATTTATTAATCAGACGCACTACTCTTAACAGTGTCCTCTACGTGCGAGTCACTAGTGTCACCAGTAGGTTTTCGCACTCTTCTTGTGTTGGGTCTCCTGTCGCGGCGGTTGCGCTTGGGCCACGGCACGTTGTGGTGCACGTGGGCGACATGCTGGTTCCAGCCGACGGCTGTCGTCATCGTTTTGCCGCATATGTCACACCTGTAGAGTGGGCGTGTGTCTTGATGTTTCTGTAGAACAAATGACTACCATAAATATACAAGTGTAAATTAAAAATTTATAACACCCCCGACAAGTGAAGGTTACAGTAACTAGAAAAGAGCTGATAACTTTCAAACGGCTGAACCGATTTTCTTGGATTATAGCTAAGAACACTCTCAATCAAGGCATCTTTCAAACAAAAAAAAAACCAAATTAAAACCGGTTCATTAGCTTAGGAGCTACGATGTCACAGACAGATACACACGTCAAACTTATAACACCCTAGGGCTTTTTGGGTTGAGGGTTAATTAAACTTACATCAGTATGTCTTTCCATGTGTCGATTATAAGTAGCCGATCGCCAAAATCCTTTGAAGCAAACCTCACATTGCAAGGCAGCCGTCTTATATTGCTTGGAGTATTTCCTGTTCTGTATCACCTGTAGCTGTTCTTCATAAGTTAACATAGTCCTCGTGAACATTCGCAAGCCTTTTTCGGTACAATCTTGTATTTTTGGTCTAGGAATGTATGTTTTAGGTTTTCTATCTCTTTTGGACCATTTTCTGATTTTTGGTGTAGATGTCAGATTTCTTTTGTTATTTGATTTTTCATCTTTTGTAAGATTGGATTCATTTTTATTTTTCATAACCTCTTTAATATCTACAATCTGGATAAATGCACCAGGTGGGTCATCATTATTAAAAATCGTATTGTTCGTCTTTTTGAAGTTATCTTCATTTTTATTATTGGTTCCATTATCACATTCTAAGTATAACCTCTTTGCGTACGCTACCACTTGGTTATTTTATTGTTTTATTTTTGTTTGGCTTCGCGGTTTTATTTTTGCATTTAGTGCCATTATTTACTCCAAGATTCTGATTTTCCGATTGATTATCAATTTTTAATTTGTTTAGTAATGTATTACTGCTGTGGTTGTCTTTTACAAGTTCATCAACATCATGATCCATATCAATGTCAATGTTATCACTATCAACATCATGATCAATGTCAACATCAATATCATAATCAATATCATCAACCACATGACATCGAACATCATCATCAATATCATGATCAATAATATCATCTATCACATCATGTCTAACGTCATTATCGATATCATGATCAATAATATCACTTATCACATCATGTCTAACGTCATCATCAATATCATGATCAATAATATCATTTATCACATCATGTCTAACATCATCATCAATATCATGATCAATAATATCATCTATTACATCATGTGTAACATCATCATCAATATCATGATCAATAATATCATCAATATCATGATCAATAATATCATCAATCACATCACGTCTAACGTCCTCATCAATATCATGACTTAGATTATCTATCACATCAGGTCTAACGTCAACATCAATATCATGATTAATTATATCATCAATCACATCACGTCTAACGTCCTCATCAATATCATGATTTAGATTATCTATCACATCAGGTCTAACGTCAACATCAATATCATGATTAATTACATCATCAATCACATCACGTCTAACGTCCTCATCAATAATATTACGTTTACTGCCATCATCAATGTCATGACCAATATCATCTATCACATCACGTTTAACGTCTTCATCGATATCATGATCAATGTCATCAATCATATCACGTTTACCATCATAGATATCATGATCAATATCATCACTCATATTACATTTACTGACATCACCGATATCATGGCCTTTCATGTCATCATCAATATAATGAACAGTGTCTTTATTAGCTATAAATTCCACTCCATCATTATCATCACTATCATCACTATCATATATTATAAATACATCGCTTTTATTATTTGCAATTTTATCAGAATTAGCGGTATTAATATTATCATTGATTTTATCTTTATAATACACAACATGACTTCCGATATTTTTGTCATGCACCTTATGATCAATATTGATGACGTTATTAGAAACTTTAAAATCATTATTTTCACTATCGCCTGGTCCGTTTAGATTCTCTTTTTTATAAACTGTTTTACGCTTTTTGCAATCATGTATAGTTTTATCATTTTTTTTACTTTTTGAATTACTCTTTTTTTGGGGGTTACATATTATGTTTTCCTTCTTTGGTATATTATTTTCATCTTCGTTGTGTGTCACGTAAAGGTCATAGTGGTCGGGTTTAAAAGCATCTTTTACTAAACTAGACGTTAGTAAGTTTCCCTCTCTGTTAACTGATTTTAATCCTTTTAATGTTATCTGAAAATTGGTACATCACACTAATATTATAAAGGTGAAAGTATTGTAGGTGTGGGTGTGTATGTGTGTGTGTGTGTGTGTGTCTGTGTGTGTGTGTGTATGTTTTGGCTGAAATTTGGAATGGAGATAGATAATATCCTGGATTAGTACATAGGCTACTTTTTATCCCGGAAAATCAAAGAGTTCCCACGGGATTTCGAAAAACCTAAATCCACGCGGGCGAAGTCGCGGGCATCGGCTAGTGAGTAATAAGTATTAGAAATTAGTAGGTATATATAGTAAGAAAGTAAGGATTATGGACTACAAGAGTAAATTAAACAGTTAAATTAAAAAACACCCCCGACAAGTGAAGGTTACAGTAACTAGAAAACAGCTGATAGCTTTCAAATGTAGTATAGAAGCAGGCGTTATTTTGCGGAAGTCCATGATATACAAACAACCAAAAGGAGAATTGCTGCAATTAGGCATTGTAAGGTCTACATCTCCTGAGGATGCTCCGGTGTCGGGGCGAAACGTGCGTCGAGTGGTGTTGGGATTTGTGTGGTGCTGCGTGGTGGTGGTGCGTGTGGCTTGCTTGGTGGCTGGCTTTTCCTGCATGTTTATCAGTGGGAGGGCGGGCGGTGCATGTCGCATGCTGCATGTTGCACCATACAGATTTCTTTGGTTTGGCGGATTATAGCAAAATAAGCTTTTGGTTCCTTGATAGCTTTCAAACAGCTGAACTGATTTTCTTGGATTATAGCTAAGAACACTCTCGATCAAGCCACCTTTCAAACAAAAAACTAAATTAAAATCGGTTCATTAGTCGAACTCTTGAAAACATTTAGCTGATTGTCATAAATAGAAAGCAGCTTTTTTCGATATTGATGGAGAAAGTTTATTTACAATCGATTATATCAATCCTCTGTTTTTTTTAAACACCTAAGTCTTGAAATAGGAGCTACGATACACAGATACACACCTCAAACTTATAACACCACTATTTTTGGGTTGGGGGTTAAAAATCGCACTTTTGACATGACAGTTGATGATCAACCAATTTCCGCCCCACTACTGAGTACGGGTCTCCTCTCAGAATGAGAAGGGTTTAGGCCATAGTCTGCCACGCTGGCCCAATGCGGATTGGCAGACTTCACACACCTTTGAGAACATGGAGAACTCAGGCATGCAGGTTTCCTCACGATGTTTTCCTTCACCATTAGAGCAAGTGATATTTAATTGCTTAAAATTTTCAAAAGAAAAATAAAACCGACTTCAAAAACCAAAAACACTAAAAAGTAGAAAATAATTTTTGTTTAGCTACACATGTAATGTACCTAGGTATGAAGTCGAGCAAGCATATTAAAACAAAATTAGAAATCCAAGAGTGAAGCTCGCCCGACTTCATACCTAGGTACATGACATATGTAGCTAAACAAAAATTATTTTTTACTTTTTAGTGTTTTTGGTTTTTGAAGTCGGTTTTATTTTTCTTTTGAAAATTTTTTATGTCACAATTTTTAGTGGCCCCACTGTACTATAATATGCTATGCCCAGTTAAAACCCTACTGTTTACTAAGCTATTACAGTGATCGCGAGCAATTTGCTCTTATCCATTGAGGAGTTCTGTTCTCCATCTCCGAAGATATTCATCAGATCTTCACCAAATTTATATGGGACCACCTGCACACATACCCTTTCAAACAAAAAAAATATTTTCCAAATCGGTCCAGGGGTCTTTGAGTAATCGGGGAACATACATAAAAAATAAAAAAAATAAAAAAAAAGATCCCGACGAATTGAGAACCTCCTCCTTTTTTCGAAGTCGGTTAAAAACGCACATAACAGTTGACACAGAGCTAAAATGGCGAATGAGTTCTCATTTTGTGCAGACTATACTCACAGCTTTATCCTTTAGAAGCAGCTGGATCAATATGGAGTGAGCTCTCAGGGCTTTGTGTTTGAATGTGTCGCATTTATTCAACCTGTGCGCACACTCTGAACACAGCTTCGGGTTAGCGATTAGGTCACACACATCACTCATCTGAAAGAAAATTTAATTTTTTTCTTTAGGGAAAACGGAAGTTCCATTTTTCCTCAAAAGGAACTTCCGAACCCTTATAGGATCACTTTGTTGTCTGTCTGTCTGCACTTCCCAGTCAGTTCCACCACCAAAAAACACCAGCAAAACACAAAAACCGGCCATTTCCAACAAAAAAAACCGGCCGTACTCGGGCGTTTTTTCCAACATTTTGCACGATAAATCAAAAACAATTTTTTTCATGAAAATAAATTAAAATCTGTTTGAGGATGTACAGGTAAAGCCCGTTCATATGATAACCCACTTGGTATAGTTATCTTATTTTGAAAATTGAAACATATTTCAATTTTTTTTTTAAATGATGTAACCACAAATTCGCGGTTTTCAGATTTATTCCTGTACTTGTGCTATAAGACCTACCTACCTACCAAATTTCAAGATTCTAGGTCAACGGGAAGTACCCTATAGATTTCTTGACAGACACGACGGACGGACAGACAGACCACAAAGTGATCCTATAAGGGTTCCGTTTTTCCTTTTGAGGTACAGAAACCTAAAAAATATCAAGAAATGAAGTGTTTTATGTATATTTCAAACACACTAACAACTCACATCGAGTCCTATTATGTTAGAGTAAGCGCTCGCCAAATGACTCTTGTTCAGTGGAAACAGTTTACTGGCTCCCATGTCTAGGCATATCAGGCAGAACTGAAAATAAACATGTGTTCAGGTCATACAGTAGAAGTGAAACCTTCAGAAAACTAAACTTAGCAAATGAAACCTATGTAGAGTATCCAAAGTAGGATCATTGAAGGGTTTCCTCGGACACATACGAATCAATTTGCTTCCTCGATTCTAATCCGACCACTAGAATATGGAATGTCTTTCCAGAATCTGTTTTCCTTTCCACTTTTACTATGGGTATCTTCAAGTCAAGAGTGAATAGGCAACTTCTAGGCAAGCGCGCTCCATCTTAGGCTGCACCATCACTTGCTAGCAGGTCTGAATGCAGCCAAGCGCTAGTCTGTAAATTAAAAAAAAAGGGTTTATTTATTACTAGCTGAGGCCCGCAGCTTCGCCCGCGTGGAATGGTCAGATCCCCTGCAGCATAAGGATTGAGGAGTTGGACTCCAAATTTTTTATGAAACAGTGTCGCAAAGTTCCTCTATCGATTAAAAAAGAAATGACGCAAATCGGTTCAGAAATCTCGGAGATTTCGGTGTACGTAGGTCGAAAAACACAACTCCCTTTTTGAAAGTCGGTTAAAAAAGTAGCCTATGTTACTCCCTGGTCAATTTTCTACTTGTCTGTGAAAATCCCGTAAAAATCCGTTCAGCCGTTCAGACAGACAGACAGACAGACAGACAAAAATTTTAAAAACGTGTGATTCAGTTATAGTATCGTTCAAATAACCATATGACCTTAATATGCGGTAGTTATTTCGAAATTACAGACAGACACTCCAATTTTATTTATTAGTATAGATGTTTGATTTCAATAAATGATATGAGAGGTTTGGGATAACTTGAGTAATTTCAGATTCTAGGTCAACAGGAAGTAGGTACATTATAGGTTTTGATTCCTTTTTCTTGACAGATACAAGAGACAAACAGACAGACAACGAAGTAATCCTATAAGGGTTCTGTTCTTCCTTTTGAAACCCTTAACATTTACTTACATCTAAACTGGTAGAATCAGAGCTGGGTGCTATGAATGTAGACGGGACGGCTTTCTTTCTGAGCTTCTTTGTAGTCGAATTGAAATCATATTTCTGAAAATGCTGAGAGCAAACCACGGCCCCTTGTGGCAAGTGGCGTTCCCGTATACCAATTCCCACCAGCCACGACTTCCTGAGCCAGGGTACAGTAGGAAATCTGTA
This sequence comes from Maniola jurtina, assembly GCF_905333055.1. Classification (NCBI taxonomy): domain Eukaryota; kingdom Metazoa; phylum Arthropoda; class Insecta; order Lepidoptera; family Nymphalidae; genus Maniola; species Maniola jurtina. The sequence goes on along the minus strand of NC_060056.1, from coordinate 823,019 downwards.
ATCCATACTAATAGTATTAATCAACTAGATGATGTCCGCAGCTTGGCCCCCGTGGATTTAGGTTTCTGAAAATCCCGTGGGAACTTCCCCAGGACAAAAGTAACTTATCCGTAATAGCCCGTCCCGGGATGCAACATGTTTCTGCACCACGTAAAAACATTTAAACGGATGATCCTTTAAAAATCCCGGGGGGTCACCATGATTTAGGAATGCAATTCCTTACAGCATCAGGGTTGAGAAGTTGGGTCCTCGAGGTCAACGACAAAGTCTTTACTTGGTACAGACACCTTCAATATCAATCAATTTATAACCGACATTTTCTAAATCTTATCAGTTTTGGATGATTAGGTTCCCTCCAGCATCAGGATTGAGGAGTTGGAATCCAAATTTTTATGAAACAATGTCGCAAAGTTCCTCTATCGATTAAAAAAAAATGACGCCAATCGGTTCAGAAATCTCAGAGATTTAGGTGTATAGATAGAAAAACACAACTCAATTTTTGAAAGTCGGTCCGTGGGTTTCGTTGGCACGACACATAATACATACATAATACACTGTTTAAGTTAAGTTAGTTTTTAAGTTTTATAATTTAAATTTTATATTTTAGGGTTTATATTTTTTATTTTTATTTTTTATTTTTAGTTTTGTATAAGCGTCATTATTTGTAATACTATGTTTATGTGTCGGTTTCAACAAATAAATTTTATTCTATTCTATTCTATTCTAAAAAAGTAGCCTATGTTACTCCCTGGTCAATTCTATACTTGTCTGTGAAAATCCCGTCGAAATCGTTTCAGCCGTTCCGAAGATTAGCCTTTTCAAACAGACAGACAAAAATTTTAAAAATTGTGATTCAGTTATGGTACCGTTCCAATAACCATATGAGGCTTATATGAGGTAGTTATTTCGAAATTACAGACAGACACTTCAATTTTATTTATTAGTAAGTATAGTATAGATAGAAAAGAGCAACCGCCGAATTTCTTGCTGGTTCTTCTCGGTATAAACGGCATTCTGAACCAGTGGTAAATTATTTGACCATTCAAAAGCACTTGTAAAAGTCTACTTGAATATATAAATCTATTCTATTCAAAATTCAAAATATTTTTATTCAATTAGACTTTTACAAGTTCTTTTGAATCGTCAAAAGCATCTACCACTGGTTCGGAATGCCTTTCCTACCGAGAAGAAACAGCAAGAAACTCGGCGGTTGCTCTTTTCAAAGATTTAATCTATACTAATAAATAAAATTGGAGTGTCTGTCTGTAATTTCGAAATAACTACCGCATATTAAGGTCATATGGTTATTTGAACGATACTATAACTGAATCACACGTTTTTAAAATTTTTGTCTGTCTGTCTGTCTGTTTGAAAAGGCTAATCTTGGGAACGGCTGAACCAATTTTGACGGGATTTTCACAGACAAGTAGAGAATTGACCAGGGAGTAACATAGGCTACTTTTTAACCGACTTTCAAAAAGCGAGTTGTGTTTTTCTACCTATGTACACCGAAATCTCCGAGATTTCTTAACCGATTTGCGTCATTTCTTTTTTAATCGATAGAGGAACTTTGCGACATTGTTTCATAAAAAATTTGGAGTCCAACTCCTCAATCCTGATGCTGCAGGGGATCTGACCAATCCACGCGGGCGAAGCTGCGGGCATCAGCTAGTATACAATATTATGCCATGTATAAAAGCAATTGAAGTCCTGCGCATTGCTGGAGCGAATTGCAGGTCAAATCCACGCTCTTTTATCATTTATACATAATCTTCGATAGTATAATATGCTTTTCTCAGGAGCATATTTTTTATAGATTTTTTGAACCTGTGTAAAGGCAAGTCCAAAATTGGCTGAGGAATTTTGTTATAAAAGATTATACCCATTCCCACAAATGACTTTTGGACCTTCCTGAGGCGGAGCGTAGGAGTCGCAAGCCTGTTACGGTGTCTAGTCAGCCTGTTGTGTAGATCGCCAACTCTCTTGTAACTAAGAATATTTTGTCTTACAAAAATTATGTTGTTGTAAATATATTGAGAGGCTACGGTAAGGATACCTATTTCCTTAAATTTTTCTCGAAGTGAATCGCGTGGTTTTAAGTTATAAATTGCGTGTATTGCCCTTTTTTGTAATACAAAAATCCTCCCAATATCTGCCGCTCTACCCCATATTAAGATTCCATAAGACATAATACTATGAAAATAACTATTCTATTCTATTAACTAGCTGATGCCCGCGACTTCGTTCGCGTGGCTATAGATATATTTATTCGCGATTTTGAACAAGATAAAGTTGAAAACTAAAACCAGACCAGCGATCGTCTTAATAAACGCGGAAACATCAGAATAAAATTGTTTTTCAGTTATTTTCAGGTAAACAGTATAATTAAATGCTGTCGTACATTTATATTCATGAGCTTGGAATTTTCTCCTCTTTCATTTTGACATCTCACTCGATACAATATTAAAGACCTCCACTTTTTTTGATATAACATCCTTTAGGTCAATTTTTTTCGTATAAAATATAGCCTATGTCACCCTGACCTTTAAAACAAATCAATTGACACCTCATTCCTCAAAATCGGCCAAGTAGTTGAGGCGCTACAATGGAACACACATAAATACAAACCTACACACATACATAGACTGCTAGAATCATAACCCTTCCTTTTGGCTTTGCCGTTGTCCAATGCCGTCAGAAGGACATATAAGTAGACTAACTTGGAAGGGGTATAGCAATTTAGTTAAAATCATTTCCTAATCGATTTCCTCTTCCCCTTCTTATTCTGGAGGACACCTGTGCTCAGTAGTAGACCAGCCCAGCAATTCAGAACACTCGATTCAGTAATCTTTCGGTAAACATGTTCTGAATCGCCCGGCAGAATGATGATAAATCAGTTTCTTACATGGTTTCATCCCGGAATGGTAGGGTGGGATGTTAGTGCCTATAGCAATCGTGCTAATGTCAACCAGTAATGGTTGAAGCCGGGAATCAAATACATAAGTCATAACTTAAATGTTGCCGTGGTAAGCCGGGAATCAAATACATAAGTCATAACTTAAACGTTGCCGTGCTTACCACAGCACCTAGTGGTAAGTGATGATTATTATTTATAATAAACTAAGCAGCTTTTCCTGATGTGTCAGAAGTGCTTCGAGTTTTCCAAATGTTTGTCTAATTTTTTTTTTGAACTGGTAAAAGACCTAAACATAACCACATCGTTGGGCAATTTATTCCATATTAGGTGAAAAACTCTGTTGGTCAGAATGTATTTTAATGGATTTGAATAAGATAATATTGTAGCTTCATATCATGTCCCCTAAATTGCTCTTTTTCAGAAACATGTTCTCAAAATAATGCAGTCTAAAAACAGGTCAACTCTGAAAGAATATGAGAGTTTTTTTATTAAACCCTTGACGGTTTATTTGCGGCATCATATCAGAACGTTAGATCACCTGACGGCACGGCTTTGCCATTAGGGTGGTGACAGCCACGGCCGAAGCCTGCCAACCTATGCTGCCAACAGACTAGACCAGAGACAATTTTGAATTTAGAAATTATAAAACCCCAATTCCCCCTGCAGTGAATTGAACCCGGGTCCCCCCACTTATAAGACCACAGAGGTGCACACCAATGCGCCAACAACAATATCTAATTTTTAACCCCCGACCCAAAAAGAGGGGAGTTATTAACCCCCGACCCAAAAAGAGGGGAGTTATAAGTTTGACGTGTGTATCTGTGTATCTGTCTGTGGCATCGTAGCACCTAAACGAATGAACCGATTTTAATTTACTTTTTTTCATTTGAAAGGTGGCTTGATCGAGAGTGTTCTTAGCTATAATCCAAAAAAATTGGTTCAGCCGTTTAAGAGTTATCAGCCCTTTTCTAGTTTTCTTGTAGAAAAGAAGGTTAGATAACCGTTAGGTTCATAATATTATGTCAATTGACAAATTTATGTCAAGCTATCAAGATGGACGTTGCCTAGATACATAGTTATTTATTTCAAAATGATGTTTTACAAAACTCAAATACTTTGTCGGGGGTGTTATAAATTTTTAATTTACACTTGTACAAAACTGTACCTAAAACCATAGACTTACAATTTTTTCGCTAAGCTCCTAAAACAATACTTACTCATGAAAAGTAACCTCCTTTATATTACTATCGAGTACAATAGGCCTGTAATTATCAGCTGTAATCCCACACGAAGGCACACAACACTTCATTTTGTTTAGATCTTTAAATCTAGCTTTTACTAAGATTCAATTTACGGAATATTGAAGGATATGTTTACTTCAAAGTATTAAACAAAGAATATGTAATCACTGCGTTATTAAAAAATATCTCGGTATATCTCCAATTTTAAGTTTATCATTGTATACAAGTCTAAGATACTACTTGTACCTTATTTTAATGTTAAAAAATCACTGGAATTAAATTAAGTAACTGCAATGAGAAAATCTAAAATCTAATTTGAATTTCTATTTTGGTTTTTTTTTTATTTGGTTATTTACAAAGAGTATATTTAATCATAATCACTACGTTATACAAAACACAACCATAGCAACGCTCTAAGTGGTCTGTCTGTGGCATATATAATCATTACCTATACAATGTCATAAGACTCAGTACGTCCATGAGACTCAGGGACTTCGTCTGTGTTGGTGTTAGCTGGCGGGCGTGCTCTACCTTTTTGGAGTGTTGTTTAATGTTTTTGTTAAAACTGTCTGGAAAGCCGGGCGTGTGTCGGCGAGCGGCGGCACAGACGGGGTCCATACTTGTATAGTTTAACTAACTTATTTCAAATAACTACAAACTTAACATTGGCTAATCTTTGTAAAGCCAGACGAGAGAAAAAAAAAATGTACTCTGTGTTCTGTGACCAAAGCAAAAGAGTAGAGTAAATGTATACTGGTCTGTAGCAGGGCCTGTCAAGTCGAGGGCGAAGTAGATGCATCAGTCCATCCCTCTCGTTTTGTACCGTGGCTCCTTTTGTCTCGTTCTACCCGACTATGTACATTTGATTTGTATATAATGAGAGTATATATACTAGATCTCAGTATATAATCGAATTTAATTGGTTCATTTGAAATGCACGTAAATTTTTATTGGCTATTTGCATTTGAATGAGCCAATAAGAAGCCACCACTATTTCGAATTAGCCAATAAGTTAAGATTAAACGAAAAAAAAAACATGGCTGTTGTGTGTCATTTTCAACAATAATCAATAATTTTCACCATTCATCTTGACCTCCATTTTTTCTAAACGAATTTATTGGTGCGATAATTTGAAAAATTGGACCCGGTGCTTCGCTTCAGTTTTAACAGGATCCTTTTATATTTATTATTTCCTAATTCTTTTTTAGTTTGTTTTGTGTAAAAGATGTACCTATAGTATGATTTACGCTTGGTATTCTGCTAAAATGTGATCTTAGGGCAATCTATTGCTTAAAGATAGCGTAAACAGAATTTTTGTCCTCAAGTGCTAAAATTTATTCGCGATGAGGCAGTGTTGTGTTCCTGGGTGTAAAAACACCTCCAATTTACGCAAGGTACCGTTTACGAAGGTAACTTGGAAGGCATGGTTAGTTCGATGTCCATTTCTTCGCAAATATTCCCGTAAGTCGTTAGAGAATGTTAAGATTTGCGAACTTCATTTTTTACCTCAACATGTTAAATCTCACAGACTAACGGCAGATGCAATTCCTACATTGCATCTGCCTAAGCAAAATATAGCTACATCTTCTCGAAACGAGCAATTTTTGGAAGTATTTCCTCTTCAATCTGGCCAACCTCTCAGTGTAAGAATTGTTAATCCATCAGTCTCTCTGATAGACACAGTTAATGTTCAAACTGACTTTGATTACAATAAACAATCTGTTTTTCCACCTACAAATGATCAAGTCCCAAGTGTTCAAAGTAGAGATATTACTGAACGTGATTTTGAACCTAACAATCAGAGTATTGTTACACCAAGTAATGAGCAAGTCCAGTGTGTGGCTTCTCAAATAAATAAAGAAACTACTGAACCTGATTTTTACGTACAGTCTGATTCTATGACAGATTCTATAACTACAAATGTAGTACATTCCTGTAGTACAAGTACAGAAACTCAAAACCAATCTACAGAGCCAGAACTAACAGTTGGTCAACTGAGTCCTCTTCCATCTAACACCATGCCTTCTGATGTTATATCTGCCATACAAAGAACTCCAGTACGTGTAAAATCACATTCTAGACGTCATAAGTCCCATGTAAAGTCAGATTTAATTCCTAGAGTTCGTTTAGGTCAAAATGAGACCCCTCGTAAGCAAAAGCTACGTGTGGGGAATGAAATGTTAAAAATGAAGTTACGAAATTTGACTTTGAGATTTAATAAATTAAAATCAAAGACACTGTCATGGTCTACTCAAGTAAAACTTTTCATCAAAAAGTATCCTCTACTGAGTAATTTTGGAAAAATATTGGTCGACTCACAATTAAGATTATCTGGTGTAAAAGGAAAAGGTTCTAGATACACAGACGATGAAAAAATTTTTGCACTTTCTTTGTATAAATTGAGTCCAAAATGTTATGGATTCTTGCAAAAAAACATAAGATTACCAAGTAAATCTACTATAGGATCTTTGTTAAATAACATCCCTTTGAGACCAGGTATTAATGAATTTATATTTCAACATTTGGCAGATGCAGCTAAAAACAAAAATACTATGGGATTGCAGTGTGTATTGCTGTTTGATGAAATGGCAATTAATAAAAATTTGTTTTTTAATTTTCATACTGGGGTTATCGAGGGTTTTGAAGATCTAGGAGGTGGTGAACGCACTAATAATGTTGCTGACAAAGCTTTGGTTTTTATGTTGCGTGGTATATTTTCAAATTGGAAAATACCCATAGCTTTTTATTTTGTTCGTGATGGAATTAAAACATTTCATTTAAAAAAGATACTAAAAGAGCTGATTGCAGCAATATTTAAATCAGGATTTATTTTGAGATGTACTGTCTCAGATCAAGGCTCAGCGAATGTTGCAGCTATAAATTCATTAATAGCTGACACACGCGAAGATATTCTTCGTAGTGGTAATGATGACCCAAATATCTTTCATTATATGATAGACAAAAATAAATTATACCACATGTATGATGTTCCGCACCTACTAAAATGTTTTCGCAATAATTTCCAGAAGAAGGACTTGCTGATTGGAACCCAGCGTGCGCAATGGAACTACATCGAAATGGTGTATGCTTCAGATGGCGCACAGGGTCGTGCGAGAACTACCAAATTAACCGACAAGCATATTAAACCAAACTCTTATGACAAAATGAAGGTCAGTAAATATTTTATTTGTTTATTATCATCTTATCGCCAGCCCACTACTGAGTAGGCATGCATTCAGGTTTCTTCACGATGTACTCCTTCACCTTTAAAGAAACCTTAATTACCTAAAATGCACATAACACCGAAAAGTTAGAGGTGTGTGTCTGAGATTGAAGCTTCTACCCTCTGTATAAGAGGCTGTAATCTCAACCACTAGGCTATCACCACTTATCATAGTATACATATATAAATTACTAGCAGTTGCCCGTGACTTCGTCCGCGTACAATTTTTAGGGTTCCATACCTCAAAAGGAAAAACGGAACTCTTATAGGATCTCCGATTTGAAGGCGGACGTCCTAACCAGTAGTGACTAGGCTATCACAGTTATTATAAAATTTGTGGTTACATCAAACAAAAAAAAATTAAATTGTGGTCATGAACTAATAAATAATTAGTATTTACAATTTTTGAAGTAAGATAACTATATCAAGTGGGGTAGGTATCATATAAAAGGTCTTATCCTGTGCATTCTAAAAACAGATTTTTATTTATTTTTATGCATCATAGTTTTTGAACTATCATGCAAAATGTCAAAAAAATACGACTGTAGTACGGAGCCTTGTTGCGCGAGCCTGACTCGCACTTGGCTGGTTTTTAATTACTAATGAGATTAAGAAATGTTTCCACTGTGAAATTCCTCACTTAGGCTGAGATCTATATGGTGGTCAAAGTCAAAGGACTTTGCTCAAACTTAAGTTTTAAGCTTGAAACACACCTTGTGACGTCTTGCGCACATCATCTCAACCCATTGCCAGCCCACTACTGAGAACAGGTCTGCTCTCAGAATCAGAAGGGCTTAGGCCTACACTACACTAGTGTGGATTAGTCTTAACTATTAGGCTGCTGCTCTTTGTGGTTAGCGCATTGTCATAATCGCTACCCATATCATAAATGTGAAAGTATGTTTGTTTGTTGGTTGCGCGTAAAACCTATTATATAGGCACCAAGCATTGCCTCCAGTATTTTTAATTGTAATCATATTGCAACTTCTTCTTTTCTTCTCTGTGGCTCTTTGTAATATTGCAACTTTCAAATTTACAGGTCAAATTTGCTGCACAAGTCTTCAGCAGAGAGGTGTTTGCAGCCTTACAGAACAGGATGAAGACATATGAAGATCTGCAATTAGTACATAATTATAGTGTTCCATCTGTGAACATTGATAATGGTTTCTTCACTGCTGAAATCATCTTATTCATTAACGATTTGTTTGACAGCCTGAACTGTGCCGGTCATACTAGAGGCGAACTATCTAACGCTTTGTCCTTGAATTCAACTCATTTAGAGTTTTGGAATAATGCATTGAAGAAACTACAATCAATGAAATTTGACGCAACAGACTCAAGAGAAATACATAACAAATTTTATACAAAAAAAAAACAGCTGTTGAGTTTCTTGCCGGTTCTTCTCATGCATTCCGAACCGGTGGTAGTGTAAAAAGATTTTTAATGAAAATACATTTTTTTCACTGAAATTTTGTTTACTTTTTCGCAAATTCCAAGCGTTTCGACCTCATCTAGCATGGTCTGTGATCTCTAGGTTTTTTTTTTTTTTTTTTTTTTTTTTTTTTTTTTTTTTTTTTTTTTTCGTCTGGCAAGAGTTTTACATGGATTAATGGTCTGTGGTTTTACTACGTCACGTCCTTTTCCGGCCTCCCACCCCACTGAACTCTCGTAAACGTAGAATTGTAAGAAAGAGAGGGCAGGGGCCACCATTGATAAATCCATTGTTTGGCTATTGTATTTTATAGAGAGAGTGAGAAAAAAGATAAATTACATGAATGGGACACTTTATATACATTCCTCGCCTCCGCCCGCCATTTTAGTAAGCTATTTATAGTCTATGAACTAGTGCGTCTTCTTTTGTTTCTGGTCGGTGGTCTGTAGTAGCGTTTGCTGGCGCGTGTTGTGCTTTTTTGGAGTGTTTTTGTTAGAAGTGGCCGGTTTTTGTGTTCTACTGGTGTTTGTTGGTGGTGGAAGTTGGAACTGACTGGGAAGCGCTCGGGGCGCCGCGTGTATGTCGGCGGGCGTCGGCACAGACGAAGTCCATGCTTATACATATAGTTTCCGTAACTTGTAATTAACTACAAACTTGACATTAGCTAATCAATGCAAAGCCAGACGAAAGAGAAAAAAAAATGTATACTGGTATTTAATAGTTATCTGTGATATAGGCATTTACCAATTCACACACCGACTCAATCCGACTGGTATATAGTCGTAGTGATTACATACTCTTTGGTATATACTGATCTGTGATGTGTCATGTGCATTACATTTTCCAATATCTTTCATTTCTTTTAATTTTTATCTTTTATGTATTAAATATTTTTCCAAAATACCTAAGAGTAACATGTGCTATTTGTAGTGACCACTCACGCAAATAAAACAACAACATCCTAAATCAACCTTAGACGACCTAATCTCATCTCGTACAAAGAGTATATAAACACTACGGATCTCGTAGGCCCACAGTTGATTCGTCATTCGTTTTAGTTCTATTCGAAGCACACAATGTGCTCAGAGATTAATAAACTTTATTAGATTCAGAGACAAGAGCTTGAGAGCCCGAGCACTGATGATGGATTTAGTTGGAAAACATGAATTAGTGAGTACTCAATACATACATTTGCATCCTTTTTAGGGTTCTGTACCTCAAAAAGAAAAACGGGCCCTTATAGGATCACTTTGTTGTCTGTCTGGGTCTATCTGTTTGTCCATCCGTCGTGTCTGTCAAGAAAACCTATAGGGTTTATCTTTTTTTTTTTCCTTTAAATCTGGCTTTACTCTGATTAGCCAATGTCAAGTTTGTGATATTTTCAAGTTATTGAATTTATACAAGTATGGACTCCGTCTGCGCTGGCGCCCGCCGACATACGCGCGGCGCCCCTTTAGAGCGCTTCCCGGTCAGTTCCACCACCAAAAAACACCAAAAAACACCAACTAACACAAAAACCAGCCACTCTTAACAAAAAAAACACTCCAAACAAGCACAGCACGCGCGCCAGCAAACGCCATCACAGACGAAGTCCCCGTTTATCTAGAATCATACCCGTTGACCTATAGTCATGAAATTTAGCCGGTAGGTAGGTCTTATAGCACAAGTAAAGGTATAAATCCGAAAACCGTGAATTTGTGGTTCCATCACAATAAAATATTAAAATGTGTTCATGAACAAATAATAATTAGTATTTTTAATTTTCAAAGCAAGTGGGTATCATATGAAAGGGCTTTACCAGTACATTCTGAAACAGTTTTTTTTATTTATTTTTATGCATAATAGTTTTTGATTTATTGTGCAAAATGTTGGAAAAAATACCCGAGTACGGAACCCTCAGTGCGTGAATCTGACTCGCACTTGACCGGTTTTGTTTATTCTTGTACTATTATATTGTAACCATTGAATACTTAACTTGTGTCTCAACAGATAACAAGCCAACACATAGAAATGATAAACTGCACAAAACACCAACTAAAGAGTAATATGGTGTTGACATCACTAGGACCTGACCACTGTGACTTGCACATACTAGAACACCTCCCGGAAGACAATCAGACAGAATTAGTGGAGACAAGTCACATACTAGTAGTAAAACCTGAAGGAAGTGATGATTCTATGTCGGTTGATGAAGACACGGCAGTGATGAATGAAACTTGCAGTAATATCTATGATTTTGTTCAGTATCCATTAAAGTACGAAAGTGTTTCCTATCATTGTGCACTTTGTTTGGAGGAATTTGTCCATGAACATGCATACATGCAACATATGAGCATGCATCTGCAGGTGAGATAGTTTTTTTTTTTTCTTCTCGTCTGGCTTTACATAGATTAGCCAATGTCAGGTTTGTGGTGAGATAGTTTTCCATTATTAAAGACTTTCAGGACTTTGTCTGTGGTGGCGTTTGTTGGCGCGCGTGTTGTGACTTTTTGGAGTGTTTTTTTGTTAGAAGTGGCCGGTTTTTGTGTCCCGCTGGTGTTTATTGGTGGTGGAACTGACCGAGGAACTGACTGAGAAGCGCTCTAAAGGGGCGCCGCGTGTATGTCGGCGGGCGCCAGCACAGACGAAGTCCATACTTATACATATAGTTTTCCTAACTTGTAAATAACTACACACTTGACATTGGCTAATCAGTGTAAAGCCAGACGAGAGAAGAAAAAAAAAAAAGACTTTCATCAACTTGTTCAGTTCATACAATAGCTACTCTAGCTGTGGAGGGGCTCTCTCAAACTTACCAAGTACTGAAATGTTATGAATTTGTTTTGTATTTGGCAGAACGGCGACGGTGCTGGTGAATGTGACACGTCACAAGTGTGCAAGCCTCATACAGCTGTGAGCTCGAGCTGCTCACACTCTTCACTCATCTCTGAGAACAAGTCAGTATACCTGCCAGTGCCAATAACATTTAGTTCAACTTACAGTTAGTATACTCTTGTATGTGTGTCATAATACTCTTTCCTCCTCTCTAACCCGCTGTATGCAGCACAGCTACTTGCTGGCTAGTGGCTCCGCAGTACACTCTAGATACATTCTGATATATTTCACAGGCAGGCAGACCCTAGCCCTTCCGCACACGCCGCGGAGACCTTAGGTAAGATACTGCGTTATTTATCATACAAGCATGATCACAGAAGTATAAAGAAATAGTAAATATTGTTTCATTTCAGCCGTTCCTCTGTCCGCGAGTCTTGCAACAATCAACGAGATAAAGGAGCCATCAACTGAGGATGCCGATATGTACAACAGTTGCCAGTACAAAAGACTAACAGATTGTTTTGTCAAACTATATGATATTTTCTCTGAGAAAGTTGTCCCAAGACAAGACAGATCACTGACGAAAACACAAAAAGCTGTTAGATCTTGTGTGAGTCAGAACATTGCCTCTAAAGATATCAGTTATCAGGCGACAAGTCAGAGTGGAGTCCTTACAACAGAATACAATGAACCAGTCACCAATGAAGAGAATCTTACTGTATCAAAAACTGTGTACATTTGTGACTTTTGTCAAAAAGTGTTTGAACAAAGAAGACTTCTAGTAAAACACATTCAGCGTCACGCGTTAGTAAATAGATTTACTTGCAAGATATGCCAGTACAAATGTAACTATAAATGTTATTTAGTGAGGCACATGAGTAGTCACACTGGTGAAAAACCATATTCTTGCAAGTTATGCAAGTATAAATGTAACGACAAGAGTAGTTTAGTGAGGCACATGAGAACTCACACTGGTGAAAAACCATATTCTTGCAAGTTATGCAAGTATAAAGGTAACCGAAAGAGTGATTTAGTGAGGCACATGAGAACTCACACTGGTGAAAAACCACATTCTTGCAAGTTATGCAAGTATAAATGTAACAGAAAGAGTAGTTTAGTGTGGCACATGAGAACTCACACTGGTGAAAAACCATATTCTTGCAAGTTATGCAAGTATAAAGGTAACCAAAAGAGTAGTTTAGTGAGGCACATGAGAACTCACACTGGTGAAAAACCTTATTGTTGTATATTATGTAACATTAGATACGCATCAAACAGTAGCTTCAGGGCGCACATGAGAACTCGCCACTAAAGCCCTTATGTCTATTGCGTAGTTCCGAGTATCTGACACGCACGTCAAACTACACCACGCACCCTGACTCGACTCGCTCGCGAGCATTCGCGTCACTGATTGACAACATGGCGGCCATCGTTCACGACGTAAACACGGTACTCCTTCACAGTGTAAATATTACGTAATAATTATTAATTGTATTACACTCATCTCATTCACTAGTTAAGGGGGCTCTCTCCGCCACTCGTTTCATACAATCGTAGTTCCAATTTCATTTGAATATTAAGCAACCAAAGTCCATGAAATTTTGCAGACATATTCTAGAAACTAATATCTATGTCTGTGGTTTTCCAGATTTCTGTTAAAATATTCGGTTTCAAAGTTACGCGGTCCTAAAAAATTTCATATAAATCTTTGAGCCCCTGTAATTTTAAAACTACATATTTTTAGAAAAATCTAAAACACCACAGACACAGATATTAGTTTCTAGAATATGTCTGCAAAATTTCATGGCCTTGGTTGCTTAATATTCAAATGAAATTGGAACTACGATTGTATGAAACGAGTGACGGAGAGAGCCCTGTTAACCCGCGCCGCTTCGCACGGGGAGCCTACCTATTCCATAGACAGAGTATGGGTATGAATGTGGTGTACTAAATGTGTTTGTATTATGACTAAGAGTCAACTTTCTACTGAGCTATTATACTGATCGCGATATTTTTGCTTTTACCCGTTGAGGAGTTCCATCCTCTTTCCGAAACTATTCATCAGGTCTTCACCAAACTTACGTGGTGCCAACCTGACGGTACAACCTTTCTAAAGAAAAAAGTTCTGTGACAAGTGTAAATTAAAAATTTATACCACCCCCGACAAGTGAAGGTTACAGTAACTAGAAAAGAGCTGATAACTTTCAAACGGCTGAACCGATTTTCTTCTTTTATAGCTAAGAACACTCTCAATCAAGCCACCTTTCAAACAAAAAAAACGAAATTAAAATCGGTTCATTAGTTTAGGAGCTACGATGCCACAGACAGATACACGTCAAACTTATAACACCCCTCTTTTTGGGTCGGGGGTTAAAAATATTGTGTCTTGTTGAATGTTAGTTATAACTTAGTCATATAATGGTTTAAATAATAAATTATTTCAATGCACTCATGTTTTATTTTCATCATCATCATCATCATCATCAGCCTGTGGACTTCCACTGTTGGACATAGGCCTTCCCTAAAGAGCGCCACCACACCCGGTCCTCAGCCTTCCTCATCCAGCCACTTCCCGCCAGCCGCTTTATATCGTCGGTCCATCGTGCTGGAGGGCGTCCCACACTACGCTTGCTTAAACGCGGTCTCCACTCAAGGACTTTCCGGCTCCAACGGCCATCGCCTATACGACAGGCATGGCCTGCCCACTGCCACTTCAGCTTGCTAATAGTTTGGGCTATGTCAGTGACCTTGGTTCTCCTGCGGATCTCCTCATTTCGGATGTTATCCCTCAGGGAAACTCCTAACATAGCCCTCTCCATAGCTCGCTGACCAACTTTGAATTTGTGAACAAGGCCATTTGTCAGTGTCCACGTTTCAGCACCATAGGTGAGGACGTGTTTTATTTTACTTTTTGCAAATTCAACATTTTAGGAATTCAACATTTTGGGCCTGAAGGGCAAAACCCAAGCAACTTAATGAAAGGTACTTAGTAGAAATAAAACTGCAATTAATAAAGGCAATTTTTATTTAAATATGCATTATGTACAATTCATTAATTTATTTATATATGGAAGTTTCTTAACAGGGCTCTCTCCGTCACTTACTCCATACAATCGTAGCCCCAATTTCATTTGAGTAGTAAGCAACCAAAGTCCATGAAATTTTGCAGACATATTATTCTAGAAACTAATATCTGTGTCTGTGGTGTTTTAGATTTTTCTAAAAATATGTAGTTTTAAAATTACAGGGGCTCCAAGATTTGTATGTGAATTTTTAAGACCGCGTAACTTTGAAACCGAATATTTTAACGGAAATCTGGAAAACCACAGGCATAGATATTCCCATACATTCCCGGAACGTTTCTACAAAATTCCATTGAGTATGATTGGTTAGTATTCCAATGAGAGACAAACTATATTTGTATGGAGCGTGTGACGGAGAGACCCCTCTTAACAGGCAGAACTGGTGGTTTGATATAAAAACTGCAAGACCATGTTATTCTATTAAAAATTTAACCTAAATAGTTTGCGTTTATATAATAATAATAATAATAAAATCTAGTATCAATACAAAGTTATACAATAAATATATTTACAATTATTGATAAGATAAAAGTTCTAACTTTTAAAAGAAGTACATATAGTCACCGGAGTCGGACTTTACGATGGAAAAAATCTTGTTAAAGTGTTTTACTTGGTAGGGGGCATGTTGGTGTATGTAGTTTTTTAGGGTTCAACCGCCTCAAAAGGAAACACGGTTCACTTTGTTGTCTATCTGTCTGGCTGTCCGTCGCGTCTGACAAGGAAACCTGTAGGGTACTCCCGTTGACCTAGAATCATGAAATTTGGCAGGTAAGTAGGTATTATAGCACAAGTACAGGAATAAATCTGAAAACCGCGACTTTGTGGTTACATCATTTAAAAAAAATTAAAATGCGTTTCAATTATCAAAGTAAGATAACTATACCAAGTGGGGTATCATATGAAAGGTTTTTACGTATACATTCTAAAACTTTTTGATTTATAGTGCAAAATGTTGGAAAAAAATATCCGAGTACGGAACCCTCAGTGCGCGAATCTGATTCACACTTGGCCCATTTTTTTTTTAAATAAAAAATGGCGAGCAAACGAGCGGGCGGGTCGGATGATCGAGCTATATTTAGTACATCGGTACCAAATTTCATACAAATCGATTAAGCGGATGGATTTTTGGGAATCCCGTGGGAACTCTTTGATTCTCCGGGATAAAAAATAGCCTATGTCCGTCAACGGGATATAAGCTAATCCTGTACCAAATTTCGTCAGAATCGGTTAAACTGTTGGGCCGTGAAAAGGTAGCAGACAGACAGTGTCACTTTTGCATCACACTAATATTATAAAGGAGAAAGTTTGTATGTGTGTGTGTGTGTGTGTTTGTGTGTGTGTATGTTTGTTACTCCTTCACGCAAAAACTACTGGACGGATTGGGCTGAAATTTAAAATGGAGCTAGATTATACCTTGGATTAGCACATAGGCTACTTTTTATTCCGGAAAATCAAAGAGTTCCCACGGGAATTTTAAAAAACCTACATCCACGCGAACGAAGTCGCGGGCATCAGCTAGTACAAGATATACCTAACACCTTTATGTAGAACTCTGCAAGTTAATAACGGTCTGCACCATCTATATGTGATTTAGTGAATATTATATTTGAACTAGCCGATGCCCGCGACTTCGCCCCCGTGGATTTAGTTTTTTCGAAATCCCGTGGGAACTCTTTGATTTTCCGGGATAAAAAGTAGCCTATGTGCTAATCCAGGATATTATCTATCTTCATTCCAAATTTCAGCCAAATCCGTCCAGTACTTTTTGCGTGAAGGAGTAACAAACATACACACACACACACACATACAAACTTTCGCCTTTATAATATTAGTGTGATGTGATTTCGCGGGCAGACCCGTCTCTTGCACTTTAAGAGGGCTCTCAGGCCCTGTTGAGGGTCTAGTCCAACGAGTCGCTGGTGACGCTGTACCGCCTCGCCTTGGCCCTGGAGCGCTTCCCGCGGACGCGCTTGGGCCACGGCACGTTGAGGTGCACGTGCGCCACGTGCAAGTCGCGCCCGGGGATGCTCGTGTAGGACTTCCCGCAGAAGTCGCACTTGTAATACGGCCTCACCGCTTGATGGGACTGAAAAAAAAAAATTGGTGTAAATTCCTTTGTTTGGGGGAGGGGGGGGGGGGGGGGGGGGGGGCATGGGCCGTAATAATTAGTTACTACCCTTCTTCTTAGTTACCCTACCGTATAATAAGATACAAGTGTAAATTAAAAATTTATAACACCCCCGACAAGTGAAGGTTACAGTAACTAGAAAAGAGCTGATAACTTTCAAACGGCTGAAC
The DNA here is from genome assembly GCF_905333055.1 of Maniola jurtina. NCBI lineage: Eukaryota > Metazoa > Arthropoda > Insecta > Lepidoptera > Nymphalidae > Maniola > Maniola jurtina. Next base: position 806,011 of record NC_060056.1, on the reverse strand, counting down.
CGATTTTGTTGGATTATATCTAAGAACACTCTCGATCAAACCACCTTTCAAACAAAAAAAACTAAATTCAAATCGGTTCATTAGTTTTGGAGCTACGATGCCACAGACAGATACACAGATACACAGATACACACGTCAAACTTATAACACCCCTCTTTTTGGGTTAAAAAGCGAGTTGCCTTAAAGTGCAAGAGACCGGTCTGCCCGCGAAATTCAAATATAACATTCACTAAATCACATATAGATGGCGCAGACCGTTATTAACTTGCAGAGTTCTACATAAAGGTGTTAGGTATATCTTGCACGATGGTACTGAATCCATCGTGTGCGAGTCCGACTCGCACTTGACCGGTTTTTTACCAACCCCCCGCCCCAAAAAGAGGGGTGTTATAAGTTTGACGTGAATCTGTGTATCTGTCTGTGGCATCGTAGCTCCTAACCTAATGAACCGATTTTAATTTAGTTTTTTTGTTTGAAAGGTGGTTTCATCGAGAGTGTTCTTAGGTATAATCCAAGAAAATCGGTTCAGCCGTTTGAAAGTTATCAGCTCTTTTCTAGGTAACTGTAACCTTCACTTGTCGTGGGTGTTATACATTTTTAATTTACACTTGTTTATGTATAAAATCACTCACCACCATGTGTCGCTGCAGGTTGGCCGCGTTGGAGAAAGGCTTGTGGCACACGTCACACGCGAGATTGTCGCTGTGCCTGTGAATGTGGTTCGTCAGCGTGCTCTTTTGCATGAAGCTCTTATCACATATGTCACACTTGTACAGTTTGATGCCGGTGTGCTTCTGCATGTGGTCCCGGAGGTACACTGGCGCCTGTGGACAAGTTTGATTTTAAATCTATACATATAATAAAATTGTAGAAAAGTGGTGTCTGTACAATGGAAATATATAAAAAAAAGTAGCAGGGGTTGTTATTACATCGATGCCGAACCCGAAATTGTATTTTTTTTTTTTTGTCTGTGTTTGTGCACGCTAATATCAGAAACGGCTTATTTGATTAAGATACGGTTTTCACTAATATATTGTAGTAAGCTTCACTTAACATTTAGTGTTTATTTCATGTCAATCGGTTCATAAATAAAAAAGTTATGTCAATTTAAAGAATCACGGAAATATGCTGCCCGAAAAGTCACTATTAATAAAAATAGAAATATCAATTAGTTTCCACGGGATCTGTAAAAACCGAAATCCACGCGGACGAAGTCGCGGGTATCCTCTAGTGTATTATATATAGAAGCAGGCGTTATTTTGCGGAAGTCCATGATATACAAGGAACCAAAAGCTTAATTTGCTATAATCCGCCAAACCAACGAAATCTGTATGGTAGGTACGCAGCACCACACAAATTCCAACACCACTCGACGCGCGTTTCGCCCCGACACCGGAGCATCCTCAGGAGATGTAGACCTTACAATGTCTAATTGCAAATGACTTTATATCTGCCTGTGCAAATGACTTTTGAATGTGGATGTAGGTTTTGAAGATCCCGTGGGAACTGTTTGGTTTTCCGGGATAAAATGTTGTCGAAGTCAATAACATGGACGCAAGCTACCTCGGTACCAAATTTCAGACAAATCGGTTGAGCGGATGGGTCTTTAAGAATCCCGTGGGAACTCTGATTTTCCGGGATAAAAAGTTGCCTATGTCCGTCCCCGGGATATAAGCTAACTCTGTACCGAATTTCGTCAGAATCGGTTAAACTGTTGGGCCGTGAAAAGGTAGCAGACAGACAGACACACTTTCGCATTTATAATATAAGTATGGATAAAAATGTTCTCACCGTGAAAGTCTTTCCACACTTTTCGCACATCACGTTGCTCTCGAGTGTTACTTTGTCTTTCGGGAACTGGGTGCGGACCTTGTCCGGGTGCTCAGCTTTGAAATGCATACTGTACTGGCGAAGGCTTTCCAACTTGACACCACACTGAAAGAAATGCGTAAAAATTAAAAAAAACCAAAGTTTTTATTTATTTTTAACCCCCGACCCAAAAAGAGGGGTGTTATAAGTTTGACGTGTGTATCTGTGTAGGTCTGTGGCATCGTAGCGCCTAAACGAATGAACCGATTTTAATTTACTTTTTTTTGTTTGAAAGGTGGCTTGATCGAGAGTGTTCTTAGCTATAATCCAAAAAAATTGGTTCAGCCGTTTAAGAGTTATCAGCTCTTTTCTAGTTTTCTTGTAAAAAAGAAGGTTAGATAACCCTAAGGTTCATAATATTTAAGTGTCAATTGACAAATGTCAAGATGGACGTTGCCTAGATATAGATAAATATTTATTTGAAAATGATGTTTTGGAAAACTCAGATACTTTTGGATCGTAGGCGCGGAATAGTCCGAGAAAATCGGTTCAGCCGTCTGAAAGTTATCAGCTCTTTTCTAGTTACTACAACCTTCACTTGTCGGGGGTGTTGAAAATTTTTAATTTACACTTGTATTTTATTTGGTTTAGAACCGCCCACAGAATTACACACTCAAATTATAAAAGTTATTCCTCAAATTTCACAGCTCTCGTGTAACTCAATTTACGGGCAGTCACCGCGTGCACCGATGTCTCTCAATAAGTTCAAAGTTTTCGTAAAACGTAAACGGATTGGAAAATCCTATTATAATGTAAGCTGTGATAGCCTAGTGGTTAGAACGTCCGCCTACTAATCGGAGGTCGGGGGTTCGATCCCGGGCACGCACCACTAACTTTTCAGTTATGTGCGTTTTAAGCAATTAAATATCACTTGCTTTAACGGTGAAGGAAAACATCGTGAGGAAACCTGCATGCCTGAGAGTTCTCCATGTTCTTAAAGGTGTGTGAAGTCTGCCAATCCGCATTGGGCCAGCGTGGCGGACTATGGCCTAAACCCTTCTCATTCTGAGAGGAGACCCGTACTCAGTAGTGGGGCGGAAATGGGTTGATCATGATGATTATAATGTAAAGGATTATGTAAATGATACGAAAGCTTGTGAATGAGTTGCCAGTCAGCTTTGATAGTTCTAATAAGTTTATGTGATTTTGTAAAGTGGTGATAATAAAAAAAAAAGAATACCCAGCTGAGTTTGTTGTGGGCTCTTCTCAGACTTGGGCGCGTTTGGAACCCTCGTAGCTTTAGTTTTAAGTAACGTAATTAATTACCACTATATCGTACAAGTTTAACAATTTCAAACATCAAAAGGAGTACAATTGTACCTACTTTGAATAAATGATTTTGACTTTGATAACAATAGTCGTACAATGAGATACAATATACCTAATAAGTTGATTGAAAACTCGTGAACAGGAGCCGTGGATTTGGACAAAGTGCTTTGGGCTCAACAGTTTTCATTTTTCCTTTATTGTTGAAACGGTAAAGGGCATTGCTGTAAAGCATGTTGAGCAATGGAACCAATCTTTTGTAATTACTAGTATTCAACAATGCACAGCTTGTGGTGAGTTTGGGCATTGCTGTAAAGTGTGTTAAGCAATATGACTAATAGATATGTACTAATAGATATAATTGTTAGAAAGTAGTTTGTAGAAGGTTTTTCCTATTTTGTTAGTAGCTGTTCTGGATTAAGTTTTGTTCCTTGTTTGTTAAGTTTATTTTGTGTTGCGCTGTAGTTTTGTACCTACATACTTTAATAGTGCATGCCGAGTCCACATCGAGAAGACACAATTGCGCACATGTATCTTTGTCCATGTATAATCTTGTATATTTTTTTTTAATTGCAGTCAGTTTTGTGGACTGAATAAAAAAAAATAAAAAATGACTCACCTGTTCGCAATCGATGGACATTTTTTTGTTCATTTTCTTCTGGTTGGGACAGTTGGGCCTGAGTTGGCCGACTGGCGCGTGTTTGGGCGACGCCTGCATGTGTTGTAAGTACGCTTCCCCGGACGCGAAGCGAATGTTGCACGGTTCACACAACGGACCAGCTAAGTTCTGAAATAGATTTTTTTTTTTTTTTTTTTTTTTTTTTTTTTTTTTTTTTTTGGAGACACACAGTATTAACAGTAAACAATAAACAAAACAGATACAAAGCACACACACCAAAACAGTCTCCAAAGAAAAGTTAACACAGAATTAAACACACAATAGTCGGGAAAAGAAGGTACATAGAAAAAGAACAGAAAATAGGTGGATATCATAAATAATAAAGTAAAAACAAAAACGAAAAAAAAACTGACTAGTGAAGCTAGTCAGTTTTGGATATAATGTCCCTAATTGCAGATTTATATTTCTGAAGAGAGATTTATATTTCTTTAAATCTGGCTTTACTCTGATTAGCCAATGTCAAGTGTGTAGATATTTTCAAGTTATTGCCCGCCGACACACGCGCGGCGCCTCCCTAGAGCGCTTCCCAGTCAGTTCCACAAAAAACCCAACTAACACAAAAACCAGCCACTCATAACAAAAAAAACACTCCAAACAAGAACAGCACGCGCGCCAGCAAACGCCATCACAGACGAAGTCCTCTGAAATAGTTACTACATTTTATCTAACTAGCTTTAAAATACATTGTGAGATGGTGATAATAAAAGCCAGCCCGCTGGACCGATGACCTGAAGAAGGTGGCGGGGAGCGGGTGGATGAGGAAGGCGGAGGACCGTGTTTGGTGGCGCGCTCTTGGAAAGGCCTATGTCCAGCAGTGGACGCATACAGGCTGATGGATGGATGGATTATAAAAACCAATGGAATTCCTTGTAGGCTCCTTCTCTAATAGCTTGTTCACACAGGCTGCGTAAGCGTAGACGTAGCGCGAACCATTGCGTTGTAATGTATGGAACTGTATGAAACTTGGCACACCGCTTGCGTAAAGCGTGGACGTATGCGTGACCCGGTGTGTTAGGGGTTAACGCGCGTTTTTTTTAAATTTTTGGAGACCTCCACTTTTTTTGACGTAACATCCGTTAGGACAATTTTTTTCGAATAAAATATAGCCTATGTCACCTGGACCTTTGCAACGAATAAATTGACACGTCATTCATCTAAATCGGCCCAGTAGTTTAGGCACTATGTTGGAACACACAGAAACTTGATACAAACATACATACATACATAGACTGCTAAAATCATAACCCTTCCCTTTGGCTTTGCCGCAGTCGGGTACTAAAAACATCAACACGCACGAAACGTTTTGCGTCATCATTCCTCATACGCATGGCTAAGGTTTGGAATACTCTTCCGCGATCTGTGTTTCCTACCAATTACGATCCGGGTATCTTTAAAACAAGAGTGAATAGGCACCTTCTAGGTAAACGCGTCCCATCTTAGACCACATCATCACTTTCCATCAGGTGTGATTATAATCAAGCGCTTACCTATCCATACTAATATTATAAATGCGAAAGTGTGTCTGTCTGTCTGTCTATCTGCAACGCTTTCACGGCTCAACCGCTGAACCGATATTAATGAAATTTTGTACAGACTTAGGATACATTCCGGGGAAGGACATAGGCTACTTTTTATCCCGGAAAAACAAACAGTTCCCGCGGGATTCCTAAATACTCATCCGCTTGATCGATTCGTATGTTTGGTACCGAGGTAGCTTGCGTCCCTGTAGTTGACATAAGCAAATTTTTATACCGGAAAATCAAACAGTTCCCACGAGATCTTTAAAAACCTAAATCCACGCGGACGAAGTCGCGGGCATCCCCTAGTAGTGAATGAAAAAAAAACCTAACCTGGGTATCAACGAAGCTGTGTTTCTTACGCATATGCAGATGTAGTCCTCTCTCACCGATGAAAGAGAAACCGCACTGAGTGCATACGTAGTCTGAAGGGTGCTTTATACGAATATGGGACATCAGTGAGGTGCATTTACTGAAACAATATGTAACTGTAAGTTGATGTCAGAGAGACATTGTACCAAAAAATCGTTAAGGGGCATGAGACGGGTCTGCCCGCGAAATTCAAATTTAATTTGGTTTTTCGCAATTTGTAAAGTAATACGACAACCTAGGCTTATGGCATTTTAATTGCGCCAATGGCAGTATCATGGTCACAGGATTACATAAAAATCTTTACTTGAATTGGGTCCAGTTTAAGAAATTGGCTGTAGTATCGATTGTAACTCACAAATTAGTAGTTGGTTGGAGACATACTGACGTTTGGTATACATAATTAATGAGGATTACGACACAGTCATACTGACGTCACCATGTCTCGTGATTTTTGTTCGGCAGTGTGCACACTTTCAGCGATAAAGTTTAGATACAATGGCACCGATTCTGTTGTCTTTCTCTAAAATGAATTTAGAGTATCTGCATCCTCCTCCTTTTAGTATTGTTGAAAAGGGACGGAACATGAATTTTACGTTTAGAGACTCTAAATTTTAGTGCACGCTATAAATTTAAACAATATGCTCGCGACTGGCCGCTAAAGTCACGAGGTTTGACAGCTCTAAATTAAATTTAGAACTGTCAGGATGTGCCTGTCCTTTTCATATTACAGTAGTAAGAAGAGGATGCGAATACTCTAAAATTTAGTTGCCAACAGAATCAGTACCAATAACAGGCCTTTAAAGAGGTCACGACCTTCAGCAATGGGGGTACTCACGTGAATTTCTCTTCGCAGTGTGTACACTTATATATCTTCCCGTCGTGCCATCGTTCGTGATGTACTACCGCGGTTCTATGGTTGGAGACAAACTGACATTTGGTACATACATAATGACGATTACGACACGGCCATACTGACGTCACTATGTTGAGGTGACTTTTGTTCGGCAAAGTGCACACTTTCAGCGATAAAGGTTAGAAACAATTACAGATCTTTTAAGAGGTCGCGACCTTCAGCAATGGGGGTACTCACGTGAATTTTTCTTCGCAATGTGTACATTTATATATCTTCCCGTCGTGCCATCGTTCGTGATGTACTACCGCAGTTCTATGGTTTGAGACAAACTGACACTTGGTACATTTATATATAACGCGGTGATTGTACATATGCTTCTTGAGGGTGAATTTGCTTTTGAATCGAAGCCGGCACACATCGCACTCGAATAGGCCGAATTTCTGCAAAAGATTTAAATTATTAATTCCGTACTTAATCTAATATTATATTATACTAGAAGATACCCGCGACTTCGTCTGCGTGGATTTAGGGTTTTCAAAATCCCGCGAGAACTCTTTGATTTTCCGGGATAAAAAGTAGCAATGTGCTAATCTAAGTTATTATCTATCTCCATTCCAAATTTCAGCCAAATCTGTCAGTGGTTGCGTGAAAGAGTAACAAACATACATACACACACAAACACACATACATACATTACACACACAAACTTTCGCCTTTATAATGTTAGTGTGTGATGTGATGAAAAGGATGAACTGACGACATAGTTTCAATGTAATATGGTTCAAACCACCGGGTCTAAAAGTTGAGATGGAGATAGGCACTGCTTTCTCTAGTTAAATAATACAAAGAAAATAAGCGTTCAGGCTCAAAATGTTGAATTCCTAAAATGTTGAATTTACTAAAATGTTGAAATGTTCAACTAGTGTGAGCAGTGCTTCTTCAATTAGAACAAATGCCTTGCCAAGTTTTTTTATCGCGCTTTGATGTATTTTCAGCGCAACGCCGGATTTAAACGCAACGCTTTTTTAACGCTCGTGTGAATTAGGGCTGATAAAACTTTAAGCCCTAATTCGCACGAGCGTTTAAAAATCGTTGCGTTAAAACCCGGCGTTACGCTGATAATACAAAGTGCGCGTTAAAAAAGCGCCGACGTGTGAACAGATACTTGGGAATGCATTTGTTCTATTCGAACGCTTTTTTAACTCACGTTCAAAAAGCTCTCGTGCGAATGAGGCCTTAAAGACTCACATCCGTATGTCTATCCATATGTGCGTTGTAAGCCTCCAGATGGTAGTACCCTTTATAGCAAATATTACATTTGTGCGACGAATTCTTATAGTTATCCGACGCTTGCCTTTTCAGAATCTCAGCGATTTGTTGTTCTTGGGTTAATTCTATTTCTTCAATCAGTTTCAAGTCTAATTTAGTTTTTGGAACTCTTTTAGTACCGGGAGGAAGTTTTTTCTTTCTAACACGTTTCTTAACTATTTTGACTACAATATCGCTTAATTTATTCTCATTTACAGAATCCTTTTGGACAGGTTTCTTTTTCAAAACTCGATGTTCGGATTTGATTGGCTTCTTCCTTCCTTTAACAGTGTTTATTTTGGTTCTACTATTTCTAATTTGCTTCTTATTGATTATTTTCTCTCTCTTAATTTTTCGATCTGTTTCATTTCCCATATCATAGTTTAAATAATCAGTATCGTCACATACGTCGATGTCAATGTCATGATCTTTGGATTCGGTATCATTTTTTAGATCTTTTATGGCGCTCTGATTTTTTTTATTATCAGTGTCATCTTTTGAAATGATAATGGCACCATCAAAAGTGTCACTATTAAATATTTCGACCTCACATTTTACATTGAAGATTGGTTCAGTATCTTCTAAGACTACGCTTTCTTTTTTAACATCTTTTTTTTGTGGGTTATAATGAATTTTTATATCTGTTAGGTGAAAGTCGCAGTAGTCTGGTTCGTATATTTTCTTGCCAATATTGGATGATAACTGGTTTTCTTTTCGGTCAATAGTCCTTATGTTTTGTGTTGTTAACTGCAAAATTAATTTTATTTAATCCAATTTGTGGCTCTCATTGATAGTGAATATTTTCACACGAATATACAAAAAAAGGAATTTGCTCATTTTGCTCATTCTGAATTCTTTTTTAGGGTTCCGTACCTCAAAAAGAAAAATGGAACCCTTATAGGATCACTTTGTTGTCTGTCTGTCTGTCTGTCTGTCCGTCGTGTCTATCGAGAAACCTATAGAGTACTTCCCGTTGACCTAGAATCATGAAATTTGGCAGGTAGGAAGGTCTTATAGAACAAGTACAGGAATAAATCTGAAAACCACGAATTTGTGGTTACATCATTTAAAAAAAAAATGTGTTTCAATTTTGAAAGTAAGATAACTATACCAAGTGGAGTATTATATGAAAGGGCTTTACCTGTACGTTCTCAAACAGTTTTTTATATATCGTGCAAAATGTCGGAACATAATACCCGAGTACGGAACCCTCAGAGCGCGAGTCTGACTCGCACTTGGCCGATTTTTGATTTATAGACTAGTGTTTGCTATAATCAGACCTGCTGGTAAATGAGCAGCCTAAGATGAAGTACGCATGCCTTTTTGCCATTGTATTTTGAGCAATTATAGTTTTATTCCTTAACTAGAGGATGCCCGCGACTTCATCCGCGTGGATTTAGGTTTTTAAAGATCCCGTGGGAACTGTTTGATTATCCGGGATAAAAGTTACCTATGTCAATTACAGGGATGCAAGCTACCTCAGTACCAAATTTCATACAAATCGGTTAAGCGGATGGGTGTTTAGGAATCCTGTTGGAACTGTTTGATTTTTCGGGAAAAAAGTAGCCTATGTCCGTTCCCGGGATATAAGCTAACCCTGTACCAAATTTCGTCAGAATCGGTTAAACTGTTGGTCCGTGAAAACGTAGCAGACAGGCAGGCAGACAAACAGATAGACACACTTTCGCATTTATAATATTTGTCTGGATTATTTAATTAAGCAAGGTAATATTAAGTTGCCTTACTGTTTCATGCTTCTTAACCAAATCCTGCAGCAAACGATATGCCCTCAGACTCTTGTCTCGGAATGTGCTGCAGTTGCCCAGCCTGTGGGCACACTCTGTGCAGAACTGGGGTACAAAGTGGACATCGCCTTGCAGCTGTAGCTATGTAAATATATTCATCATTCATTATTTAGGGCACAGACAACAGACAGAAACGTTTAAAAGCGGAAACCAGCCCAGAGACAAGAGTTATTTAGAGACAAAGGTGATAGATAGTCTAGTGGGTTTTTTTATTCAGATACAAGTTAGCCCATGACTGAAATCTCACCAGGTGGAGTCCAAGGTTGATAGAGCGCACTTTGACTTTGACTTAAGACACTGTTAAAACGAGACAGCGCTATACCGCGGGCATAAATCTGTCTCGTTTTAACGGAAACTTATTCCGTAAAAAATAAAAATAAAAATAAATAAATACACTACAAAATTAGTACAGAAGAAACACATACAAAGCACAAAAAAATATAGGCAGGTATGTTCAATTTGGCGGCCTTATCGCTACCCTGCGATCCCTTCCAGGTAACTAAAATGGTGCAAAGGACATAGCTACAGTCTACAGATATTAGAAACAGGTGGTGTAAGTATATACATTAATGTATAATATTATCTGTGTTTCCTACCAATTACAATCCGGGTATCTTTAAAACAAGAGTGAATAGGCACCTTCTAGGTAAACGCGTCCCATCTTAGACCACATCATCACTTTCCATCAGGTGTGATTGTGATCAAGCGCTTACCTATAGTGAATACAAAAAAATGATTCAAAAAAGTAGGTACTTGTTAAAATTTAATTGTAAAAAAATATTTTTATTTATTTACAATTTTTTTCTAACAGTAAAATAAGAAAATTAAAAAAAATTAGAAAATAGACAGGCACTTATAACTTACGGAAATACCGGTCAGTTTTTGAAATTCCGCAGCCAGGTTATATTTGTGGACTGGGTACAGTTTACAGTTCTCAGTGGTATCTAGACATATCATGCAGAACTGGAAATAGACAATAGATTTCTTTAAGTCCATGTGATTAGTCTAAAAGCTAACTTTGGAGGTCCATCTGCCAATTGCCTTTTCACAGTGCATTTAGACCAGGGGTGTCAAACTAATTTTCCTAAAGGGCCATCATTAAGATTCAGAGTGTGTTAGCGGGCCAGAGTCTTTGAAAACTAAAACACATAGTTACTTAATTGTTAATAATATCTTTATGTAGTTATATAGTTAACACAGATTCTTAAATAAAGGTTTTTGAAAGGTTTTTTTTGAGCCACAAGATTCGGACATCTGAGTTACAATACAATTACTCCAAGGAGTTCTCTTGTTTTTGATAAGATTATCAAGACTCATGGAAATCATATTTACCACGCAGCGCAGCTCAAGTGTGTTGGGAGCGTTAGAATTGCGTAGGGCTTACTTGCACGCCTCGCAAGTGGCATCGAGTGCTGACTGTCTAAAAATTCTCAATGGTGGCGAGGGCCGTATTGAATTAGCCAGAGAGCCGGACCCGGCCCGTGGGCCTTACTTTGACATACCTGCTTTAGACCTTCATCTCATGAAAATAGAATAACACTTCAACACTACCGGAACACTAAATTGCCTGGCTAACAGTCTAGCTGGTAGGTCCAACCACAGCTGAAGCCTTTCACCAGACAAGTTCATTTTTTTAAACTACTGCATAGCTTTTATCGCGGGCTTTGAGCGCGGCGACCGAATCAAGAAATTCCGTGACGAAAATGAACTTATGACCCCCCACTCCGAGCGGCACAGCGCCACACCGCTGTGCCGGTCGGTGTTGAAAGCCGTCTAACGTCGTTTCAGTTCGGCAGACTTCGGCACGGTGTTTGTGTGCGTGCGACTAGACGCTAATAGACTAGCTGTTAACTGCTCATAACTGATTCTATTGCATAAGTTGATAAAAAATGCTATGCAATAGCTTTAGTGTGGCAGTCCCCGAGTGCCACACATATTTTTTTTTATTTTTTTTATAAAGAATGTTAGCTATGCTTATCATGACTAACACTCCCCCTCCAATTCAGCTTAAAGCTTGTGCCAAGAGTGGGAACGACAATAGTGCAACGGGTGGGGTTTGAACCGCCAACCTTTCGGAATTCAGTCCGCTCCTCAACCGTTGAGCTATCGAGGCTCCAGCCTTTAGATTAGCATCAATTCACTGGCATCATTTAGTATTACAAGTGTAAATTAAAAATTTATAACACCCCCCACAAGTGAAGGTTACAGTAACTAGAAAAGATCCGATAACTTTCAAATAGCTAAAGCAAATATAAATTGGATTATAGCTAAGAACACTCTCGATTAACCCACCTTTCAAACATAAAAAAAACTAAATTAAAATCGGTTCATTAGTTTAGGAGCTATGATGCCACAGACAGATACACACATCATTATAACACCCCTCTTTTTGGGTTGGGGGTTAAAAATAAGAGTGATGGGTCAAAATATCTCACCTGTGCTGGTAATGGTATAGCACTGCTCACTAAACCACTGTCTATATCAAAATCCATATTGCCAATATAGATAGTCTAAGCACCATCTGCTAATATGTGCTCTTCTTTACTTTGTGTAAGGTCCATGCTATTTGCCAGTATTGCTTACAAATCTGTAATATAATCCATACTAATATTATAAATGCGAAAATGTGTCTGTCTGCTACCTTTTCACAGCCCAACAGTTTAACCGATTCTGTCAAAATTTGGTACAGGGTTAGTTTATTTAGTAAATAATTTAATTCAGCAGTTAATGTGTGAAGGTGAAAAGTTCGGACGGACAATTTTTCACATATATATCAGTAAACATGTTACTACCTACATGTACTAATTCAGTAGGTATGGATTATATACTTACTATTTCAGGTAGATCTACTTATTGGTTGCTCAACAGATCTGGTACAAATTAAATTATTTCATTTATTACTTTTTATTTATTTAACTTCTAAATTCTGGTGTCATGGTCAGATATGAGTTATGACCTATTTTATTGTTCTCTAAAGAATCTATAGTCACCATTCACCAACTTTAACTTCGACTACGATTAATTATAACAACCATAATGGTGCTTTAATTAAAAGTTTACTTATTATTTACACTTTAATTGAACATTTCATTTTCTAAAATACAGAATGACAAAATAATTTGTAAACAAATTGTAAGAACAGTGAACAGAAGAACATAGTGATCAAATCAAAGAGTTTTTTTTTTTTTCTGTCTCGTCTGGCTTTACAGAGATAAGCCAATGTCAAGTTTGTAGTTATTTACAAGTTAGGAAAACTAGGTAGGTATATGATAAGTACGGACTTCGTCTGTGCTGGCGGTCGCCAACACACGCGCGGCGCCCCTTTAGAGCGCTTCCCAGTCAGTTCCACCACCAAAAACACCAACTAACACAAAAACCAGCCACTCTTAACAAAAAAAAACACTCCAAACAAGCACAGCACGCGCGCCAGCAAACGCCATGCCATCACAGACGAAGTCCGAGTATATATTATATAAACATTATATATGTTCTAGTAGTGATTACCTATATGTTATTAGTCTGTGGTGATTACCATGATTACATACTCCGACCGATATGGATTTTTTTTGTTTGAAAGGGGATACTTTGCAGCCAGGTGGTCCCATATTTTGGTGAAGATCTGATGAATATCTTCGGAGACGGAGAACAGAACTCCTCGATGGACAACAGTAAATTGCTCGCGATCAGTGTAATAGCTTAGTAAACGATTACAATAAACTCTTTGGAGTAAACTAGCATATTCACCGACCAGAAACAAAAGGCATATTATAGTAGGCTGTGCAGTGGGGCCACTAAAAATTTTGAAATAAATTTCTTTATACATACAGCTCTGGTTTCTCGCATGGATCTAGGAATTTAGCACAGGTTCAGTCAGTTGGACAACAATGTTGGAACGTCTATAGTGGTTTTATTATTTTGACATTGAAGAACTTTTATAATTTGTTTTTGATTGTTATTCGTCTGTGGTCTTTCATCTTTGTTTTGGTCAGATTCCAGAGACATGCTACATCTCTGTCGGATTCCTGGTCTGTGGTTTTGGTTTGTATACATTTACTCTTTGGTTTGTTTCTCCAACTGGTATATAGTGATCTGTGGCTGCTGTCAATCAACTGTCAAATATCAATTATAGACCATAGATCGAAAAACAACCAAAACAATACCAAAAAAGCTTGAAAGATATAGTTGATTGATTGATATTATATCAATTTTTTCAAATATGGTGTGTTGTTGAAGTTGTTTATTATTAAATAACAATAATTGCCTAACACTTGAGTAAATTATAAAGAAGGCATCGACTAAGGCAGCCGAGGGTTGACTGTAATGTGGAAAACCATATTACAAATACTCAGTGATACATTGACCCTATGCCAGCGTTTTTGATGTTACTTTGAGGCACGGGTTTATCTGTTTGTACGTGCTTATCTCAGAAACTACCGTATATATTTTCTTGCGGCTTACATGCTCTAATGTGATCCAATGGATTAGTGGATTGTTTGAGAACGTATGTGGATAAGTTATAAAGATTTAAAGTGGTAAGTAGGTACTAAGTATGCGAAAATTGCGCTATCTTAAAGCTTTTTTGGCGAATGCTGTTTAAACTGTTAAAATCCTAATAATATTATAAATATGAAAGTGTGGATGTTTGGATGTTTGTTACTCAATTACGCTAAAACTACTGGATGGATTTGACTGAAAGGAATGGAAATAGATTATACCCAGGATTAACACATAGGCTACTATTTATCCCAGAAAATCTAAGAGTTCCTATGGGAACTCTTTGATTTTCCCGGATAAAAGGTAGCCTATGTCCTTCCCCGGGATGTAAGCTAACTCTGTACCTTTCATCAAAAATCGGTTAAACTGTTGGGCCGTGAAAAGCAGACAGACAGACACAGATGCACTTTCACATTTATAATATTATTATTAGTATAGTATGGATATGGATTTTGAATTTTTTGTATTCTACAGATGATAATAGTACAGAGATCTTCAGGTTAACAATATGGATAAGATGGAGCATGAAATACATTGCGAGCAGCAAAGTGCCAGATACTGGGAATCTTTGCCTGAACAGGTGAGTCATTCATTCAAATTGGGTTCAATTTCTGATTGTTAAACAATGATGTAGATGTGATAAATAATAATTAATACATTATAAAATATCTATATATTTATTACTATAAAGTATCTATTTATGTATTATAGCTGTGCCCGCGACTTCGTTCGCGTGGAATCAGCGCGCTTTATATAGCCACGGACGCTCAGGCGCGAGGCGTGTAGTACGTACTCTGTACGTTAAAAATGTTCGCCGTGATTCTTTAAATTGACATAACTTTTTTATTTATGAACCGATTGACATGAAATAAACACTTAATGTTAAGTGAAGCTTACTACAATATATTAGTGAAAACCGTATCTTAATCGAATAAGCCGTTTCTGATATTAGCGTGCACAAGCATACGGAAAAACAGACAAAAAAATTTTAATTACAATTTCGGGTTCGGCATCAATATAATAACAACCCCTGCTACTTTTTTTTATATATTTCCATTGTACAGACACCACTTTTCTACAATTTTATTATATGTATAGATAGTACGCATTTTTTCGTGAGCCTTATTTATATACTAAAATTACTTGCATATTATATAATATAACATAATACAGTGGACCCCCGGTAATCCGACAAACATTTTGCAGGGCAGTGTCGGACTATCGAATTTGTTGGATTATAGAGTACTGCCTAAGACACCCTATAGTCCGGAAATGTTTACAAAAGAGTACCTTCTTCTTCTTCTTTTTCTCTTTGGGCTGGTTTCCGCACTTAAACGTTTCCGTCTGTTGTGAGTGTGTTGCCCCTCCCCGCCGAAGTCTTCACTCCAGCCATCCAAGCTCGCTCCAGAAGCCAAGTAGACCGCCCAGGTTGCAGAGGACTTCATGGAAAAGAGTACCTTGTAATCCGACAAATTACAGATCCAATGATAAGATTCTATATGTTATATGTATAGATTTACTCTGAAGTACAAATCATGCTTCATTATGTATGTCAAATTTAGTAAATTAAACAATATTAACGTCATTGATGCTATAAAACTTGCAAAAAATAATAACTTTACATAAGGAAATAAGTATGTTCAAACAAATCTACATATTAAAATAAGAAGATTGTCAAAAATATTCAATAATAATACATGTAGCAATGTAATAGACATGTCGGATTACAGGGGGTGCCCGATTATACAGGGTTTATTAGTGTGATTAGTGTGATAACGTCTAAACATCTCTGGTCTGGTCTGGTAAGAGGCTACGGCCGTGGCTAGTTACCACCCTACCGACAGAGACGTGCCGCCAAGCGATTTAGCGTTCCGGTACGTGTAGAAACCAAAGGGTCTAATGCAATCTGCCGTACCCCGTCCAGGTTAGCCCACTTCCTTCTTAGACTGCATCATCACTTACCAGGTGAGATTGCAGTCATTGGCTAACTTGTGTCTGAATTAAAAAAAAAAACTTTTTCCTTTTCAGTTCTGCATGATATGCCTGGCCACCAGCGAAGAGTACAAGCTGTACCCAGCTAACATGTTTAACTTGGATGTGGAATTTAAACAGTTGACTGGAATTTCGGTTTGTTGTCTGTTAATTTATTTGTCCGTCTTCTCTCCCACTTGCTCATTTGTGAATATGTAAGAGTACAACTCGTGCTGTCTCGCTCATAGTTCGCGTGTACAAAACATGGCGCACGCAACAACCTGCTTGGGCTGCAACGCTGGTTGGGCTGGGATATATTTAAAAACCGGCCAAGTGCGAGTCAGTTTCGTGCACCGAGGGTTCTGTACTTGGACATTTTTTCCGACATGTTACACGACAAATCAAAAACTATTATTGCATAGAAATAAATAAAAATCTGTTTTAGAGTGTACATGTAAAGCCCTTTCATATGATACCCCACTTGGTATAGTTATCTTACTTTGAAAATTGAAATACATTTTAATTATTTTGTGTGACTTCACGGTTTCCAGATTTATTCCTTTACTTGTGCTATAAGACCTAACTACCCGCCAAACATGATTCTAGGTCAACGGGAAGTATCTCATAGGTTTTCTTGACAGACGCGACAGACGGACAGCCAAGTGATCCTATAAGGGTTCCGTTTTCCTTTTTGACGTACAGAGCCCTAACAAATGCTCTTTTATTACAGTTGCAAGATGACATGCAGTTTGCGCCACAGTTTTGCTCAGAATGTGCTCAGAGGCTGAGCAATTCCAGAAAATTCAGAGAGAAAAGTCTGAGGGCATATCATTTACTGTTGGGATTGTTTGAGAAGCATAAAACGGTAAGAGACTTATTATCTTCTAGAGGATGCCCGCGACTTCGATAGTTGGACTATGGAATTTGTCGGATTATATAAAGTAGGTACTGCCTAATACCCCATCTAATCCGGATTTTTACCTTACGGACGGTACGGAGTACCTTGTAATCTGACATATTATTATAGATCCAATGATAAGATTCTATAATTTATAATTTATTTAATAATCGGACAACACAGATCCATTAGTGTTAGTAACAAAAAACTTAAAAATTATGTTAGTACTTAAACACTAAGTAGTTAGTAACAATACAAACTTAAAAACTATGTTAGTACTTAAACTTCTATGTATAAAATTATGTATAACATACTTCAGAGTATGTATAACATTATATATACTCTGAAGTACAAATCATACTGCATGTATGTCAAATTTAGTAAATTCAATAATAATAGACTTGTTGGATTACAGGGGGTGCCGGATTACCGGGCGTCCACTGTAGATTAAACTAGATGATGCCCGCGACTTCGTCCGCGTGGTTTTAGGTTTTTCAAAGTCCCGTGGGAACTCTTTGATTTTCCGGGATAAAAAGTAGCTTATGTGCTAATCTTGGATATTATCTATCTCCATTCCAAATTTCAGCCAAATCCGTCCAGTAGTTTTTGCGTTAAGGAGTAACAAACACACACACAAACTTTCACATTTATAATATTAGTGTGATGTGATGGAGAAGCCATGAAATGCTAACAAACAGACGGACAGTTTTGCACCTATAATATTAATATGACATATTATGTTTTCAGTTAACAATGCAAATTATAAAGACAGTAGACAGAAAAGACAAGAAACTGGCATCTAACATAGCTAAGAAACTATACCAACCGAACCACTGCGATATGTACTTGATAGAAATGAAAAGAAATCAAGATTTGACTGTGTATCAAACTCAAGAAAACAATGTAAATACTGATGAAACAAAAGTTTTTCAAAATAAACCACAAGGTACTGAACGTATTATTAAATTACTATAGGATGCCCGCGACTTCGTCCACGTGGATTTAAGTTTTTAAAGATCCCGTGGGAACCATTTGATTTTCCGGGATGAAAAGTTGCCTATGTCAATTACAGGGACGGTACCAAATTTCATACGAATCGATCAAGTGGATGAGTATTTAGGAATCCCGCGGGAACTGTTTGTTTTCCGGGATAAAAAGTAGCCTATGTCCTTCCCCGGAATGTATCCTAAGTCTGTACAAAATTTCATTAAAACTGGTTCAGCGGTTGAGCCGTGAAAGCGTAACAGACAGACAGACAGATAGACAGACAGACAGACAGACACACTTTCGTATTTATAATATTAGTATGGATCGTATTACATTGTATATTTTTAGTAAAGCAGGCGTTATTTTGCGGAAGTCTTTGACATGCAAGGAACCAAAAGCTTAATTTGCTATAATCCGCCAAACCAACGAAATCTGTATGGTGCAACATGCAGCATGCGACATGCACCGCCCGCCCTCCCACTGATAAACATGCAGGAAAAGCCAGCCACCAAGCAAGTCACACGCAGCACCACCACGCAGCACCACACAAATTCCAACACCACTCGACGCGCGTTTCGCCCCGACACCGGAGCATCCTCAGGAGATGTAGACCTCACAATGTTTAATTGCACTTTACACCATACAGATTTCTTTGATTTGTCGGATTATAGCAAATTAAGCTTTTGGTTCCTAGTATTTTATATTTTAATAGCTTTAATTTTATTTTAATTAATAACTATCTGATGCCCGCGACTTCGTCCGCGCGCATTTATGTTTTCAAAATTCCCGTGGGAACTCTTTGGGGAACTATTTTTCGGGATAAAAAGACTATATCACTCTCCAGGCCTTTAACTAGAGCCTCAATAGCTCAACCGGTAAAGGAGTGGACTGAAAACCGAAAGGTCGACGGTTCAAACCCCGCCCGTTGCACTATTGTCGTACCTACTCCTAGCACAAGCCTGACGCTTAGTTGGAGAGGAAAGGGGAATATTACTCATTTAACATGGCTTATAGTCTTTTTTTTTTTTTTAAAAAAAACTATATCCATACAAAAAGTCACGTCGATTCGTTCCGTCGCGACGTGATTGAAGGTCAAACCAATTAACCAACAAACACTTTCGCATTTATGATACGGGTAGTGGCTAGTGAGGTAGTGACAATAATTGGTGTGTGAACATCTACTGAAGTAGAACTAGAGGATGCCCGCGACTTCGTCCGCGTGGATTTAGGTTTTTAAAAATCCCGTGGGAACTGTTTGATTTTCCGGGATAATGCCTATGTCAATTACAGGGACGCAAGCTACCTCGGTACCAAACATACAAATCGGTTAATCGAATGGGTTTTTAGGAATCCCGTGGGAACTCTTTGATTTTCGGGGATAATAAGTAGCCTAGGTTCGTCCCCGGGATATAAGCTAACTCTATAGCCGTCAGAATCGATTAAACCGTCGGGCCGTGAAAAGGTAGCAGACAGACAAACAGACAGACGCACTTTCGCATTTATTATACACTAGCTGATGCCCGCGACTTCGTTCGCGTGGATCCGTTCAGTTCGTTTCAGCCCAATCCGACCAGTAGTTTTTGCGTGAAGGAGTAACAAACATACACACACACACACACACACACACACACACACACACACACATACAAACTTTCGCCTTTATAATATTAGTGTGACTAGCCGATGCCCGCGACTTCGGCCGCGTAGACTTAGGTTTTTCGAAACCCCGTGGAACCTCTTCGATTTTCCGGGATAAAAAGTAGCTTATGTGCTAATCCAGAATATAATCTATCTCCATTCCAAATTTCAGCCAAATCCGTCCAGTAGTTTTTGCGTGAAGGAGTAACAAACATACACACACACACACACACACACATACAAAGTTTCGCCGTTATAATATTAGTGTGATTAGTGTGATAGTGTGATATTAAGTATTGATGTTTCTTGCAAATAAATAATTTCAATTCACAGACACAGTTACAGAACTAGAAATTAAGGATGAAGTCGAAGATCTACTTCCAAATAATGATGCTACTGACATTTTTAAAAATGAAATCGTCAATGAGCCTACAGTTAAAAGCAACAGAAATGATTTGGAATCAAGAGATTATGACATTGATATTGATGTTAGTGATGATAATATTAATGATTGTGATACGGATTTGGCTAAAGATCAACATGTTAAAAAAGAAAATCTAGACACAAAATCAGGCACAGTTAAAAATGATGCTAGAAAAAAAACAGCCACTCGTAAAGTTAATGCTTTGAAAAGGAAGAAGGCAATCAAATCAGAAAAACCGATTCGTGTCAGAAAGAGACCTGTCAAAAAGATTTTGACTAATGATGTAAAAGATGTGGTTGTTAGAAAAAGGAAGACTACAAAAAAGCCGCCAGTTAATAAATTAGACTTGAAATCGGTCGAAGAGGTGAAACTAACTGTGGAAGAGCAAAAAGCTGAAATAGAAAAGCGAAAAAATTTAGACAACTATACGAATTCGTGGTATAAATGTGATTTTTGTTACAAAGGATTCCACCGTTTGGAGCCTTATAACGCTCATATGGAAAGACACACAGATGTGAGTTGTTTTTAACCCCCACCCAAAAAGAGGGGTGTTATAAGTTTGACGTGTGTATCTGTCTGTGGCATCATAGCTCCTAAACTATTGAACCGATTTTAATTTAGTTTTTTTTTTTGTTTGAAAGGTGGCTTGATCGAGAGTGTTCTTAGCTATTATCCAAGAAAATCGGTTCAGCCGTTTGAAAGTTATCAGCTCTTTTCTAGTTACTGTAACCTTCACTTGTTGGGGGTGTTATAAATTTTTAATTTACACTTGTTAACCTGTTTCAGAAATTTGGTTTATTTGAATGTGAAGTATGCCACACTCGCTATAGAAGCGAAAGGCTCAAAAGAAAACATTTCAATTATAACCATTGCTATATGTATAAATGTACCGAGTGTCCGTATGTCACCACCCACCGAAATTCGGCAGTCCTCCACCAGCGCTGGCATGATGGCAAAGTTTACAAATGTATTCACTGTGATATGAAGTTTAGGTGAGTGTCCCCGTTTCTAAGGCTGCTTTTCCACCAGAGATGTGCTATGCAGCTATGCTACAAAGATGTGAAATCTACGCTACGAAAATATGTGACCGTTTCCATCAATACTATTGTCATGATTTTTACAATTTTATATTCTATAGCACGGCATTCGCAATATTTTTTGTATAATCTGTGAGTTTTGTAGTGGCAACATTAACTAGGATCTGATTGGCCAAATTAAAATAATCCAGTTTGCCACGCAAATGCTTTGGCCAATCAGAACGTAGAACTATCTTGGACGAATAGATTGTGGGGAAAGTGGGGAGAGTGAGAAATTTGAGAGAGGAAAACGAAAACGGAGCATTGAGCATTCATTCTAGTTGGTCAATCAGTAGAGAGAGCTTGTGTGTTAATTTGTACTAGTGATATAAGAAATATGGTGATCTATGTATTTAAGTTAGTAAAAGTGATAAACTGAAGTCTCTGGGTTTTGTATTTATCAAACTATGTAGCTGTGCGAGGAGGATGCGTTATGAAGATGCGCCGCCGCAAAGTAGCTGCGCGAGAAAGATGCGCAGCTCGAGCTATGCGATGTATCGATAGTAGGGGAGCGGTGAGAGCGACGCGGTGAGGAGAGGCGCTCACGCGTCCTGACGCGCCTGCACATAGCTACACCACTCGCGACGGCCCATAGCAGGCATCCATAGCACGAATCCTTCCATTGATCACACTAATATTATAAAGGCGAAAGTTTGTATGTGTGTATGTGTGTGTGTGTATGTTTGTTACTCCTTCACGCAAAAACTACTGGATGGATATGGCTGAAATTCGGAATGGAGATAGATAATATCCTGGATTAGCACATAGGCTACTTTTTATCCCGGGAAACCAAAGAGTTCCCACGGGATTTCGAAAAACCTAAATCCACGCGGATGAAGTCGCGGGGGTCAGCTAGTTACTGATAAGCATGAACACTTTCAGCGCTCGTGGTTCGAAATAACTTTTTCTAAGCTCAGCCTTAAGTTTCAGTTAAAACGAGACAGACTTATTCCAGCGGTATAACGCTGTCTCGTTCTAATAGCCTAAGGGTGCCTTTCCACCAGAGATGTGCTATGCTATGTTGCTATGGATGCGTTTGATATCCACCAATCATATTCATCGGTGCACATAGCTTACCACTGGTGGAAACGGATTCAACTAAGATATGTTTTTATATGGAAGGATGCGTGCTATGGATGCCTGCTATGGGCCGTCGCGAGTGGTGTAGCTATGTGCAGGCACGACAGGACGCGTGAGCGGCTCTCTCCTCACCGCGTCGCTCTCACCGCTTCCCTACTATCGATACATCGCATAGCTCGAGCTGCGCATCTTTCTCTTATTTCTTCAATAATTAAAATGATTTCAGTAAATGCTCGACACTGAAGTCGCACGAGCGTATAAAGCACCCTTCAGACTTCGTGTGCTCTCAGTGCGGTTTCTCTTTCATCGGTGAGAAGGGGCTGCGGTCGCATATGGACAAGAAACACCCCTTTGACGACACGGAGGTACTTTTTTAGGGTTCCGTACCTCAAAAAGAAAAACGGAACCCTTATAGGTTCACTTTGTTGTCTGTCCGTCTGTTAAGAAACCTATAGGGTACTTCCCGTTGACCTAGAATCATGAAATTTAGTAGGTAGGTAGGTCTTATAGCACAAGTACAGGAATAAATCTGAAAACCGCGAATTTGTGGTTATATCATTTAAAAAAAATTAAAATATGTTTCAATTTTCAAAATAAGATAACTATACCGAGTGGGGTATCATATGAAAGGGCTTTACCTGTACATTCTAAAACTGATTTTTATTTGTTTTTATGCATAATAGTTTTTGATTTATGCATTCGTGCAAAATGTTGGAAAAAATACCCCAGTACGAAACCCTCAGTGCGCGAGTCCGACTCGCACTTGGCCGGGTTTTTTAGTGGTCTGTACCTCAAAAAGAAAAACGGAACCCTTATAGGATCATTTTGTTGTCTGTATGTCTATCCGCTTGTCTTGTCTGTTAAGGGTAAACCTATAAATAAATAAATAAATAAATACTATACTATAGGGTACTTCCCGTTGATCTAGAATCATGAAATTTGGCAACTAGATAGGTCGAAAATCTCTGGAAAATCAGAAAACCGTGAATTGTGGTTACATCACAAAAAAAATTAAAATGTGTTCACAAGAATATAAATTTACTAAATCACATATAGATGGCTTTGTTGTCATTAACTTGCAGCCTTGCACATACAGACAGACAACAAAGTGATCCTATAAGGGTCCCGTTTTTCCTTTTCAGCTACGGAACCCTAAAAGAATAACATCATAATTCCTTTTCACGTCTTCAAGAACTAGTTATAACGTATGCACTATTCCAGAACTTAGCCGGTCCGTTGTGTGAGCCATGCAACATACGCTTCGCTTCCGAAGACGCGTACATGCAACACATGTTCGCGTCCCCCAAACACGCCTCTGCCGAACTACTCCGACCCAACTGTCCGCTGCAGAACAGAACCACCACTACTAATCAAAAGCCCATCGATTGCGAACAGGTGAGTTGTATTGTATATACACTATTACAGAACTTAGCCGGTCCGTTGTGTGAGCCATGCAACATACGCTTCGCTTCCGAAGACGCGTACATGCAACACATGTTCGCGTCCCCCAAACACGCCTCTGCCGAACTACTCCGACCCAACTGTCCGCTGCAGAACAGAACCACCACTACTAATCAAAAGCCCATCGATTGCGAACAGGTGAGTTGTATTGTACATACACTATTCCAGAACTTAGCCGGTCCGTTGTGTGAGCCATGCAACATACGCTTCGCTTCTGAAGCCGCGTACATGCAACACATGTTTGTTTACTCCAAAATATATTCTCTTTATGAATGTACAGGTAAAGCCCTTTCATATGATACCCCACGTGGTATAGTTATCTTACTTTGAAAATTGAAACACATTTAAATATTTTTTTCTATGTAATGTAACCACAAATTCGCAGTTTTCAGATTTATTCCTTTACTTGTGCTATAAGACCTACCTACCTATCAAATTTCATGGTTCTAGGTCAACTGGAAGTACCCTATAGGTTTCTTGACAGACATACAGACAGACAACAAGGTGATCCTAGAAGGGTTCCGTTTTTCCTTTTGAGGTACGGACCTTAAAAACTGCCATTCCCCTTCCAGGTTAGCCCGCTTCCATCTTAGACTGCATCATCACTTACCACCAGGTGAGATTGCAGTCAAGGGCTAACCTGTATCTGAAATTTAAAAAAAAAATCGCCCTTCGGATTATAGTCTGTTGAGCAGTATGACTCAATCAATCAATCAGCCTGTTTGCGTCCAAGTGATCCTTATGGGTTCCGTTTTTCCTTTTGAGGTACGGAGCCCTAAAAAAAATCTTCCTCTTTTTCAGTGTGGTATGAGACTGCTGGGTGTTCGCAGATACGAAATGCACTTTAGGGCGAAGCACCCGGACAAGACTCGCAGCCAGTTCCCGAAGGGGAGCCCCAAACAACCACGTGATAAGTCCAGAGCTGTTATGAAGTCCCGCCCCAAGGCTGTGTGCGAAAAGTGCGGGAAAGTATACCCGGTAAGATATTATAGTCATTATATTATAGGTCTGTCGTAGAACCGACGGCCGATGGGGCAGACGTGTTCTGGAGTGGAGACCGCGTACCGGTAAGCGCAGTGTGGGACGACCTCCAGCCCGCTGGACCGATGACCTGAAGAAGGTGGCGGGGAGCGGGTGGATGAGGAAGGCGGAGGACCGTGTTTGGTGGCGCGCTCTTGGAAAGGCCTATGTCCAGCAGTGGACGCATACAGGCTGATGGATGGATGGATGGATGATATTATAGGTATACATTTACATCCACACTAATATTATAAATGCGAAAGTGTGTCTGTCTGTCTGTCTGCTACCTTTTCTCGGCCCAACAGTTTAACCGGTTCTGACGAAATTTAGTACAGGGTTAGCTTATATCCCGGGGACGGACATAGGCTACTTTTTATCCCTGAAAATCAAAGAGTTCCCACGGGATTCCTAAAGACCCATCCGCTTAACCGATTTGTATGGGTACCGAGGTAGCTTGCGTCCCTGTAATTGACGTAGGCATTTTATCCCGGAAAATCAAACAGTTCCCACGATGTAAAAAACAATTTTTAAGTATTGAAAGTCAATAGTTTCCTAAAGAATCCAGCTCTGTAATAAAGTTCCACCCCAAAGCTGTGTGCGAAAAGTGCGGGAAAGTATACCCGGTGAGATAAATAAATGGACTGTGATCACACGACGTCGCGTCATTTGCAAGTTACAACGACTTCGTGTGGACCCCAGTTTCGAAGGAGATTTCCAAGTACAGTAGAGCCTCGATAATCCGTACTCTGAACAATCCGAACGCCGCTGTAATCCGAACTGCCGACTGCCCCTCTCTCTCCCTTACCGTGACCGCTGATCTTATATGTATTTTGTTACGCAAGAGACTGACGAGTCTGGGAATGACGAGTCTTTTGTTGACAATACTTCAGCTTTAAATGTCAAGAAAATTCCTCATTCACAAGCACTGAATACTTGTTTAGATTGGGCTGATGAAAATGACTTGTCTTTATCCGAAAAGATGATGCTGCGTAATTTGTGGGACAAAGCCTTTTTTTGGTCAATAAATAGAACCCGCCAAACTAAAATTGATGACTTTATGAATAAGTAACGTATTTTGTGGTTTAAATATGTGTTTTATAGTACCTGAATAAATATTTTTTGTCAAAATATATTTGCATTTTTTTTAACATACTGTAATCCGAACGCTCCGTGAGTCCGAACAGGGGTTATTTTTTGGTAGTTCGGATTATCGAGGCTCTACTGTAATAATTATAATCCGCGTAATAAATGCAACGCTATAGCACAACACCACCTCAAAGCTATGTGTGAAAAATGCGCTCTTGGTGAGATAAATAAATAAAATGCATTCACGCGACGTCGCGTTATTTGCAACTTGCCCGCGACTTCGCGAAGATTTAAGTACATATTTGAAAATTCCATTAAAACTCTTTGATTTTCCGTTATAAAAGTAACGTATAAGTACGTCCATTAAGCTATCTCTGTACCTCCAAGTGAAAAAGTAACAGATAGAGTTACATAGCACATTATCAGTCAATTTTCTAATGTTATGTAATGAACATCACGCGATGTCGCGCGATTCACATAATTGATATCAGCGTGGACACCGAAAATAAATTACTAATGTGTCTACGGTAGCCCACGCGCCTTCAACATATGTATCACGCGATGTCGCGTGACGGACCAAATAGATATCACTCGATGTCGCGTGATGTAATTTTTTTACGTGTCCACAGACGTCGAGGCGTCTAATTCAGCACATGCAAATGCACACTGGAGAGAAACTGTACAAATGTACGATATGCGATAAGGGCTTCACCACGAATATGTCTCTAAGGATCCACGAGATGAGGCATAGCGGGAAGAACAGCTTCCAGTGTGATGTGTGCCTCAAGGTGCTGTCGAACCCTGCGAACCAACGGCGACACATGCTGGTGAGTGGTCGTCATCTTAAGGCGTACAGTATTATGCTGAGTAGAGACCTTTTTTTCGGGTTGTGTCAGACATGACATAGTTTATTCTAGCCTCTTTGGTGCAGTGGTAAGCGCTGTGGTCTTATTAGTGGGAGGTTCTGGGTTCGATTCCCGGCAGGGGTCTGGTCTGGCGGGAGGCTTCGGCCGTGGCTAGTTACATTCCAAAGCAAGCAAAGCCGTGCCGCCAAGCGAGTTAGCGTTTCGGTACGATGCCGTGTAGACAGGGACGGATCTTGAATTTGTGGGGCCCTGGGCTAATACCGCTTAGGGGCCCTACCTAATTACTCAACTAATTGCATAGAACTAATTGCCATTTTGACGAGAAACTGTTTTCTGTTTGAAACACGGGTTGATTGATCGTAGTGTTGCCAACCTTATGATCGGATTTTTTTATTGACAATATCGTCTATTGGTTTCGGTTCGGTTGGGGGCCCTCTGTATTCGCGGGGCCCTGGGCTGCAGCCCAAAAAGCCTTTAAGTAGATCCGCCCCTGCGTGTAGAGACCAAAGGGTTATGGGTTTTAATAATTGCCATACCCTTTCCAGGTTATCATCCATCTTAGACTGCATTATCACTTTCCACCTGGTGAGATTGCAGTCAAGGGCTAACTTGTATTTGAATAATGTTATAAATTAAACTGTTGTCATTAACTTGCTGTGTTTCACATAAAAATATTAAAATATCTTAACAGTCTTATATAAACAGTTTTTTACCCGACTGCGGCAAAGCCAAGGAAGGGTTATGACTAGCAATCTATGTATGTATGTATGTTTGTATCCAGATTCTGTGTGTTCCACCGTAGCGCCTAAACTACTGGGCCGATTTTGATGAATGAGGTGTCAATTGATTCGTTGTAAAGGTCCGGGTGACATAGGCTTTATACGAAAAAAATTGACCTAACGGATGTTACATCAAAAAAAGTGGAGGTCTCCAAATTTTTTTTTGCTATTCTATCAAGTGGGATGTCAAATGAAAGAGGAGATAATTCTGAGCTCATGAATGTAAATGTACAACAATTCAAATTCAAATTATTTTTATTCAATTAAACTTTTACAAGTGCTTTTGAATCGTCAAAATAATCTACTACTGGTTCGGAATGCTGTTCCTACCGAGAAGAACCAGCAAGAAACTCGGCGGTTGCTCTTTTCAAATGTACAATTTACAATAATATGCCATACTGTATACAAGCAATTGCAGCGCCGTGTATTGCTGGAGCGCATCAAATCCAAGCTTTTTTGTCATTTACATAATCTTCGATTGTATAATAAGCTTTTTTCAGGAGCATACTTTTAATAGATTTTTTAAACTTGTGTAAAGGCAAGTCTAAAATTGATTGTGGAATTTTATTATAAAATATTACACTCATTCCCACAAACGATTTTCCAACTTTCCTGAGGCGGAGCGTAGGATATGCGAGCCTATCACGGTTTCTAGTTTGCCGGTCGTGGAAATCACCGATTTTTTTGTAACTATGAATAACATATACCAAGCGACAGAAAAACAATTTTATTCTTATACTAGCTGGCGCCCGCGACTTCGTCCGCGTGGATTTAGGTTTTGCGAAATCCCGTAGAAACTAGTAGGATAAAAAGTAGCCTATGTGCTAATCCAAGATATTTTCTACCTCCATTCCAAATTTCAACCAAATCCGTTCAGTTGTTATTGCGTGAAAGAGTAACAAACATACACACAAACTTTCGCCTTTATAATATTAGTGTGATTTCAGCGTTTATTAAGATGATCGCAGTCAAGTTTATCTTGTTTTAATTACTGCTTGTTTTGTTACAGCTGCATGAAGACTCGAGGCCTCTCTACGAATGCAGTCATTGTGGCAAGTCCTTCACGAGCGCGGCTGGGCGCGACTTGCACGTGTCGCACGTGCACTTCCACGTGCCGCGGCCCAAGCGCAACCGCCGCGTCCGACGCGACAGAGCCGACGCGGGACACAGCGCCGACACTAGCGACTCGCGAGACTAGTCACTGTTACTCGTGTAATAACACAGCCAAGACAATAATAAACTGTGGTTCATATGAATAAGGTACCAGGAAAACATAGGCTAGGAGATCTTGTACCTGCGCAGTGGGCGATTTTCAGTGGATCACTAGCGACTCGCGAAACTAGTCACTGTTACTTGTGTAATAACACAGCCAAGACAATAATAAACTGTGGTTTATATGAATAAAGTACCAGGAAAACATAGGAAGCTAGATCTTGTACCTGCGCAGTGGGCGATTTTCAGTGGATCACTAGCGACTCGCGAGACTAGTCACTGTTACTGGTGTAATAACACAGCCAAGACAATAATAAACTGTGGTTCATATGAATAAGGTACCAGGAAAACATAGGCTAGGAGATCTTGTACCTGCGCAGTGGGCGATTTTCAGTGGATCACTAGCGACTCGCGAAACTAGTCACTGTTACTTGTGTAATAACACAGCCAAGACAATAATAAACTGTGGTTTATATGAATAAAGTACCAGGAAAACATAGGAAGCTAGATCTTGTACCTGCGCAGTGGGCGATTTTCAGTGGATCACTAGCGACTCGCGAGACTAGTCACTGTTACTCGTGTAATAACACAGCCAAGACAATAATAAACTGTGGTTTATATGAATAAAATACCAGGAAACATAGGCTAGGCTAGATCTTGTACCTGCGCAGTGGGCGAATTTCAGTGGATCACTAGCGACTCGCGAGACTAGTCACTATTACTTGTGTAATAACACAGCCAAGACAATAATAAACTGTGGTTTATATGAATAAAGTACCAGGAAAACATAGGAGGCCAGATCTTGTACCTGCGCAGTGGGCGATTTTCAGTGGATCACTAGCTACTCGCGAGACTAGTCACTATTACTGGTGTAATAACACAGCCAAGACAATAATAAACTGTGGTTCATATGAATAAGGTACCAGGAAAACATAGGCTAGGAGATCTTGTACCTGCGCAGTGGGCGATTTTCAGTGGATCACTAGCGACTCGCGAAACTAGTCACTGTTACTTGTGTAATAACACAGCCAAGACAATAATAAACTGTGGTTTATATGAATAAAGTACCAGGAAAACATAGGAAGCTAGATCTTGTACCTGCGCAGTGGGCGATTTTCAGTGGATCACTAGCGACTCGCGAGACTAGTCACTGTTACTCGTGTAATAACACAGCCAAGACAATAATAAACTGTGGTTTATATGAATAAAATACCAGGAAACATAGGCTAGGCTAGATCTTGTACCTGCGCAGTGGGCGAATTTCAGTGGATCACTAGCGACTCGCGAGACTAGTCACTATTACTTGTGTAATAACACAGCCAAGACAATAATAAACTGTGGTTTATATGAATAAAGTACCAGGAAAACATAGGAGGCTAGATCTTGTACCTGCGCAGTGGGCGATTTTCAGTGGATCACTAGCGACTCGCGAGACTAGTCACTATTACTGGTGTAATAACAGCCAAGACAATAATAAACTGTGGTTCATATGAATAAGGTACCAGGAAAACATAGGAGGCTAGATCTTGTACCTGCGCAGTGGGCGATTTTCAGTGGATCACTAGCGACTCGCGAGACTAGTCACTGTTACTTGTGTAATAACACAGCCAAGGCAATAATAAACTGTGGTTCATATGAATAAGGTACCAGGAAAACATAGGAGGCTAGATCTTGTACCTGCGCAGTGGGCGATTTTCAGTGGATCACTAGCGACTCGCGAGACTAGTCACAATGAGTCAAATTACACCATGCCTCAAGGCTCAAAAGGTCTAGAAGCCAGAGCCGTGAAGCCAGTTGAAAAATATATATACCTTGTTCATCGAGCTAATTCACTAATTTACTTTAAAAAACCGGCCAAGTGCGAGTCAGACTCGCGCACTGAGGGTCCCGCACTTGGGTATTTTTCCAACATTTTTCACGATAAATCAAAAACTATATTTTATACATAAAAATAAATAAAAATCTGTTTTAGGATGTACAGGTATGATACCCCACTTGGTATAGTTATCTTACTTTGAAAATTGAAATATTTTAATTTTTTTAAAATGATGTAACCACAAATTCGCAGTTTTCAGATTTATTCCTGTACTTGTGCTATAAGACCTACTTACCTGCCAAATTTCATGATTCTAGGTCAACGGGAAGTACCCTATAGGTTTCTTGACAGACACGACGGACAGACGGACAGACAGACAGACAGACAACAAAGTGATCCTATAAGGGTTCCGTTTTCCCTTTTGAGGTACGGAACCCTAAAAATGGCGCGTGAGAAGTCATTTTGTGCGGACTGTTCAGTATAATACAATTTTAAGTACTGAAAAAATATTATGTAAATATGAAATAAAGTTATATTATCAAACCAATGTTTTTTTTCATTTCGTCTTCCGAACTGAATTCTTGTAAAGGGTTTGCTAACCTAAGGCCTCATACGAGAGCTTTTTAACGTCCGTTAAAAAAAGCGTTCAAATAGAACAAACGCATTCCCAAGTATCTGTTCACACGTCAACGCTTTATTATCGCGCACTGTTGTATTTCCAGCGCAACGCCGGGTTTTAAGAGGGGTCTCTCCGTCACTCGTTTCATACAATCGTAGTTCCAATTTCATTTGAATATTAAGCAACCAAAGTCCATGAAATTTTGCAGACATATTCTAGAAACTTTTTTTTTTTTTTGAGGGATGCCTTATCATGCGATCAGTCGGTGGACTATGAGCAGATTGGTTGGAGGAAGTTGGCGTTCATTAGGAGAAAACTTCCCCAGCGGGAAAATTTCATTTGAATATTAAACAACCAAAGTCCATGAAATTTTGCACACATATTCTAGAAACTAATATCTATGTCTGTGGTTTTCCAGATTTCCGTTAAAATATTCGGTTTCAAAGTTACGCGTTCTTAAAAATTCACATACAAATCTTTGAGCGCCTGTAATTTTAAAACTACACATGTTTATAAAAATCTAAAAGACCAGACAGATATTAGTTTCTAGAATATGTGTGCAAAATTTCATGGACTTTGGTTCCTTAATATTCAAATGAAATTGGAACTACGATTGTATGAAACGAGTGACGGAGAGAGCCCTCTTAACGCAACGCTTTTTTTAACGCTCGTGTGAATTAGAGCTAAAGGTTACAATTTAAAAAAAACGCATAAATTGTTTATAAACATTTATTTACTTACTAAATGAGAACCAATATGATTAACATTATGGCCAAATGTCCATTAATAGTTTTGCAGAATTTAGTTTTTGACAAGAAAGAAAAACTTGCAAAGCAGATACTTCATCGCTTAAGTTCTAACACCACGTCAAAAAAAAAAACTAGCCATTATACTCCATCCAGGAATAGATGTTAGTATAGCACTCTCTCTTTTACGTAATCCCTACAAATGAGAGAGACAAAAATCTCAATGGGCGTTAACCATTTTGAGTCAACAACCAATCACAAACGAAACCTATGTTTGCATCAATGTTTTTTGAAAACATGTTTGCGATTGGTCGGTATGCTCTAACTTCTGAGGCCAATAATCACAGTGGGCGTCAACGATTTTGAGTCCATCAACCAATCACAAACATGTTTTCAAAAAACATTCGGAATTCAATTCCAATTTTTAAAGAAAACATTCGAAATTCAAACCAAACCTAGTTTCGTAAGGGCAAACCATACTTGTGATATGACAGTTGAAACATATAATAGGCGAGTCCCCAAAATTTATACGCGTGGTCTTAGAACTTAGGGCGATTACGCACTGCATCCGATCCGAATCCGTGAAAATACGTTCCGAAGTAGTCATAGAACTATTTGTATGGCAGCTCACGCACCAGCTCCGACTTCCGTCATCCGAGTTCTCCGTCATCCGTGAGAATATCTCGGATGTGCCTCGGATTCAAATCGGACGTATGACGTAGATATGTCAAAGATGTCCACTGAATAGCTTGGACGTGGATCAGAGATCGGATTAGTGCGTAATCAATATCCGAGTATATGGCCACCATGGCCTAAGTGCCGGTCGTTTCTCCCGTCATGCTTCCCTGAACGGATTCATACGTAGGTCTCGTCACGGCTAAAGTGCCTGCAGTATTAGAACCAAATGGTTTGGCACGTAGCGATGGCAAGAGACCAGACGGTATGACTCTGGTTCCGTGGAAACAAGGAAGGCCGCTTGTATGGGATGCCACGTGTGTTGATACACTGGCGCTGTCTCACATACAGGTGACCTCCGTGGCGGCCGGAACGGCAGCCACTAAGGCAGAAACGGCCAAGAGGCGCAAATATGAAAATATAGAAAATAATTTCATATTTGTGCCTTTTGGAGTGGAGACCATGGGTTCGTGGGGCGAGGATGCCAGATCCTTGTTTAAGGACCTGTCATCCCGTCTTGTGGAGTCCACGGATGACCGGAGGTCTGGCAGCATATTAGTCTGGCCATTCAACGAGGTAACGCAGCCAGCGTTCTGGGCACCCTGCCTCGTTACAGTGATTTGGATGATATTTTTGTTTTATAATTTTTATATTTAAGTATTTTTAATATTTGTGAAAATATGTATTATTACTTTCTTATATTTGATATCCGAGTTTATTATATCAAATCGGATGAATGCGTAACCGCCCTTAACCCAAAAAATAAATATATTGAACAAGTTTCTTACATGCTATGACTCCTTATTAGATACTTAACAAAGCAAAGGCGAAACAATTTTGGCTTATTCTTTTTTTTCCCAATTTCTAAATTAAAATGACAGGTATAAATCTAGTGCTATCCTCTTTCGCATGGAGTATTGTGAAAAGGATAGCGATACATTTAGATCTGTCATTTTAGTTAAGAGATGTACACTTTGTTCACTATAACTTGTCCCCTGCCGTTATGTTGGTAACATTACATTGTTTGTTTTATAACTTAGACTTTTTTTTGAAAGAATATATATAAGAAATATATAGTAGCCATGCTAATCAAGACTAATACTCCCCCAAAAATATGCCACTTTTACAATTTTTATTGCTACTAGAAAGGTTTCAACCCCTGTAATAAATCAAAAATATGCCACTTTTACAATTTTTATTGCTACTAGAAAGGTTTCAACCCCTGTAATAAATCAAAAATATGCCACTTTTACAATTTTTATTGCTACTAGAAAGGTTTCAACCCCTGTAATAAATCAAAAATATGCCACTTTTACAATTTTTATTGCTACTAGAAAGGTTTCAACCCCTGTAATAAATCAAAAATATGCAACTTTTACAATTTTTATTGATGGACATTTGGCTAATAGCTCGAACCACGGGTTCAATCACAAAACTTGAAATATTTTATATGTCTAGACTGATTGTCTCTATAACTTAGGCAGATATGTTAAGAGCGCACTCCAACAGACGAGAGAATGGCAACAAGTTCGACATGGATATAGTAATGTCTTCAAATTACTTTTACTGATGATTTTGTATTAAAATTAAATTTTGTTTTGAATAATTAATTTAAACAGTTGATTTTGTGATAACATTCATGAAAAATTCTAATACCTTAAGAAAAATAAATTTTGCAAGCCCATTGTAATGTTTAATACTTAAGATGCATGAGACGGGTCTGCCCGCGAAGTTCAATTTGGTTTTTCACAATTTGTAAATTAATACGACAAAGTAGGCTTATGGCTAATTCCGACAATGGCAGTATAATCTTCACAGGATTAGGTACATAAAAATCTTTACTTGAAAGTGTTCAGTTATGTTTGCGGAGATTGGCCTATAAGAGTTTTATCGAATTTGATAACACGATTCTCTCGTCCGTGGAGATGGCGCCTAACACTTCAATTTTTTTTAAGAAATAAATTAAAAAAAAAAATACGCTGGACCGCGCTAACACAGTGCAAAGAAAAAGATCAAAATCACTTACATTTCTAAATAACACATATGAATTAACTGTGAACCGGAAGTGGGGACAGTTAAATCACACAAAAATAGATCGCGTCATGAAAGTTGAAACTAGCTTTCACCTCTCTTTAAGGGGCATGAGACGGATCTGCCCGCGAAATTCAAATTCAATTTGGTTTGTCGCAATTTGTAAACTAATACGACAAAGTATCATCTCCACATGTTTAGATAAGAATCTTTACTTGAAAGGGTCCAGTTTAAGAAATTAGTCATAGTATCGACTAATTTCTTAAACTGAACACTTTCAATTGAAGATTTTTATAAAAACCTGTGGAGATGATACTGCCATTGGCGCAATTAGTACCATAAGCCAGCCTACTTTGTCGTATTAGTTTACAAATTGCGAAAAACCAAATTAAATTTGAATTTCGCGGGCAGAACCGTCTCATCATCCTTTTAGTAGCAGAGACTCACATGACGGATGACAGGACAGTTAAATTTAAAGGGTATAATGTATATTTCACTAACCACCCAGATGGAACATCGCATGCAGGCGCCGCCGTAATAATAAAAGAAAATATTAAACAACATGTACTTCCTAACTTTAGACATGAATATCTACAAGCCTCTATAGTATCCATAGATGACTGGCAAGGAACTTTAAATGTCGCTGCAGTATATTGTCCGCCCCGACATAGAATCACTGACAGCATGTTTCGTGAGTTCTTTCAGACACTTGGCATGAAATACATTGCTGGTGGTGACTGGAACGCTAAAAACACCACATGGGGCTCGAGATTAACTACCACAAGAGGGAGAGAATTAAAAAAGGCAGTTGACGAAAACCATCTTAGCGTGTTATCTACCGGAGAACCAACTCATTGGCCAACTGATCGAAGTAAAACCCCAGACCTTATTGACTTCTTTATCAGTAAAGGATTGTCGGGGGTGTACACCAAAGTAGAATCAAGTTTAGATGGATCATCTGACCACACACCAGTTATGTGTACCCTAAGCACAACGATTATCTTGAAGGAACCACGAGACGCTCTATACAATATAAAGACAGACTGGGAAGCCTTTCGGGACTACATAGAGGATAAAACAAATCTGAGTATATCTCTTAAAACAGAAGAAGAAGTAGAAAGTGCTGTCTGGTATACAACTAACCTTATACAAGAAGCTGCATGGTTATCTACTCCTTACATTGAATCTACACCACAAATTCGGGACTACACTATAGCAATCCGAAATAAGATAACTGAAAAGAGAAGCCTTAGAAGAAAATGGCACACAAGTAGAAACGCACATGATAAACGACTTCTCAACAAAGCTCAGAAAGAATTAAAAATGATGTTGCATGAAAATGAAAACATAACCCTACAAGATCGGTTGAAAACCTTATCCCCCCACAAAGCAGAAGATTATTCTCTTTTTAAAATCACTAAGACCTTCAAAAGATCAAAGGAACACGTGCCACCACTAAAGAAGACTGATGGTAACTGGACTAGAAACCCCTCAGAAAAGGCAGAATTATTTGCCCAATTCCTACAAGGCGTATTTAAACCTAACGACCCAGATGTCTCACATCCTGAAGACGAGATCGACGTGTTTCTAAAAAGTGATCACCAAATGTCACTCCCAATGCGACCAGTAACTCCAAGAGAAGTTTGTAGACATATCAACAATCTAAAGTTAAAAAAGGCGCCTGGGTATGACCTCATAACAGCTGAGGTTCTAAAAGAATTGCCAAGAAAAGGAATTGTGCTGATTACAATAATTTTCAATGCAATCTTACGATTACAGTACTTTCCTTCGATTTGGAAAGCTTCTATTATAAACATGGTAGCTAAGCCAGGAAAGCCCCCAACGGAAGTATCCTCATACAGGCCAATAAGTCTTCTCCCATTACTTTCAAAATTGTTCGAGAAAGTAGTCCTACAGCGTCTTCTTCCACTCCTAGAAGAACAAAATGTAATACCAGACCACCAATTTGGATTTCGTGCCCACCATGGAACAACTGAACAGATTCATCGAGTTGCACACACAGTCCGTCAAGCATTGGAACGGAAAGAATATTGTTCAGCAGCATTCCTAGATATCCAACAAGCCTTTGACCGGGTCTGGCACAAAGGTCTACTCTATAAATTGAAACGCTGTTTACCAAACACAGCATATATGCTTATGAAGTCTTATCTATCTCAACGGATATTCCAAGTCAAATGTGATGACAGCTTATCTACCTTCTATCCCATTGAAGCAGGAGTTCCACAAGGATCTGTACTAGGCCCTGTCTTGTATACCATCTACACTGCCGACTTACCTGTGTCAAAAGACGTGATCACAGCGACATATGCCGATGACACTGCTCTACTGGCCTGCAACAACGACGCCAATATTGCATCGCTCAAACTACAAGAACATCTCAGCAAAATAAGCTCCTGGCTAAAAAAATGGAGAATAAGAGCTAGTGCAGCGAAATCGAGCCATATAACTTTTACTTTGAAAAAAGGAGATTGCCCACCTGTCAAACTAGACGAGACCATCCTACCTACGCAAACAACAATCAAGTACCTAGGTATGCACCTGGATAGGAGGTTGACTTGGAGAGATCACATCAAGAAAAAAAGAGATCAGGCCAACTGGAAATTTCGAGAACTATACTGGCTGATAGGCAGACAGTCCTCACTGAGCTTTGAAAATAAGCTTCTCATATATAAATGCATCGTCAAACCAGTATGGACTTACGGCATTCAGCTCTGGGGTTCAGCAAGCCACTCAAACATTGAGATACTCCAGCGCTTCCAGAACAATGTTTTGAAGGTCTTATGTAACGCACCATGGTTCACAAAAAACAGTGAAGTGCATGCCTACACAGAAATCCCCACAGTAAAGGAGGAAATAGACAGGTCACTTGAGGCCTATAAACAGAGACTTGAGGGTCATAAAAACAGCCTAGCAGTCCAACTTCTGGATCCCAGTTACAGCATGTTCCGCCTTAAGAGGACAAGACTGGC
Organism: Maniola jurtina; assembly: GCF_905333055.1. Lineage (NCBI taxonomy): Eukaryota > Metazoa > Arthropoda > Insecta > Lepidoptera > Nymphalidae > Maniola > Maniola jurtina. The sequence continues at coordinate 768,473 of NC_060056.1, read as the reverse complement.
CAGCATATAGTAATTAATACTTATCTTGAAGGGATGTCACATCGCTGGATGTGCAAAGCCTAAACTGATAAAATATTTGGTCCTCAAATCTGTTCATAGTCCACCGACTGATTGCAGATGGAAGAGATGTGAAAAAAAAAAAAAAAAAAAAAAAAAAAAAAGAACCGTCTCATGCCCTTTAATAAGTTTGTCATACGGTTATTGTTTTACTGAGAATCCAAAAAAAAACTCCAGTTAAAGTATTAAAATAATAAATGATCGACGAATGATTTAGACTGGGATATAGTCCAAGCATTCTCCCTTATGTTACTATGTTATGATGTCTTTCTACCACGCCGCGCTAATCAACAGATAATTAGGGCCGGTCTCCACCTAAGCGGAGAGATGAGTTCAGTCGACCAATCAGATTCATAATAGATGACGCAAAAAAATATCACGTCATCTTTTTAAAATCTGATTGGTTACACATCTCTCTGCTCCGCTTAGGTGGAGGCCGGGCCTTAGAAATGGAACTTTTAATCATTCTGCATGTTTGAAAGTTTAAGTATTCAAATTGAACTTTTGATCATGCTGCATTTATGAAAGTTAAATATTCAAATTGAACTTTTGATCATGTTACCTGCTACGTGCTACCTTTTGTTTATTTTTAATACTGTTTGTCTCCATAAAAAATAAAAAATAAAATAAAATAAATGCTGCATGTTTGAAAGGTTAAGTATTCAAAATTGAACTTTTGATCACGCTGCAGTTATGACAGTTATTTTTTTTTTCAGGTGCATTCTGAATTCAAAAGTATCAATTTATTAGAAAGAAAAATCCCTTCCATTGGCCATAGTTGGTCATGTCAGAAGTAACGCTTTTCTATACTATACAATATTATATAAAAAATTAGCTTGGTTCAAAAATTTTGCAGCTGTGCATAACGCACAACTTTTCATCTCACTATAAAGGGGGAAATAAAACAAAATTATGCAAACTGAATTTTTGAAAAAATTTAAAAAAAATTGAGATATTTTTTTTCAGGTGCCATTCTGAATTCAAAATTATAAATTTATTAGAAAGAAAAATGCCTTCCATTGACCATAGTTGATCACGTCACAAGTAACGCTTTACTATACTATACAAATATTGTATGTACAATATTAGCTTGGTTCTAATTTGAAAAATACTTAATCAATCAAAAAATGAAATGAACCAGACACAGATATTTTAAGGTCACTTCTCTTAAAACTGTCATAACTCCTCATTAAAAACTTATATGGCCCCCATTTTTTAATTTTACCCCTAATTTTTCAACTTTCATGACGCGTGAGTATTTTATATATATGTAATAGTTACAGTAAACTTATTGCGGGGGTTTGTAGGTCTGTATGCCTTGCATACGCGCCTTCCTGCGCTCGGAGGGAGTTGCTCCTTTGATCTTGTTGATGATGTGGGGTCCCTTTTTGGCGGGATCAGGAACGTATGACGATACATTCGACTGTAAAAAAATACATTTCAAAATCATCGTGCTCAACCCATTTCCGCCCCACTACTGAGTACGGGTCTCCTCTCAGAATGAGAAGGGTTTAGGCCATAGTCTGCCACGCTGGCCCAATGCGGATTGGCAGACTTCACACACCTTTGAGAACATGGAGAACTCTCAGGCATGCAGGTTTCCTCACGATGTTTTCCTTCACCGTTAAAGCAAGTGATATTTAATTGGTTAAAACGCACATAACTGAAAAGTTAGTGGTGCGTGCCCGGGATCGAAGCGATGGAGGTCATGTCGGAGTTTTCTAGGTGGTTTAAAAAAGAAAAATAAAACTGACTTCAAAAACCACAAACACTAAAAAGTAAAAAAATATTTTTGTTTAGCTACACATGTAATGTGCCTAGGTATGAAGTCGGGCGAGCTTCACTCTTGGATTTCTAATTTTGTTTTATTATGATCGCTCGACTTCATACCTAGGTACATTACACGTGTAGCTAAACAAAATTTTTTTTTTACTTTTTAGTGTTTGTGGTTTTTGAAGCCGGTTATATTTTTTTTTTTGAAATTTTTTTTATTTCACAATTTTTAGTGGCCCCACTGTACTACAATATGCTATGCTCAGTTAAAACCCTACTGTTTACTAAGCTATTACACTGATCGCGAGCAATTTGCTCTTATCCATTGAGGAGTTCTTTTCTCCATCTCCGAAGACATTCATCAGATCTTCACCAAATTTATATGGGACCACCTGCACAGTATACCCTTTCAAACAAAAAAAAATTTCAAATCGTTCCAGGGGTCTTTGCGTAGTCGGGAACATACATATAAAAAAAAATCCTATGAATTGAGAACCTTCTTTTTTTGAAGTCGGTAAAAAATCCGCGATCTGTGTTTCCTACCAATTACAATCCGGGTATCTTTAAAACAAGAGTGAATAGGCACCTTCTAGGTAAACGCATCCCATCTTAGACCACATCATCACTTTCCACCAGGTGTGATTGTGGTCAAGCGCTTACCTATAGTGAATAAAAAAAAAAAAAAAAAAAAAAAAAAAAAAAAAAAAAAAAAAGAAATAACTGTTTGGACCACCAGTAGGAGGCAGTTGTTCAGGATATACAGCTGGGAGTCTCACTCTAACATAGTAAGGCAACTCACACTTTCCCAGTCCTCTTCACAATCTTCCACAGGCTGTGGCCTCTGGACCGGGACAATGGGGCGGTGGTCATTATCCATAATGTATATTTTACTGTGAAACATGACACTCTTCGGGCAATTTGCCACGTGATGCTGGAATAATAACATTAGTATAGAACAAGTGTAAATTAAAAATTTATAACACCCCCGACAAGTGAACGTTACAGTAACTCGAAAAGAGCTGATAACTTTCAAACGGCTGAACCGATTTTCTTGGATGATAGCTAAGAACACTCTCGATTAAGCCACCTTTCAAACAAAAAAACTAAATTAAAATCGGTTCATTCATTTAGGAGCTACAATGCCACAAACAGATACACAGATACACACATCAAACTTATAACACCCCTCTTCTTTTTCGGTTGGGGGTTAATAAAATAGATTTTTATTCAAAATAAACTTTTACAAGTGCTTTTGAATTTAAGTTTAAGTAATTAATAATATCAGGCATGCAGATAGCATGGGCTAAGAAAGATTTTTTGAAAATTCAACCCTCAATAAACCATTAAACATAAACTGGTAATATTATAAGGAGGTATAACTTGTAAGTTACAGTATAAATAGACTGCTAAAATCATAACCCCTACTTTGGCTTTCTGATTGTTAATTCCTCAATGCCTGAAAACAAAAGTCTTCAACCAGTGTGTCCTTCCCGTCCTCACCTATGGAGCTGAGACGTGGACACTGACAAAAGGCCTTGTCCACAAATTCAAAGTTGTTTAGCGAGCTATGAAGAGGACTATGTTAGGAGTTTCCCTGAGGGATGAGACCCGAAATGAGGAGATCCGCAGGAGAACCAAGGTCACTGACATAGCCCAAACTGTTAGCAAGCTGAAGTGGCAGTGGGCAGACCATGTCTCTCGTGGTGATGGCCGTTGCAGCCGGAAAGTACTTGAGTGAAGATAAGTAAAGTGTGGGACGCCCTCCAGCACAATGGACCGACGATATAAAGCAGCCGGCGGGAAGTGGCTGGATGAGGAAGGCTGAGGACCGGGTGTGGTGGCGCTGTTTAGGGAAGGCCTATGTCCAGCAGTGGACGTCCACAGGCTGATGATGATGATGACATTTGGCTTTGCTGTAGTTTCAGATTCAGATTTATTTATTTGCTTTCATGTACATTTACATTAATTGATGGTGGGTGCTTAAAGCTAAAAGCTAAATACATGAGACCCTGTCAGGGTATTGCAAATACAATTTTAGGTACAATAAAATGGTTAATATTAAAAATACAATAAGAATAGAATTAAAATTATTAAAATTATCATTACCAGATATTAAATATTATTCATTTGCATTCTTGTATATTATTATATTATGAGAATGTTGGCTAGAATGTATTATAATGCAAGATTTGTACAAAAAAGAGATAAGGTCAAAGTATAGTAGTATTAAATAATTGCTGTCATGGTCTGATTAAGTCTCTGTCAATAGAATAAAATATTTGAAATAGTTACTGTAAGAATTTAATTTAGTTATGTTGCAATTATTTAATCTTACAAGGTCAGGTAAAAGCTCAGTATACATACATCCAATTGGGCATCAAGGACTATATGCGTGGCGTCCAACGGGCATGTAGAATATTTTAGATTTTTGTGTTGCTTGCTGCATTTTTGCAGGTGAACATGCATCCTATAGTGCTCAATCTGGTGGGACTTGTTGAACGGGCATGTCACTAGCTGATGGGGCGCTGGGGTAGTCATCTCTGTAAACCAAAACATATCTAAATATTTAAAGACTAGTGACCCGCCCCGGCTTCGCACGGGTGGACGCTACCACGAAAAATCCTATCTATTCTCGGGATAAAATATAGCCTATACGGATTCGGAAGAATCCCTCTAAGTAATGGAAAAATAAAATTTTGAAATCGGTCCAGTAGTTTTTGAGCCTATTCAATACAAACATACAAAAATACAAAGGTTTCCTCTTTATAATATTAGTATAGACTGCCATAATCATAACCCTTCCTTTCGGATTTGCTGTATTCGGGTAAAAAGCCAGCCAAGTGCAGGTGAGACTAGTGTACCGAGAGTTCCGTACTCAAGTATTTTTTCAGATATTTTGCAGGATAAATCAAAAACTATTATGTATTTATAAATAAAAATCTGTTTTAGAATGTACAGGTAAAGCCCTTTCATATGACACCCCGCTTGGTGTAGTTATCTTACTTTGGAAATTGAAACACATTTTAATTATATTTTTGGTGATGTAACCACAAATTCGCGGTTTTCGGATTGTTTCCTTAACTTGTGCTATAAGACCTACCTACCTACTAAATTTCATGATTCTAGATCAACGGGAAGTACCCTATAGGTTTTCTTGATGGACACGACAAACGGACAGACAGCCAGACAACAAACTGGGGACCGCATCAATGTCAAAACATGGTTTTTGGCCAATCCCATTGACTAAATACCATGTTTTGACATTGATGCTGTCCTCTAATGATTGATACATTTTTAGCCGATAGGGAGGCTGATCCTATAAGGGGTTCCGTTTTTCCTTTTAAGGTACGGAACCCTAAAAATACGAATTCGTTACCGCGAACAGACAGCGAAATCATAGTACGAGTGAAAAATCTACTTCTTATTTTGTTTAATGGTTTCTAGTAGTGCCCAACACAATGGCAACAATGGTGAAAAATCTAACTCCAAGGTCGCACACACATCGCGTCGCTCAGTTTTCTTTATCTATTAACTACTAGCTGATGCCCGCAGCTTCGCCCGCGTGGATTGGTCAGATCCCCTGCAGCATCAGGATTGAGGAGTTGGACTCCAAATTTTTTATGAAACAATGTCGCAAAGTTCCTCTATCGATTAAAAAAGAAATGACGCAAATCAGTTCAGAAATCTCGGAGATTTCGGTGTACATAGGTAGAAAAACACAACTCCCTTTTGAAAGTCGGTTAAAAAAGTAGCCTATTTTACGCCCTGGTCAATCCTCTACTTGCCTGTGAAAGTCCTGTCAAAATCGGTTCAGCCGTTCCAAAGATTAGCCTTTTCAAACAGACAGACAGACAGACAGACAGACAAAAATTTTAAAAACGTGTGATTCAGTTATGGTATCGTTCAAATAACCATATGAGCTTAATATGAGGTAGTTATTTCGAAATTACAGACAGACACTCCAATTTTATTTATTAGTATAGATTAAGCAAAGTAAGGAAAACTAAGGTATAGATTGGCAAGTGTCCGAAATAAGGGCCATTTTCCGAATTTCTTCTTCGAACGAAGTTTCGCAATGCAACTTTTTTGAACGCGTGTCAATAAATAACTACGGAGTAATTAATTTACACAATGCATTTACATATGTAGAATGTATTAGGCGTTATTAGGAAGTGAATAACATCACAATCGTAATCCGTGATCGAAAGATTACCTATTGTAATTAAACATGAAATCACAATGTCCGTTAGTACATGTTACAACAAAAATACCACATGCATAATTTAAGTAACTATCATAATCCTGCGCTGCATCTATTTGGGACGATTAAAATTACGATGTATACATACCTGATGTCTTGTTTGGGTTGCAGAATACGAAAGTTAGGCAATTAAATTTGCAGAAATAAGAAAATTAATATTAAATAGTAAATACAAGTCTTCCAATCCAATCGAGAATCCGTCGCGTCGAGTGGCGTACAAGCAAGAAAATGAAGGAAAAAAATTCCATAGATATTTCGGTTTTTGTTTTTTTTTTTAATTAACTGGTTTTACGGCTCTGGATTCTAGGCCAATACTTCGGTAACATAAAGCTATTAGTTATAATACGTCCATGTTCGGTAATGTGAAAAACATCATTGACATAGAGATAGTATATTGATAGATATATCTCTATGATAGATTGATCATTAGTCTAGCTGGGAACCAGGGAACATAGACCAAGTTTTTTTTTACTGGCTTTACGGTTCTAGGCTCTAGCTGGTAGCCTTTTTGAGCCATCTTTGAGCCTACAGACATGTGAAAAACACAGACTAATAACACAGGATAGTAGACATTTTCTGTGATTTTCTGTCCGTAAATGTGGGCTTAAAAAGCTAGAATCCAGAGCCACAAAACCAGTTTAAAAAAATAAAAATAAATTATCCATGGTGCAGACATGATTACATACTCTTTGGTGCAGACTTCTACGGATTCGTGGTTGGCCTTAAAGGACTGCTATCCAGGGCCGTAAAATAAATTAAAAAAAAAAACGGATTCGTGGTCTGTGCTTTGTAAATATTGTGATTTTGTAGGTACGGTTTTTTTGTAATTTGTTGTTTTGCTATTTCAAAAACGCAACTGATTTATTTGTGTAAATTGCAACAATGGACGAGTTATTCAAAGATTCAGTGCAGTTATCAAAAGGGATAAATATAAAGTAAGTGTGCAAATCCGTGCATATTATGTAGTTATACCTGCAACTTCGTCCGCGTGGATTTCACGTTTTTTAATTTCCATAGGAACTCTTTTAATTTCCGGGATAAAAATGTCCTAGGTCAGTCTCTAGGGTGCAAACAATCTCTGTGCCAAATTACATCAACATCTGTTCAGCTGTTGGGCAACAGCTGAACCAATTTATTTTTTATCCCGGTAAAACAAAAAGTTTGAACTCCTAGGTTTCTTTTCACGCTTACCTATATGATTTTGACAAAATTTGTTGTAGAGGTAACTTACATCTTAGAGATGGATATATGGTACTTTTATCCCGGGTAATGAAAAAGCTTCCATGGGAGTTTAGTTGTGGTCATTTTGAATAACCTGTTATTGCCTAGCAGTTAGACTTCATCTGGGGCTAGATCCCTGGCACATACCTGTAACTTAAATGTTAGTATAGAAAGAAATACATAGTTTGATTCAAATAAACTATAACAAGTACTTTCGAATCATCTAATGCATCTACCACAAGGGCCAGCAAAAAACTTGGCCCGACTGTGGCAAAGCCAAAAGGAAGGATTATGATTTTAGCAGTCTATGTATGTTTGTATCCAGATTCTGTGTGTTCCACAGTAGCACCTAAACTACTGGGCCTATTGATTTGTTGTAAAGGTCCCGGTGACAGGCTACATTTTATAAGTACGAAAAAATTAACCTAGTGGATGTTACATCATAAATATGGGGGTCTCCAAATTTCTATTTTGCTATTGTATCGAGTGGGAAGTCAAATGAAAGAGGAGAAAATTCTGAGTGAATGAATATAAATGTACTAAGTTACATTACCAAGCGACAAGAAAACAATTTTACTCAAAGAGTTCCCGCGGGATTTTGAAAAACGTAATTTTTTTTTAGTAAACTTAAGTTTTTGTTTTTTTTTTTTTACTATTATTTAGATTTTATAATTGTTTATTTTTAGATTTAATATAAGTAGATATAAGATTCATTGAAATTCCATGCAATTCGGCTCAGAGGATCAACGCGCCTTTGCAGTACAAGTCTATTATTTATTAGAACTACGAAATAGCGGCGGCCGTCTCAGCTGAAATGCATGGAAAGCTCAGTAAGTTATGTTTTAGGTAAATATTTAGGTTTTTAAGTTTAATTTATTAGTATTTATGTTTTATCTATGTTCATTCTATGTACTGTGTTTGCGCCTAGCTTATAGTCCCGAATAAAAGTATATTTATTTATTTTATTTATTTATTTAAATCCACGCGGACGAAGTCGCAGGCGTCAGCTAGTAAATAAATAAATAAATATTCGTTTATTTGGATGATTATTTTTCGCCTGTTCCAGGGAGCTGATCAGCAGGCCGACGGAGTTCCATATAGACTTGGACTTCAAGAAGAAATCAATGGGGATGATGATGGGATGTGATGATGATCTCTTACCTGACATGGATGAAGATGAGGACAGGTATTGATCATTCCAAAAAATCATTTTTAAATACAGTAGAGCCTCGATAATCCGAACTACCAAAAAATAACCCCTGTTCGGACTCACGGAGCGTTCGGATTACAGTATGTTAAAAAAAATACAAATATATTTTGACAAAAAATATTTATTCAGGTACTATAAAACACATATTTAAACCACAAAATACGTAACTTATTCATAAAGTCATCAATTTTAGTTTGGCGGGTTCTATTTATTGACCAAAAAAAGGCTTTGTCCCTCAAATTACGCAGCATCATCTTTTCGGATAAAGACAAGTCATTTTCATCAGCCCAATCTAAACAAGTGTTCAGTGCTGATATAGCTAGTGAATCAGGAATTTTCTTGACGTTAGCTGAAGTATTGTCAACAAAAGACTCGTCATTCCCAGACTCGTCAGTCTCTTGCGTAACAAAATATAAGATCAGCGGTCACGGTAAGGGAGAGAGAGGGGCAGTCGGCAGTTCGGATTACAGCGGCGTTCGGATTATTCAGAGTACGGATTATCGAGGCTCTACTGTACATATCATTTTTGAACCTGCATTTCTGGGATTCACGGCGAAAAAAAATTTAGTTTCCTGGAAGTATCTGTCTTTGGCATCGTAGCTCCTAAACTAATGAACCGATTTTAATTTTAATCATGACTAACATTCCCCTTTCCACTCCAACTAAGCGTAAAGCTTGTGCTAGGAGTGGGTACGAGAATAGTGCAACAGCTGGGGTTTGAACCGCAGACCTTTCGGAATTCAGTCCACTCCTATAACCGTTGAGCTATTGAGACTTTTATTTTTATTTTAGGGTTCCGTACCTCAAAAAATAAAAAGGAACCCTTGTAGGATCACTTCGTTGTCTGTCTGCCTGTCCCTCTGTCCGTCTGTCAGTCTGTCTGGTTTAAGGTTTCTTGTACAATGCTACAGAAACCACACACACTTAACAAATTTAATTTTTCTCTCATTTATGAAATCTTTCAGTGATACAGAGGATGCCTTCAAAATCATAGAGCGTACGGCGGAGAAAATGATGCTGTCATGTCCAGAGTACCACTCCTTCAAGGATCTGGCTTCTAAGATGGTGGACTGCATACCATCCGGTGAAGTCAAAATGCTAGTCATAGAAGAAGGTGAGTTTACGCTTCACAAGCGTTCGCCACTTCTCCCTGCAAGCTAATAGTCTGGTACACTCTGGTCAAAGAATACCCGGCTGAGTTTGTTGTGGGCTCTTCTCAGATTTGGGCGCGTTTGGAACCCTCGTAGCTTTAGTTTTAAGTTTACGCGATTATCACCACTAAATTAAATTCGCGGTTTTCAGATTTATTCCTGTATTTCTGCTATAAGACCTACCTACCTGCCTTTCATGATTCTAGGTCAACGGGAAGTACCCTATAGGTTTTTTGACAGACAGACAACGAAGTGATCCTAAAAGGGTTCCGTTTTTCCTTTAGAGGTAAGGAACCCTAAAAATCAAAGATTTCCCACGGGATTTTCAAAATCCTAAATTCACGCGGTTGAAATCGCGGGCATCAGCTAGTAAGATATTCTCGAGATGTGCTCAGGAACTTTTCTTCTTGTCTCCCATTCATCATTTTACCACTGCACCGCAAGACGTCGGGCGAGTTTCCATCCTTATGTCGTCGACATTCCATCTACACACATGAAACGTTTTGCGTCTTCATTCCTCATACGCATGGCTAAGGTTTGGAATACTCTTCCGCGATCTGTGTTTCCTACCAATTACAATCCGGGTATCTTTAAAACAAGAGTGAATAGGCACCTTCTGGGAAAACGCGTCCCATCTTAGGCCACATCATCACTTTCCATCAGGTGTGTGATTGTGGTCAAGCGTGTACTGTACTATAATAAAAAAATAGTACCTAATTTGATAATGAAAGGGGCATTTATGTTTAAAGGTGATGGTCCACTGGTACCGGTGGACGCGATGGTCACTATCCATCATGCTGCGTATTTCGAAAATGCCAAAATACCCTTCGACTCCACCCTCACTACGAATAACCAAGCTCCTTTGGTAAGTTACCGTATGTGTTGATTAATGTAATTGTATAGGCTGCATGTAAGGCACGTTTAGAATTTTAGTTTTACGTATTTAATTATTATCACCATAATATCTTCTTATAATTCCCCAAATCACCTCCAAACAGTCGAACCATCCACGGAAGATGAGCTAAAGGGTGTCTACATCAACTACTGGAGGGTAAATACTAATCACACTTCACACTATCACACTTCACACTAATATCACACTATCACACTTCACACTAATATTATAAAGGCGAAAGTTTGTGTGTATGTGTATGTTTGTTACTCCTTCACGCAAAAACTACTGGACGGATTTGGCTGAAATTTGGAATAGAGATAGATAATATCCTGGATTAGCACATATGCTACTTTTTATCCCGGAAAATCAAAAAGTTTCCACGGGATTTCGAAAAACCTAAATCCACGCGGGCGAAGTCGCGGGCATCGGCTAGTCTAACAATATAATTCGGACTATCAAAAAGAGTACACACTTACAGACTTTTGACTTTGGTTTAAGCTAACAACCTCCCCTCTCCCCTATTTAAAATCTCACCTTGCTTATAATTTTCTACTTTGCGCCCTTGGTATATAAATAACTTCTTTCCAGCGTATGCGTCTAGGCTGCAAGAAGTTTATACCTGGTCTGGAAATAGGGTTGACAATGGTCAAAGGTCCGAAAGCAAGATTTCTCCTTCTTGTGGAGCCCAGTATGGCGTGGGGGCCTCAAGGAGTATTCCCCCGCATCAGACCTGAGCCGGCGCTCTTTGTGATAGTGTTGTACCAAGTTGAAGACACCCAGGCCGCCGCTAGGTGAGTAGACTAGGCCTTTATCTCTTTAAAATATCAGATAAAAAAACTACACAGAAATTTATTGGAGCCATTGAACATTTTTGGAGCTATTGCTATATTTTTTGCTATTTTAATTTTTTCTGCTATTTTTTGGATTCGTACTCGAAGGGTGCCAACGAGACCTTATAACTAAGCCTCCGCTGTCCATCCATCTGTCTGTTAGCGGGCTGCATCTCGTGAACCGTTATAGGTAGAGAGTTTATGCTTGTTATGATTTAAAAAAAAAAATGTTATTTCTTGTGAAACGATGTTTCGGATCCCTTCATATTCGAGTGCGATTCGCACTTTACCGGTTCTTATAATAATTTTTCACTTTTTTTCAGATTCAACGACCTACCCTCAGAAGAGCAAAAAAAATTCGAAGTGACAATGAATACTGTGACGTCACTACATAGCCACGCCAAACACCTTTTTTCTAAAGGAAAGTACGCTGCCGCCGTAAAAGACTACCAACAATCCATATCCATACTAAACATATCGCAGACAGAGGACGAAAGAGAACAGAGAGAAATAAAAAAATTGAAAGTTAACTCTTGCGTCAACCTATGTGTGTGTTATTATAAATTAAATAAGCCTAAATACATACTGGACATATGCAATAACCTCGATTATATAATTGATATTGAGACCCATTGTAAAGCGCTATTTTATTACGGCAGAGCGTACGAAATGTTAGGAAAACAAGATGAAGCCGTCAAATATTACAAAAAAGCATTAAAATTAGAACCGAAAAACAAAGATATAGGCAACGCATTGGCAAACATAGATAAATACAATTTAAAATCCGCAGAAAAAGAAAAGGAATTATGGCAGAATGCGTTTAAATCTTTGCCTGAAGAAAAAAAAGTTGTCTATGATGTCGATGAGGATTTCCAAGATGGCGTCCTAGAGATGTGTCAAGGTTTGGCGGGAAGGGACGAGTATTCGAAATTCGATTTGCCGAATGGTCTGTCGAAGGGTGAGGTAGATTGTATTAAGGATTTGTGTTCGAAATTCGAAGGCTTGGCTGTCTTAGAGGATGGAGAGGGTAGGAGGAAAAGGATTTCTATTGTTAGGAAATTGCTGGGTTAAACATAGAGTTAAGTACTAGGATTTCCTGATTCTATGAAATTAAAGGACAAATAAAAAAAAACAATTTAGTAGGCTATTTCAAACAAAAATCATGTGCCATAAAACTGTCATAATGAGTGAACATGTATCTGGCAGGAAAGATCACATAAACTGAAGAGCTTTGAAGGTTTTGGCCTACCCAGTAGTCCGTCTTTTTACTTTTTTCTAAAATAGCAGCCACCCATAAAACCTGTATTAATTAATATTTAGCATCAATATAAACAAGTATTGTATGAGACAAAATCTTCCAAAGTATCACGTTTCTGAGGTTTAAGCTGTCAAAGTTGTACTGGTGGAGTCATCAGTACAGTCTAGCCAAAGAGAGATAATCAGCAGCGTTGCGTATCGTAGAGTTTTGTCTCTCTCACTCGTGTTATTCAAAGTGGCGTTTCATCGTGTTATTTCAACGACAGAGACAACGCTCTACAAAAGCGAAGCTGCCGATCATCTCTTTCTAAAGTTCGGTGTGTAATCTTTCCTGCCTAAACAAACAAGTTTTATACAGGGTGTATTTTTTAAAAGTATATTTTTAATTTTTAGTTTTACTTAAAAGCAAAGATTAGCTGAGAAAAATTAGATTACTAAGTTAATTATAATAAAATAAAGTCGATTATTAATTAAGAAAATATCATTAATGTTTGGAACAGAGTAAAGGTGTATCCACACATCGGTTAACTCGACGGCATGTGTGGATACATCTTAAGGTGGAAGCGACGGGCCTGCCCGCGAAATTCATATTTAATTTGGTTATTCGCATTTTTTAAACTAATACGACAACGTAAGCTTATGGCAATTTCAATTGCGACAATGGCAGTATCATCCTCACAGGTTTATATAAAAATCTTTACTTGAAAGGGTCCAGTTTAAGAAATTTCGCAGGCAGGCCCGTCTCATGCCCCTTAGTAAAAAATTTGTGTTAAGGGTACCTACACTACTCTTTTTCAAAACTGATTATTCTATTATTTTGTTGTTGTAGATCTAAAACGAAGGCAGATATCGACTTATCTCTACATTATCTATGCCCTCAAACAATTAATATAGTAAAACTGTATTGGAATTCGTCTGTGTTGGTTTTGGCTGGCGGGTGTGCTCTGCCTTTTTGGAGTGTTTTGTTTGTTAAAACTGACTGGAAAGCGCTCTAGGGGGGGGGATATATAAACTATATAAGAAACTAGATAATTGAAAAATTAGCAAATTCATGTCACAGTTTACTTCATAATAACTTCCAAAAATAGGCGTAATTCAAAACGTCTGTTTACGATTAACACTTTGCTGTTTTTGACTAAAAATCTTTTACCTCAAGCAAAATTCATTAAGTATAATAGACAGAAAAGTCTTTGAAAATCAACCTCGCTTATTAGATATTAAACTATGTATAAACTTAAAAATTTAATTTTAATCGATTTTAAGTGATTCTTCCATCAATAACAACAATTGCGATTGTAATAATGATTGATGAAGGTTTTACGGAATCGAGATCGGTTTTGTATAATGCGCAGTCATACAACTTGTGTTTAGATTGGACTTCTTGTAAAGCGCGCAATATACCTACTTACATTTGAATAAGTCGAATAGTTTTGTAAGAATTTTGAGTTTTATTTTTGTTATTTCACTAATATATTTTAAAATTTTGTACGTATGGTTTTTATTTCAATCTTCCCTACCCTTTTTAACCGACTTCCAAAAAAGGATCAGGTTCTCAATTCGTCGGAATCTTTTTTTTCCACTTATCCATCATTCGCTAACTCACTCACACACACAAACGCGCCTGTGTGCGCGCGCACACACACACACACACACATATATACAACACACACATACATACAATACAATATACATACACACACACATGATAATACTGATATTGTTATAGAAGAGCGGTGTCTTCTGACACAGAGGTAGTTCTCCTATACCTCTAAAAGAAGGCTCCAACCTCCTACAGATGTATGTAAACAATAGTTACTGAAAATAAACAATTTAGTTTTTTTAGGGATCCGTACCTGAAAAGGAAAAACGGAACCCTTATAAGGATCACTTTGTTGTCTGTCTGTCTGTCTGTCCGTCCGTCCATCCGTCCGTCAAGAAACCTTTAGGGTACTTCCCGTTGACCTAGAATCATGAAATTTGGCAAGTAAGTAGGTCCCATTTCTGAAATGGGATACCATAGGCTGTTTCTGATGAATACAGGGATCATGTTTGTATGTCTTGGTTATTTCTACGCTTAGTTACTAGATATTAAAGGGAAGACGTTACAAGAGATAGAGTCGTATTTTAAGACTAAGAATTTCGATGTGGACGAGGTTTTGAGTAAAATAGAACAAATAAAGACGCTTATTTAACAACCGTTGTTTTAATTTGGGGTGGTAAGGAACATAATCGTTCTATCAATCTAACCTGTTAGTAACATAGTTAATAGTTTGGAATTATCGTGCAGAATGTCGGAAAAAGAGCTGAGTACGGAACTGAGTCTGACTCGTTTTTTTTTGCTGTGTGTTGGCCGATTGTGCTTCTTTGTCGCTCGTTCCGCGCTCTCGCTTGCACTTCAAGCCTTACATGAAACGCCTCAGAGCGAGGTAACGCCGCATGAGTCATGTTTTTTCGTGCGTGCAGCCGGCTCTATCGAATTATAAGACGTTGTCACGTCAAAACTCCATTGACGTATTGAAAACTCTTTTGCTGTAAAAGATTGAATATTGATAGTGTGATATTTTCCTTAGCGCCGTAACACTACAAGTTTCCGAACGTAAGCGCAAACAGCAAATGTCAACGTCACGTCAATCTGACATTGACAATTGACATCTCCAAGTGACGTGTTTCGAAATCGAAAGGGAAACTTGGAAACTTGTTTTTTGAAAACGTCCGCAGAAATTAAAAAGCGAGTTGCTTACATTAACTTTTATCAATATCGATTCGATTAGGTGCTTTATCGCGTCCACGTAAGTGAATTAACACGTTTCGTCAGTGATTTAATTACAAAACTGCCACTGTTAAAAACCTACAGTAAGTTTACGAAAGTGTGTAAAACTTTTTGGGAAAATTTAGTAAAAGTACGTAGATATTTAAGTAATCAAAGATTTTTATAAGAGAAATAGAGGTTAATTTAGTTGTTTTAACTTGTTTACAGGGAAAAATGTATCGTTTAATAGTATTGGCAGCTGTTTTTCAGTTTACGATATGCCAGCAATATCAGCAAAAAGTAGCGCCTGGAGTTCCCCCACAGAATTATCAGGTAATGGTTTTTACACGTATTCATATTTGAAATCCCAATTTGATTAATATTTATCTAATTTCACACCTAAGTAGTGAATGTTGCATGATACATAATAGCAATGTGGTACATTAGCTATCAATGGAAATTCTACTAAAATTACTTAGAACCTACTTAACAATTTTTTTAAAGTGGTCATTTGAAGAGCCTCAGTTGCCTGTAAAATTTTGAAGTCCTTGTTGTGATGTGCTTACTAAGCAATTAAATATCACTTGCTTTAACTGTTAACGAAAACATTGTTAGGAAAGTTGGGGAGTCTAAAACTTAGAGAATTAATAAAACTAAACTTACTAAATAGCCTGTTAAATGTAATTTTTGTAATTAATTTAAATTTAATGCATCATTGAACAGACAGACATTAATTTTTGTATAGTATGAGATTAGCATGCATTACAATGTGACTCACATGCTGCACTTTTTGTACATTGATGGTACTATGTGAGAAACCTTTATGCAAGTTTCAAAACCAACTACAAAATTTCAATTCAATCAGATGAATAATCCTGAATGGATAAGTGATGAACAACCAGTCCGGCTAGCATGGGCAGTAGATAAAAATTATATCCCCGATTATATCCACTGATTTGTATGACATCAGTGGATATAATCGGGGGATATAATTTTTATCTACTGCCCATGCTAGCCGGGCAGACAAAATTATTTTCAATTATACATACATACATACACCTTTGTTTTATGACGATGATGATTTTCCATTAAATTGCATCGTATCATGGGCATACGCTCAGTAGTGGACTCAGACAGGCAGATTGATTGATGTACCTTCTCTGTTTATCTCACTAGCAACAACAATATCAACAGCCGCCGCCTCCCCCTCAACAGCAGTACCAACAACCTCCACAACAACAACAGCAGTACCAACAACAGCCACCTCAACAGCCATTCCAACAACAGCCCCCCCAACAACAGTATCAGCAACAGGTGCCTGTACAGCAGATACCAGTGCAGCAAACTCCTCAGGGACATGGACACCATGGCAATGGTAACTGTAATTCTGTTTAGCTTCCCCCTACAACAGCTCTTCCAACAACAACCAACAACAGTCTCCCAACAAGAACTAACAACAGACAACAACAGTATCACCAACAGGTATCTGTTCAGCAAATACCTGTGCAACAAACTCCTCAAGGGCATTGGGCCAGTGTGGCAGACTATGGCTTAAACCCTTCTCATTCTGAGAGGAGACCCGTACTCAGTAGTGGGGCGGAAATGGGATGATCATGATGATGTTTACCCAAGTAAACATAATATTTCAACCGTAGCGAAAAAATAATAAGTCTATGATTTCAACCATACAAGAGAAGCAAACTATTTTTAACCCCCAACCCAAAAAGAGGGGTGTTATAAGTTTGACGTGTGTATCTGTATATCTGTGTATCTGTATATCTGTGTATCTGTGTATCTGTCTGTGGCATCGTAGCGCCTAAACGAAAGAACCGATTTTAATTTAGTTTTTTTTTGTTTGAAAGGTGGCTTGATCGAGAGTGTTCTTAGCTATCATCAAAGAAAATCGGTTCAGCCGTTTGAAAGTTATCAGCTCTTTTCTAGTTACTGTAACCTTCACTTGTCGGGGGTGTTATAAATTTTTAATTTACACTTGTGTTTGATATGTTTTTGACAATTTACTTAAAAGTTTTGCAGAAACCAAGTATACACTTCTGTGCATACCAGGGATGAATCTTGGAAGTAAAATTATATGAATACTAGAAAATGCCCGCAACTTCGTCCGCGTGGATTTAGATTCTTATAGTTCCCGTGGGAACTGTTTGATTTTCCAGCATAAAAAGTAGCCTATGTCCGTCCCCGGGATATAAGCTAACCCTGTACCAAATTTCGTCAGAATCGGTTACACTGCTGGGCCGTGAAAAGGTAGCAGACAGACAGACAGACACACTTTCGCATCTATAATATTGGTATGGATTTATTGTGTTTTTCTTGTTTTCAGACCCTCATATATTAGATGCTGCAAACATAGCACATGAGAGAGAGTGAGTATCTTATTCATAAATCAGTAAAAAAACCGGCCATGTCCGAGTCAGACTCGCGCACTGAGGGTTCTGTAGTCTGGTGTTCTTTTGTAGTATAGGCGTTATTTTGCGGAATTCCATGATATACAAGGTACCAAAAGCTTTATTTCCTATAATCCGCCAAACCAAAGAAATCTGTATGGTGCAAATGCAGCATGCGACATGCACCGCCCGCCCTCCCACTGATAATCATGCAGCAAAAGCCAGCCACCAAGCAAGCCACACGCACCACCACCACGCAGCACCACACAAATCGCAACACCACTCGACGCGCGTTTCGCCCCGACACCGGGGCATCCTCAGGAGATGTAGACCTTACAATGCCTAATTGCAAAGTCACTTTGCAAATTAAGCTTTTGGTTTCTTGGTGTTTTTTTGACATTTTGGATGATAAATCAAAAACTAATATGGTTAAAACTAAATTAAAAATTGTTTTAGAATGTACAGGTAAAACCCTTTCATATGATACCCCATTTATTATAGTTATCTTTCTATGAAAATTGAAAATACTAATTATATTTGTTCATGAACACACTTTCATTTTTTTTGTGATGTAACCAGAAATTCATGGTTTTCGGATTTTTTCCTTGTGCTATAAGACCTACCTACCTGCCAAATTTCATGATCCTAGGTCAACGGGAAGTACCCTATAGGTTTTCTTGACAGACAGACAGACTGATGGACAGACAGACAGACAGACAGACAGGCAGGCAGACAGACAACGAAGTGATCCTATAAGGGTTCCTTTTTTCCTTATGAAGAATATCATAATATCTCCTAAACTAATAAAAATCGCTGAGCATTTTACATAGGGGTGATTTGTATACCCTTGATAAATAAGGTATTTAAATATTTTTTTTAGAATTTATGTTGTTTTCCCATAGACACATTCAAGAGCACATGGAGGTGCCCATAGACACCTCAAAGATGTCGGAGCAAGAACTGCAATTCCACTACTTCAAAATGCACGATGCTGATAATAACAACAAGCTCGACGGATGTGAACTGATTAAGTCCCTCATACATTGGCACGGTGAGACATCTTAATTTATTAGTCCACAAAATACTTAAGGTTACACTTCATAATATGTGCTTCTCCATACAAACATATTACAGATATTATTCTAGTCTTTGTTTTTCTATATCTATAACTAAGCCATATATCGATTTATCTCTCCTTAAAACTATTAATATAGTAAAACTATGTTTATTTTGAAATTAACCTTTGAAAGATCTCTATTTTAAATTAAATGAGGGAACTTCGTGCGTAAATAAACCATGTAAAAAACGTAAAAATTGCAAAACTATTTTGCTTTATGGCAATCTTTACCAAGGAATAATTTCAAATGTCTTTAATTTGTTAAAAAATGTTAATTGATTTGCGTAAAATTAACGCAATAGCCAACGTTGATTTAACAAATAACGCATATCGTTTTGGAGTATTTTTCACCCATACCTACTTAAATGTTGATAGCATAGCATGCTCTCACGCTCGACTAAAGAACAACCATGGAGAGCACTCTTAATACATAGTATCTCCCAGCCCAGGTACAAAAGGTTCACCCTGTAAAGACTTTAAAAAAAATAGCGACTATTGCTAGCAATAAAGTGCAATAGCGATTGTTATCTGACTGATTTTGGCATCTGATCCGGCAATTTCTAGACTCGTTTGTTCCGCTGGTTTGAATTTGTAAATTTTTGGGGAACTGTGTATTATTGTCTTTGTGAGATCAGTAAAATGTTATTTTTATTACCATATTAATACCTAGCTATTTTATTTTTTATACTTGCTTTTACATGTAAGGGGCTTACGTAAGATTGGCTTTATCATATCATATCCCCTGACAGGGGATTGGACCATGGTCCATATTGGGAGATTGGACCAGGGTCCATATTGTGGGATTGGACCAGGGTCTATTGTGGGAGTTGTGGGAGTGGACCATGGTCCATATTGGGGATTGGACCAGGGTCCATATTGTGGCATTGGACCAGGGCCCACATTCGGGGATTGGACCTGAATGTGGACCCTGACATTAGGGAACAGCGCGGTGATACGCTAACTCAAGTGTATAACACTGAATGATAGTCACCAAGCTCATTTGACAATAGTTCCTTCACTGAGATATATATTGCAATAATTTTTCGTAGAAAACTTTCAATGCATTAAAAAGAAATGTCAAATGTGCTCGGTGACTGGGTCCAAATTAGGGAATTGGACCAGGGTTCATATTGGGGGGTTGGACCAGGGTTGCCCTTTTATTCATTTACTTGTCTTGTCTTTCATTTCTATGTACCATCCATCAACCGTGGTTGTCATGGCAACTGTACGCCATTTCGGTTGACAACCACAGAGCAAGGTCACAAGCAACAACCGCAACCAGGAACCCCACCGCCCGAAGAAAAAATCTTCAAAGACGACGAACTAACCAACTTAATTGACCCTATTCTAAACATGGATGACCATAATCGGGATGGATTTATAGATTATCCTGAATTTATTAGGGCGCAACAGAAAAACCAAAATAAAGAAGGATAACCCGATAGACTGATTGAGATTATCCTTCCTACCATTTTGGTAGGATTTTCTTTGGTGTGGCAACACTGGAAATATGTCTGTAATGATTTTAGGGACTGAGTAAATTACTATAGCCAATTTAAAATTAAAAAATATTTTCATATAAATCACTTTCTATTACATATTAAAATACTCAATTAAGCTACTATACAAAAAGTCACCTACTCCTTTTCCTTATTTATGTATACCTACGTAATAAAAAAAACCCAAAACTTAGTCTATAAGCTCAGTATAAGTAATAAAAAGAAAAATTTACAGTCTTAGTTTACAGAAAAAGTATTCAAAAATTTAAACTGAATTTAAAATTCTATTTATCAGTCACTAAATCTTTAAATATTGTTTCATAACCTACCTACTTATATTTTTTACCTTCTAATGTGCCAATATTTTTTATACTCTTATATAAAATATCAAAAAGAGCCAGTATAATGAAATTAATGCCTTTAGAATATAATATTAAAAAAAATCTAGCATTTCAATTTCATTGTTGCCATATAAAAGAAAAAAAATAATACCATTCCATACTTCGAGTGTAACTTTTTACGTTACTAACACTAGACTTAGCCCTAATTCGCACGAGTGTTAAAAAAGCGTTGCGTTAAAACCCGGCGTTGCGCTGGAAATACAACAATGCGCGTGTAAAAAAGCGTTGACGTGTGAACAGATACTTGGGAATGCATTTATTCTATTTGAACGCTTTTTTAACGGACGTTAAAAAAAGCTCTCGTGCGAATGAGGCCTTAAACATTGTGACTTGATATTTGACAGTTAATATTTATTCAAAACGAAAATTAAGAGCGTTCCTAGTGGTCAAATTAAAAAAAAAACTCAAGTTAGTTGATAGTCATCTAAGGCGTTGATTCTGATGTCTCTTTCTAAACTAAATAATTTAGAGCACCAGCATCTTTTTTTTTAATACATGGTGTAACCAGAACGCTAGCAAAAACGAAGACAGGCGATAGTGCTGATGGTTACTGATAAGATACCATAAAAAAATCTACGATCCTGTATTTTCAAAAGTTCACAATATATATCAAATAAAACATCTGACTGACGCTAAAAGTCAAGGATTGTTGCGTAAATAGGGCACTCGAAGTCAATGCCGCGTCGTAGGTGGGGCATTGACCCGAGTATGCACGGTATACAATGCGGGTTTGAAAAATACTAAATCATTAAAACTAAAAGATTAGGCAAATGGTTATTGGCATTACATTGTACAATAGTATAATAATAACGCTTAGTTTTTGCTAGTGTTTTGGTTACATCCTTTTTTATAGCTCAATAAAATAGGACGCAAAATGAATTTGAAATTAAATACTCTAAATATTGCTACTCATTTAACGCTATTCTCAAGACTGGCCCCTTAACAGGTTTGACAGTTTGAAAATAAAATAAGTTTGCCTGTCCTTTTCTAATTACACTGGTAAGAAAGAGATGCGCATTCTCTAAGGTAAAAATTTTAGTTGCCATCAGACTCAACCATTGATAAAAAATTCGATGTCGATTTTTTAACTTAGAAATTTATACTCAAGGATCTGAGTATTTGTTACTTAGGCGCAACGCACACTTGCAGAACAGAGTGGAGCCAAGACTAAAAGTAAAAGTACTCAGAGGCTCGATTACGGTAAAATGAACTTGACACTTGAGCATTAAAGCCAACATGCCTCAAGCAGAAGAAGCGACGGAATAAACTGTGCTATGTGTGGTACATACAGTTTTAGTTGATAGGTACCCTGTAGGTACGCGTTGCGCCGAAGACGTGTACATTTTATAAATGAATGATTGAATTTGTGCTTCCTGTCTCCACTTAAAATTACGATTTTTTTTAATCTTCCATTCTTTATCTTAGTTAAACTTAAGAATAATTAGTTTATTCTTTAAGAATGGTTCATTGAATTGAATAATGTTTGAATAATAACTAATCAAACTCAATGAATGGTCTCATTCCTCAGACGTTGTTAATCCATCGTTGTGTATTTATTTATATTTTAATTTTAAATTAAAGAATTAAAAAAAAAAATAGATATAGCCTATGAGCTAGAAATTCGAATTTCATAATTTTCTTTTTTTTTCAACCCCTATTTCTCGAGTTTTTTTGTCAATGAAAGTTTTTTTTTAAATAGGAGGATTCGTGAAATAGACAATTTTTTTTAATGAAAAAACATTTTTTTTCTCAGTAAAGTTGTAGTTTTTTGGTGTCACAAATATAAATTTTATATTGATACCAAGATTGATACCTACAATTATTTATGTATATATTTTGCTTGGGAAACTGCATTAATTTTTGTTATTCGTAAAGTTGGACATTCAAAAATGTTTAAAAAGTTCACAGAATAAAGAAAAAAAATATAGATACCTGGTAAGCTATCTTTTTTCTCTAGTCTGTGTTGTATATACAATTTTTTTCGAAAATATATGTATATACAATATACATTGTAAATGTATGTCTGTGTTGTCAATATATGTTTTGATGGGTTGTGTGTTGTTTATAGAAATAAAATGTGAAATAATTTGTACTGGTGTCTGTGTTTTATTTTTGTCTTTTGTGTTATCATCATTATCAACCGATAAACGTCTACGGCTGGACATAGGTGTCTTGTAAGGGCTTACACACGCAACGGTCTTGCGCCGCCGCAATCCAGCGGCTCCCGCAGACTGATGTCGTCTATCCTAGTGGGAGGTCTCCTAACGCTGCGCTTTCCGGTAGGAGGTCACCATTCCAACACCTTGGGACCCCAAATCCTATTTATGATATATTTACTAGAAGATGCCCGCGACTTCGTCCGCGTGGATTTTGGTTTCTAAAGATCCCGTGGGAACTATTTGATTTTCCAGGATAAAATGTCTATGTCAATTACAGGGGCGCAAGCTACCTGGGTACCAAATTTCATACAAATCGGTTGAGCGGATGGGTTTTTAGGAATCTGGTGGGAAGTCTTTGATTTTCCGGGATAAAAAGTAGCCTATGTCCGTCCCCGGGATATAAGCTAACTCTGTACCAAACGTCAGAATCGGTTAAACTGTTGGGCCGTGAAAAGGTAGCAGACAGACAGACACACTTTCGCATTTATAATATTAGTATGGATGGATTGGGGGTTTGGCGCGGGGAAGGGTTCTTCCTCGCGCCACACCCTGGCAAGGAGGCCATGCCTCGAGGCCCTTACCCCCGTCAAACCTACCTACCTAGGTCAAACGGAGAAGACCCCGCTGCTGCAGTTTTTTACTGCACGTCTATTGACATTCTATTACTCCGATACTGGCGTCGATTCTGACGCTTTTTTCTAAACTAAGAGTATCTGCCATCTTTTTCTTTTGAATATTGCTAAAAAAGGATGGATTTTAAATTAATGACTGTTAGTGCTACTCTATAGTCTATACACTGCTCAATACTGGCACCTAAAGTCACGAAGTTTGCCAGTTCTAAATTAAATCTAAGTTTGTCCGTCCTTTTCTATCACATTCGTAAGAAAAAGATACAATGATACTTTCAAAAACGGTGAAGGAAAACATCGCGAGGAAACTCGCCTACTTGAGAGTTCTCCATATTGTTCTCAAAGGTTTGTGAAGTCTGCCAATCCGCACTTGGCCAGCGTAATGGACTATGGCCAAAACCCTTCTCACTCTCAGGTTGAAATCTATAGAGCGCACTTTGAGTGCTTTTGCTTAGACTTAAGTTTCGGTTAAAACGAGACAGATTTATGCCATCGGTATAATGTCTCGTTTTAACAGTGTCTTAAGTCTGAGCAAAGTTAAAGTGCGCTCTATAGATCTAAGCCTCAGACCAGTGCTTTGTGAGTCGGCGATGATCACGATCATAATGACTAAAAAATCTGCCCCCCCCCCTCGATTGTGTAAGAAAAACGTATTCATGGTTATCGCTATCGTCAAGAAATTCTGCCGTTTCATTGGTTCATTCGCTGTATACCTTTTTTCACAGCCAATCAAAGGGCAGAATTTCTTGGCGATAACGCAGTTGCGATCAGCAGTTCGATTGCGGTAGAATGACAGCTATAATGTCACGATCGCAATCACCTCTGATTGGTTGACGCTCGCTCGCTATTGGCTACAATGCATTGCTGCAACAAGCACACCATTTTAGGCAATAACAACAATTGCGATTGTAATACCTAATGATTGATTCAGGTTTAACGGAATCGATCTACAGATTCAATTACTATAGTCCCATATGAAAATGGGTTTGTGTAAACCTACATTGATACCAAGTAGGCATTCCGTGTTTTGTGATGTGATTGCTATTGGGGTGAGTTTTATTAGTAATATTATTTATTTATATACCTACGTAATACATATTATGTAAATATCTCTTAAATACCTAAATATCATTAAATTCCAAAAGAAATAAAAATATATCTTATTAGTTTACTTGATAATATCCGAGACGACGTGGAATTTTAAAAATCCGTGGAAGATCTTTGAATTTCGGAGATAAAAAGTAGGTAGTTGCTAGTAATATTTCGGAGATAAAGGAGGAACGGTATTTTTTAACCGACTTCAAAAAACATGAGTAGGTTCTCAATTCGACTTTATGTTTTTTAGGGTTCCGTACCTTAAAAGGAAAAACGGAACCCTTATAGGATCACTTTGTTTTCTGACTGTCTGTCTATCTGTCTGTTCGTCGTGTCTGTCAAGAAACCTGTAGGGTACTTCCCGTTGACCTACAGTCATGAAATTTGGAAGCTAGGTAGGTCTTATAGCACAAGTACAGGAATAAAATCTGAAAACCCCGAACGTGTGGTTACATCATTTAAAAAAAAATTAAAATGTGTTTTAATTTTCAAAGTAAGATAACTATACCAAAAATAAGTGGGGTATCATATGAAAAGGCTTTACCTGTACATTCTAAAACAGATTTTTATTTATTTTTAAATTTATTTTTATGCGTAATAGTTTTTGAGTTATTGTGCAAAATGTTGGAAAAAATACCCGAGTACGGAATCCTCAGTGCGCGAATCTGACTCGCACTTGGCCGGTTTTTCGTATGTTTGTCACAACTCCGCCAAATATGAACCGATTTCAATTTTAGTTTGGTGAAGATCTGATGAATATCTTCGGAGATGGAGAACAGAACTCCTCAATGGATAAGAGCGAATTGCTCGCGATCAGTGTAATAGCTTAGTAAACAGTAGGGTTTTAACTGGGCATAGCATATTATAGTACAGTGGGGCCACTAAAAATTGTGAAATAAAAAAATTTCAAAAGAAATATAAAACCGACTTAAATTAACACAAACACTAAAATGGCGAAAATAATTTTATTTATTACCGAATATATTATGTATACAAGAGTTAATGTAATTCTATAATAAAAAATTTTGGAGGCGTTGGTAGGACAGACACAACGAAGTGGTCCTATAAGAGTTCTTTTTGAGGTACGAACCCCTTAAAAATAACTAGAAAACCCTTAATAAAAAGTACTTTTATTTATAAAATCATTTATTTACCAACAGTTTTCTTCCAGGTGCAACGGACGCAAAGCACCCTGTATACACAGACGCACAAATCGAAGCAACTTTGGACCTAGCGTTGAACCATACAGACATAAATAACGATGGTTATATAGATTATGTAGAATATGGGTTTAGTATGTATAGAACTAAACTCAATGCTACCAAAATCGCACGTGGGGAGAAAATATAGGACAGTATGCTATGTAAACAGCTCTTGTCGGTGTATATCCTACAGATTTTTAATCTTGTTCATACTCTTAAAGGATCGTCATGACCTAAATCCCCTGTTTATTGGGATTAGTCGGGCATACACCGACAATTGTTACCCTTATAGAGGATGTAAATCGGAACAACTTTAGACCTTGCGTTAAATCTAAGAGACGTAAATAACGAAGGTTATATAGATTATACAGGATACGGGTTTAGATAGACCTAAACCCAATGCATGTGCCCGAGTCAACCCTGTCAGTCAGTCAGTGTTTGTTGAAACTGTCGGGAATGCACCGACAACAAGTTAATATTTCTGTGAGCGTTGACTTTTATAAAATTGTTTCCTATTATTTTAAATAAACGTTTCTTATCTATGCTTATATCTTTATGCTTTTTCTTATTACCTTATACGTAACTACCCGGCTACAAAGAGCATTTTCAGAGAAAAGAACGAAGCAAGCGCATTTTCTTGGCTTGTATTATTAGATTAACTAGATTTTAGTTAGTGGAATTGTTTTTTTTCTAGTCATTGACATTGCATTTCCTTATTTTCCTCCTTAACACTTCTAAATGTTTATGAAATATTAATGCAACAGGAAAACAAGCGAAAGTGCAAGCGAAGTAAGTGCTAGAATTTGCCAATTTTAGGTAATTGTGTATACGTAACGCGTTTGACCCCTGAGCGTTTTATCTCAACAATTAATTTATTTTGCGAATTTCATAATCTATACTATCTATACCAATATTATAAATGCGAAAGTATGTCTGTCTGTCTGTCTGTCTGTCCGCTAACTTTTAACGGCCCAACAATGTAACCGAAAATAATGTAAATTTGGTACAGGGTTAGCTTATATCCCGGGGACGGACATAGGCTACTTTTTATCCCGGAAAATCAAAGAGTTCCCGCGGGATTCCTAAAGACCCATCCACTTAACCGATTTGTATGAAATTTGGTACCAAAGTAGCTTGCATCCCTGTAATCGAAATAGGCAACTTTTTATCCCGGAAAATCTAACAGTTCCCACGGGATCTATAAAAATCTAAATCCACGCGGATGAAGTCGCGGGCATCCTCTAGTATATTTATAAATTATGAGTCGATGTCCAGTTTTCCTAATTCTATTGGAACAAACTTCGTCAGGGATGGGATGGAACTTCGTGAGGTTTTTACTCTGTAGGAGTCTGACATAGGCACTGTGCTCCCCCGTGGCCGGTGGGGCAAAAAATCGGTCGAAATAATCTACAGGTGATCCATGGTATGAGCATAGACCTATAAATACTCATATGAGTTACTTAGTTTACCTAATAAAACGGGTAGGTAGTTACAAAATCAGTTTTATTAACTTTTATTTTAAGAAACTTACAACAGCATGTTAATTCGCTACATCAATGTTCAGCGATGAATGATACGACCGAGCTCAGTTGACAGTGGTTGAGTTTATATTACTGTTTTACTGAGTGACATTAAAAGTATTCTTTTAGAAAACCTTCAATGGATTATAAATAAATGTCAGTGGTTATCATTGATCGTTAAATATTGAGTTAGTGAGTCATCCAGCAGGTTAAGTGCGAGCGCAGCAAGCGCATAATTTATTCTTAAATATGATTCCAGACTCAGACGGCACGAAGGAGGAGTCGGTGGTGAAGTATACCGACGCAGATCTGTCGGAGATCGTAGAGGGCGCTTTGAAGCAGGCCGACAAGAACCACGATGGATTCATAGACTGGCCCGAGTACAAATCCGTCACTGTCGGATAGAGGCCGACAGAGCCGATAGGCCGTCTTGAAATTAAACTAACAAGTCTAACTCTAGTGCTATCTAATTTAATAAAATAAAATACGAAAACTCATATGTGCCTATAATTTTTATATTTATATATTTTAGTATTTACCCTTCTTATTCTTAGAGGAGACCTTGTGCTTAGTAGTGGACTGGCAATGGCTTGATCATGAGGGTGATGATTAATTTTAGGGTTTCGTACCTCAAAAGGATAAAAGGAAACCTTATAGGATCCCTTCGCTGTATGTCTGTTTGTTTGTCCGTCTCTCCGTCTGTCAAAAAATCCTACATTAAGTTACTTACTTCCCGTAAACCTAGAATCATGATAGGCGGGTAGGTCTTATAGCCATAAGGGGAAAAATCCGAAAACCGTGAATTTGTAGTTACATCACAAACATATCCCTGTTTGTCTGTCTGTCTGTCTGTCTGTCTGTCTGCTACGCTTTCACGGCTAAACCGCTGAACCGATTTTAATGAAATTTGGTACCGACTTAAGATATTTTCCGGGGAAGGACATAGGCTACTTTTTATCTTATATTATGTCTTACAGCAACATAATTTTTGTAAGACAAAATATTCTTAGTTACAAGAAGGTTGGCGATCTACACAACAGGCTGACTAGACACCGTAACAGGCTTGCGACTCCTACGCTCCGCCTCAGGGAGGTCCAAAAGTCATTTGTGGGAATGGGTATAATCTTCTATAACAAAATTCCTCAGTCAATTTTGGACTTGCCTTTACACAGGTTCAAAAATCTATTAAAAATATGCTCTTGAGAAAAGCATATTATACTATCGAAGATTATGTAAATGATAAAAAAGCGTGGATTTGAACTTCGATTCGCTCCAGCAATACGCAGGACTTCAATTGCTTTTATACATGGCATAATATTGTATATCAAATCTTTGAAAAGAGCAACCGCCGAGTTTCTTGCTGGTTCTTCTCGGTAGGGAAGGCATTCCGAACCAGTGGTAGATGCTTTTGACGATTCGAAAAAACTTGTAAAAGTCTAATTGAATAAAAACATTTTGAATTTGAATTTGAATTTATCTCGAAAAAACAAACAGTTCCCGCGGGATAGCACTCTATCTTTCACGCATTTGTCGTTCAATAACGCCGCAACAGAGCTACCTACGGATTGACAACATTTTTTGCATAGACATAACCGCGTAACTTTGAAACCGAATATTTTAACAGAAATCTGGAAAACCACAGATATAGATATTAGTTTCTAGAATATGTCTGCAAAATTTCATGGACTTTGGTTGCTTAATATTCAAATGAAATTGAAACTACGTTTGTATGAAGCGAGTGACGGAGAGATCTCTGTTAAAGGCAAAAATAAAACAATGTTTAATAATCAGTAAAATATATTTATTTTCATATCACACATCTATAGGAACTATTTATAATAAACAAAATTATTTGTACAATAAATCGATAAGGCCAGCTTTAAGTTTAATTCGTTTTATTGTAACATTTAAAAAAAAATTGCGTACGAATTTAGTCTTAAAAATGAGGATGATGCCTAGGTCAAAAATAAATTAATAAACAATATGAAAATTAAAACCCGACTGCTATCGTCTTAGTAAACGCTGAAATATTATAGTAAAATTGTTTTTCTGTCGCTTGATATATTTTAATATTGTTGTAATTTTCTCCTCTTTCATTTGACATCCTAAATTTGATACTAAAGCAAAAAAAAAATTTTTGGAGACCTCCACTTTTTTTGATGTAGCATCCGTTAGGTCATTTTTTTTATCGGCCATTTTTTTTTCACCGGCCCAATAGTTTAGACACTACGGTGGAACACACAGAATCTGGATATAAACATACATACCCACATACACACCCACATACATACATACATTCATACATAGACTGCTAAAATCATAACCCTTCCTTATTGCTTTGTCGCAGTCGGGTAAAAAATAAATTTTAAATCGAGGAACATACATTAAAAAAAACCGGCGAATTGTGAACCTCCACCTCTTTTGAAGTCGGTTAAAAGGGGTGAAATACCCCATTCTATTAATCTACCAATCTAAGGGGTTCCGCATCGCGTCTCGCAGGGATACACTGTTGCTGCTATAGAACTGGCTGAACCAGGATCGGAAGAGTTTTATCACTTTTGGCTTAGCAGTATTAATACATACACATTAGGTAATAAATTAAATGGTTATTGAAACTGGTTCAACAGGGCTCTCTCCGTCACTTACTCCATACAATCGTAGCCCCAATTTCATTTGAATATTAAGCAACCAAAGTCCATGAAATGTTGCAGACATATTCTAGAAACTAATATCTGTGCCTGTGGTGTTTTAGATTTTTCTAAAAATATGTAGTTTTAAAATTACAGGGGCTCAAAGATTTATATGTCAATTTTTAAGACCGCGTAACTTTGAAACCGAATATTTTAACGGAAATCTGGAAAACCACAGGCTTAGATATTAGTTCCCGGAACGTTTCTACAAAATTTCATTGAGTATGATTGGTTAGTATTCCAATGAGAGATGAACTGCGTTTGTATGGAGCGAGTGACGGAGAGACCCATCTTAAAAAAAAATATTTCACAATTTTTAGTGACCCCACTATATTAAAATATGCTATGCTATAGTTATTTTCTCCATCTCTGAAAATATGCATCAGATCTTCATCAAACACACGGAACAACCTGGGAATACCCTTTCTAACTAAAAAAGAATCTTAAATCGAGGAACATACATAAATAAAATCATAACCCTTCCTTTTGGCTTTGCCGCAGTCGGGTAAAAAAAACCTCCACCTCTTTTGAAGTCGGTTAAAAAGGGTAAAATACCCTACTCTATTAATCTACCAATCTAAGGGGTTCCGCATCGCGTCTCGCAGGGATACGCTGTTGCTGCTATAGAACTGGCTGAACCAGGATCGGAAGGTGCGGATAGTTTTATCGCTCTTGGCGTAGGCGGGCGAGCTCACGTAGCGTTTGTGGTTCCATATTGCCACGTCTCTTTGGAACTGTAACAGATAAACAAATAAAATTAGAGATTTTCTATACTCATCATTATGGTCTTTTTTTTAGAGTTCCGTACCTCAAAAGGAAATACGGAACCCTTATAGGATCACTTTGCTGTCTGTCTGTCTGTCAAGAAACCTATAGGGTACTTCCCGTTGACCTAGAATCATGAAAGGTAGGTAGGTAGGTCTTATAGCACAAGTACAGGAATAAATCTGAAAACCGCGAATTTGTGGTTACATCATTAAAAAAAATTAAAATGTGTTTCAATTTTCGAAATAAGATAACTATACCAAGTGAAATATCATATGAAAGGGTACCAAGCAAGTACATAAGGGTAAGGGGACCTGTACATTCTAAAACAGAGTTTTATTTATTTCTATGTATAACAGTTTTTGATTTATCGTGCAAAATGTCGGAAAAATTACCCGATACGGAACCCTCAGTGTCCGAGTCTGACACACTTGGCCGGTGTTTTAGGGTTCCGTACCCAAAGGGTAAAAACGGAGCCCTATTAATGTCACCACTCTCCGTCTGTCCGACTGCGGTCTCAACTGATGGTAAGTGATGATGCAGTCTCTCAGCAAACCTCTCTTTGCTGGAGAGACACGACTGATTGCACATCTATATGGGACCCAGAGGAGACATACCTGTTTAGTCTCTAGTTAGACTAGCGCCGCTCCGAGCTAACTGGACGACTCTCTGCAGAAGGAGTATTACTGACTGACTGTCATGGGTCACAAAGGGGACATACCTGGCTCGCCTCCAGTAAGACCAGCGCGGCTCCGAGCGGCGCGTTGTAGCGTGGCGAGTACACGCGATGAACCACTCTTTGCAACAAGGGCGCTAGTGGTGTTACTGACTGGGACACTATCATGGGTCCCAGAGGAGACATACCTGTTTAGTCTCTAGTTAGAATAGCGCCGCACCGAGCTAACTGAAGGACTCTCTGCAGAAGGAGTAGTACTGACTGACTGTCATGGGTTACAAAGTGGACATACCTGGCTCGCCTCCAGTAAGACCAGCGCGGCTCCGAGCGGCGCGTTGTAGCGTGGCGAGTACACTCGATGAACCACTCTTTGCAACAAGGGCGCTAGTGGTGTTACTGACTGGGACACTATCATGGCTCCCAGAGGAGACATACCTGTTTAGTCTCTAGTTAGACTAGCGCCGCACCGAGCTAACTGAAGGACTCTCTGCAGAAGGAGTAGTACTGACTGACTGTCATGGGTCACAAAGGGGACATACCTGGCTCGCCTCCAGTAAGACCAGCGCGGCCCCGAGCGGCGCGTTGTAGCGTGGCGAGTACACTCGATGAACCACTCTTTGCAACAAGGGCGCTAGTGGTGTTACTGATTGGGACACTGTCATGGGCCCCAGAGGAGACATACCTGTTTAGTCTCTAGTTAGACTAGCGCCGCTCCGAGCTAACTGGACGACTCTCTGCAGAAGAAGTATTACTGACTGACTGTCATGGGTCACAAAGGGGACATACCTGGCTCGCCTCCAGTAAGACCAGCGCGGCCCCGAGCGGCGCGTTGTAGCGTGGCGAGTACACTCGATGAACCACTCTTTGCAACAAGGGCGCTAGTGGTGTTACTGATTGGGACACTGTCATGGGCCCCAGAGGAGACATACCTGTTTAGTCTCTAGTTAGACTAGTGCCGCTCCGAGCTAACTGGACGACTCTCTGCAGAAGAAGTATTACTGACTGACTGTCATGGGTCACAAAGGGGACATACCTGGCTCGCCTCCAGTAAGACCAGCGCGGCTCCGAGCGGCGCGTTGTAGCGTGGCGAGTACACTCGATGAACCACTCTTTGCAACAAGGGCGCTAGTGGTGTTACTGATTGGGACACTGTCATGGGCCCCAGAGGAGACATACCTGTTTAGTCTCTAGTTAGACTAGTGCCGCTCCGAGCTAACTGGACGACTCTCTGCAGAAGAAGTATTACTGACTGACTGTCATGGGTCACAAAGGGGACATACCTGGCTCGCCTCCAGTAAGACCAGCGCGGCCCCGAGCGGCGCGTTGTAGCGTGGCGAGTACACTCGATGAACCACTCTTTGCAACAAGGGCGCTAGTGGTGTTACTGATTGGGACACTGTCATGGGCCCCAGAGGAGACATACCTGTTTAGTCTCTAGTTAGACTAGTGCCGCTCCGAGCTAACTGGACGACTCTCTGCAGAAGAAGTATTACTGACTGACTGTCATGGGTCACAAAGGGGACATACCTGGCTCGCCTCCAGTAAGACCAGCGCGGCCCCGAGCGGCGCGTTGTAGCGTGGCGAGTACACTCGATGAACCACTCTTTGCAACAAGGGCGCTAGTGGTGTTACTGATTGGGACACTGTCATGGGCCCCAGAGGAGACATACCTGTTTAGTCTCTAGTTAGACTAGTGCCGCTCCGAGCTAACTGGACGACTCTCTGCAGAAGAAGTATTACTGACTGACTGTCATGGGTCACAAAGGGGACATACCTGGCTCGCCTCCAGTAAGACCAGCGCGGCCCCGAGCGGCGCGTTGTAGCGTGGCGAGTACACTCGATGAACCACTCTTTGCAACAAGGGCGCTAGTGGTGTTACTGATTGGGACACTGTCATGGGCCCCAGAGGAGACATACCTGTTTAGTCTCTAGTTAGACTAGTGCCGCTCCGAGCTAACTGGACGACTCTCTGCAGAAGAAGTATTACTGACTGACTGTCATGGGTCACAAAGGGGACATACCTGGCTCGCCTCCAGTAAGACCAGCGCGGCCCCGAGCGGCGCGTTGTAGCGTGGCGAGTACACTCGATGAACCACTCTTTGCAACAAGGGCGCTAGTGGTGTTACTGATTGGGACACTGTCATGGGCCCCAGAGGAGACATACCTGTTTAGTCTCTAGTTAGACTAGTGCCGCTCCGAGCTAACTGGACGACTCTCTGCAGAAGAAGTATTACTGACTGACTGTCATGGGTCACAAAGGGGACATACCTGGCTCGCCTCCAGTAAGACCAGCGCGGCCCCGAGCGGCGCGTTGTAGCGTGGCGAGTACACTCGATGAACCACTCTTTGCAACAAGGGCGCTAGTGGTGTTACTGATTGGGACACTGTCATGGGCCCCAGAGGAGACATACCTGTTTAGTCTCTAGTTAGACTAGTGCCGCTCCGAGCTAACTGGACGACTCTCTGCAGAAGAAGTATTACTGACTGACTGTCATGGGTCACAAAGGGGACATACCTGGCTCGCCTCCAGTAAGACCAGCGCGGCTCCGAGCGGCGCGTTGTAGCGTGGCGAGTACACTCGATGAACCACTCTTTGCAACAAGGGCGCTAGTGGTGTTACTGATTGGGACACTGTCATGGGCCCCAGAGGAGACATACCTGTTTAGTCTCTAGTTAGACTAGTGCCGCTCCGAGCTAACTGGACGACTCTCTGCAGAAGAAGTATTACTGACTGACTGTCATGGGTCACAAAGGGGACATACCTGGCTCGCCTCCAGTAAGACCAGCGCGGCCCCGAGCGGCGCGTTGTAGCGTGGCGAGTACACGCGATGAACCACTCTTTGCAACAAGGGTGCTAGTGGTGTTACTGACTGCGACACTGTCATGGGTCCCAAAGGAGACATGAAGTTCAGGCGAACGTGGGCTGGACCTATCTGGAAGTCAATAACTCAAAATTTAAAAAAACCCCCGACACAAAAACCTCTATAAGAAAACTAGAAAAGAGCTGATAACTTTCAAACGGGTGAACCAATTTTCTTCGATTATAGCTAAGAACACTCTCGATCAACCTTTCAAACAAAAAAAGTAAATTAAAATCGGTTCATTCGTTTAGGAGCTACGATGCCACAAATAGATACATAGATACAAACGTCAAACTTATAACACCCCCTCTTCTTGGGTCGGGGGTTAAAAAGGACTCTCCGTGAACATTTTTGCACCAAACTTTGTAGACCAAATCACTAAATAAAAACTGAGACTAGTGTTTGCAATTTGCAGCCCAAATAAATCGTAGTCATCAAAAAATCATCGGCTTTAATACATTAATTTATTTTCCTCTACCACTGGTTCGGAATGCCTTTCCTACCGAGAAGAACCAGCAAGAAACTCGGCGGTTGCTCTTTTCAAAGATTTGATATACAATATTATGCCATGTATAAGTAATTGAGGTCCCGCACATTCCTGGAGCGAGCTGCAGGTCAAATCCACGCTCTTTTATCATTTACATTTTACATAATCTTCGATGGTATTTAACATGCTTTTCTCAGGAGCATAGTTTTAATAGATTTTTTGAACCTGTGTAAAGGCAAGTCCAAAATTGATTGTGCGTCAAGGTGCTAAACAACTTACAGGCTTTGACTGTACATTTATCTCTTTTTTTATTTCCACAGTTAGAGGTCACTAGCTGACGCCCGCGACTTCATCCGCGTGGATTTAGGTTTTTAGAAATCCCGTGAGAACCTTTTGATTTTTCGAGATAAAAAGTAGCCTATGTGCCAATCCAGGATTATCTATCTCCATTCTGAATTTCAGCCGAATCCGTCCAGTGGTTTTTAATATTAGTGTGACAAAGGCGAAAGTTTGTGTGTATGTGGGTGTGTGTGTGTGTGTATGTTTGTTACTCTTTCACACAAAAACCACTGGACGGATTGGGCTGAAATTTAGAATGGAGATAGATTATACCCTGGATTAGCACATAAGCTACTTTTTATCCCGGAGAATCAAAGAGTTCCCACGGGATTTTTAAAAACCTACATCCACGCGAACGAAGTCGCGGGCATCAGCTAGTAATAAGTATTAGTGTGATAGTCGCACATACCTGATTAACAGTGACTTTCAATGGAAAGACGTCCATCTTCATGATAATGTACTTCTGTGAGATCGTTATGTTAGCGAGGTGCTCTTCATCACCTTTGACCCACTCCGCTCCCCAGGTGTGATGACCTGCAATATAAACAACAGTGATTAAATTATATTATAGATATAAAAAACCGGCCAAGTGCGAGTCAGACTCGCGCACTGAGGGTTCCGTACTCGGGTATTTTTCCAACATTTTGCACGTTAAATGAAAAACCATAATGCATAAAAATAAATAAAAATCTGTTTTAGAATGTACAGGTATCATAATATGATACCCCACTTGGTATAGTTATCTTACTTTGATAATCGAAACACATTTTAATTTTTTTTTTAATGATGTAAACACAAATTCGCGGTTCTCAGATTTATTCCTGTACTTGTGCTAATA
Source organism: Maniola jurtina (assembly GCF_905333055.1). NCBI lineage: Eukaryota > Metazoa > Arthropoda > Insecta > Lepidoptera > Nymphalidae > Maniola > Maniola jurtina. Next base: position 732,389 of record NC_060056.1, on the reverse strand, counting down.
AGACCTTCCTACCTACCAAATTTTAATGATTCTAGGTCAACGGGAAGTACCCTATAGGTTTCTTGACAGACATACAGACAGACAGACAACAAAGTGATCCAATAAGGGTTCCGTTTTGCCTTTTGAGGTACGGAACCCTAACACCAAACACTGAAGCACTTACCAATGATTTGATTAAGGAATGGATACTTCATGCCGATGTCTGAGAACATGGACGCGGTGTGAACCGCGTTAAGGTGTGCCACATCCGCACCATTCTCTGGTATTTCCTGAAATTAACAAATAACTACTGCTGCTTATCAGATGAGATAGCAAAAAGTGCTAATTTATCCATCCATACTAATATTATAAATGCGAAAGTGTGTCTGTCTGTCTGTCTGCTACGTTTTCACGGCCCAACCGCTGAACCGATTTTGATGGGTACAGACATGGGCTACTTTTTATCCCAGAAAATCAAAGAGTTCCTGTGGGATTTAAAAAACCGAAATCCAGGCGGGCGAAGCCGCGGGCATCCTCTAGTACTTATAATATTATAAATGAGAAAGTGTGTATTTCTGTTCGTCTGTCTGCTACCTTTTCACGGCCCAACAGTTTAACCGATTCTGACGAAAGGTACAGGGTTAGTTTATATCCCGGGGACGGACATACTCGTAGGCTACTTTTTATCAAGGAAAATCAAAGAGTTCCCACTGGATTCCTAAAAACCCATCTGCTTAACCGATTTGTATGGGTACCGAGGTAGCTTGCGTCCCTGTAATTGACATAGGCATTTTATCTCGTAAAATCAAACAGTTCCCACGGGACTTTAAAAACCTAAATCCACGCGGACGAAGTCGCGAGCGTCAGCTAGTAATTGAATAAAAAAAACATTATTTACGATATAACACGATACGATTACGATTTAGACATAGATATTAGTTTCTAGAATATGTCTGCAAAATTTCATGGACTTAATGGACTTGGTTGCTTAATATTCAAATGAAATTGGAACTACTTTTGTATGAAGCGAGTGACGGAGAGACCCCTCTTAATAAGATTCTTTCTCTCTCGCACATCCTAATATTTCACTGGTCTGATATGCTTGTTTCTTACCTGTATATGAGCATTGACCAGGAACTCATTCCGTCCTCGGTACCCCCAATTCTTGATATCCTCGCTCTCCGCCACCGTCCAGAGTGGAGGTTCACCGTCAACGTGGTACCACACCCATACAGAACCATCTACTTCCATGCAAGGGTAGGTCTTGATGGATATACCTTTGGGCACTGGAACAGACAACCATACTGTTTACCAAAACCAAAAAAAAATAGAATATTAGCCATATAAGTCTTCTTTTTTTTTATTCACTATAGGTAAGCGCTTGACCACAATCACACCTGGTGGAAAGTGATGATGTGGTCTAAGATGGGACGCGTTTACCTAGAAGGTGCCTATTCACTCTTGTTTTAAAGATACCCGGATTGTAATTGGTAGGAAACACAGATCGCGGAAGAGTATTCCAAACCTTAGCCATGCGTATGAGGAATGAAGACGCAAAACGTTTCGTGCGTGTAGATGGAATGTCGATGACATAAGGATGGAAACTCGCCCGACGTCTTGCGGTTCGGTGGTAAAATGGTGAAGGGGGGACAAGATCGAAAAGTTCCTGTGCACACTCTCCGAAATATATCCTATAAAACACCGATATAAGCCGGCGACCTTACGGCGGTGATCGAGACTTTGAAGTTTCGCCAACAAAGGAGAGTCTTCGCCTATATAGTCATCACTAATATTCCCCTTTCCCCTCCAACTAAGCGTAAAGCATATGCTAGGAGTGGGTACGACAATAGTACAACGGGTGGGATTTAAACCGCCGAGGTTTCGGCTTGGGAAAATTGGGATAAGCATCAAAATATGGGGATCAGAAGTAAATGGCGAAACCATGGGGTTTAAAAACAAAACCGGTCAAGTACGAATCAGGCTTGGGCAGCGAGGGTTCCGTACTACAGTCGTATTTTTTCGACATTTTGCAGGATGAATCAAAAACTATTATGCATTAAAATAAACAAAAACCTGTTTTAACCCCCCACCCAAAAAGAAGGGTGTTATAAGTTTGACGTGTGTATCTGTGTATGTGTGTATTTGTCTGTGGCATCGTAGCTCCTAAACTAATGAACCGATTTTAATTTAGTTTTTTTTTGTTTGAAAGGTGGCTTGATTTTACACTTGTAGAATGTACAGGTAAAGGCGTTTCACATGATACCCCATTGAAATTTGAAAATACTAATTAATTATTAGCTCAGAATACATAATAACACAGTGATTCATGGCCACATTTTTTTTTTTACGATGTAACCACAAATTCACAGTTTTCGGGTTTTTTCCTTTACTTCTGCTATCAGACCTACCTACCTACCTTTCATGATTGTAGGTCAACGAAAAGTACGCTATTGGTTTTCTTGACAGACACGACAGACAGACAGACAACAAAGTGATCCTATAAGGGTTCCTTTTTCCTTTTGAGGTACGGAACTCTAAAAACCAATTGAGATGCTCACGAAGAGTTCCACCACCACTTGATGGTGAAGAGATACCAACCTGTTTCCATGCCCGGTATGCTCACACAAGCACCATCGTGGAACCTCCACTGGTGGAAGGGGCACTGTATACAGTCGCCGCAGACCGAGCCGCCCATCGCCAGGTTCGCGTCCACTATGCGAGCTTTGCCATCTTCTCCTCTATACACGCAGAGGTTTTCTTGACAGACACGACAGACAGACAGACAACAAAGTGATCCTATAAGGGTTCCTTAATTTCTTTTGGGGTACGGAACCCTAAAAACCAATTGAGATGATCATGAAGAGTTCGACCACCACCTGATGGTGAAGAGATACCAACCTGTTTCCATGCCTGGTATGCTCACACAGGTTCCATCGTGGAACCTCCACTGGTGGAAGGGGCACTGTATACAGTCGCCGCAGACCGAGCCGCCCATCGCCAGGTTCTCGTCCACTATGCGAGCTTTGCCATCTTCTCCTCTATACACGCAGAGGTTTTCTTGACAGACACGACAGACAGACAGACAACAAAGTGATCCTATAAGGGTTCCTTAATTTCTTTTGGGGTACGGAACCCTAAAAACCAATTGAGATGCTCACGAAGAGTTCCACCACCACCTGATGGTGAAGAGACACCAACCTGTTTCCATGCCTGGTATGCTCACACAAGCACCATCGTGGAACCTCCACTGGTGGAAGGGGCACTGTATACAGTCGCCGCAGACCGAGCCGCCCATCGCCAGGTTCTCGTCCACTATGCGAGCTTTGCCATCTTCTCCTCTATACACGCAGAGGTTTTCTTGACAGACACGACAGACAGACAGACAACAAAGTGATCCTATAAGGGTTCCTTAATTTCTTTTGGGGTACGGAACCCTAAAAACCAATTGAGATGCTCACGAAGAGTTCCACCACCACCTGATGGTGAAGAGACACCAACCTGTTTCCATGCCTGGTATGCTCACACAAGCACCATCGTGGAACCTCCACTGGTGGAAGGGGCACTGTATGCAGTCCCCGCAGACCGAGCCGCCCATCGCCAGGTTGGCGCCCAGGTGCGGGCAGTAGGCGTCCACTATGCGAGCCTTGCCATCCTCTCCTCTGTACACGCAGAGGTTTAGACCTGCAAACAAAAACATCTTGTCTTTGGAGGCTTTGGCCGTGGCTAGTTACACTCCTTTTGCCTGTAGGGCCCTGCCATTTTGTTAATAAGTCCACCTTTATACCTTGATATATGTCCTGCCCATTTCCACTTTTGTTCCAGGGCATACTGAAGAGCATCTATTATCTGAGTTTTCTTGCGGATGTCTATGTTTCTTAGTCGGAAGACGAAATTATAGGCGTCGCAGGAAGAAAATGGATGGAAACCGCAATCGACAGAGAGGTCTGGAAGAGGATGGGGGAGGCTTTTACCCGCAGGGGGCCGCACGCCAAGATAGTTAAAATATTGTAAAATAAAATAAAAATGTAATAGGTGCTAATTAGTGTGTGGAAAATAAAGCTCTAATAATAATAATAATTATTTACCACCCTACCGCCATTTTACAATCGAATCACTACGCACAGTCAAGATCTGCATAGCCCCACGGACCCGTACGGAGCGATTTGCTTCCTCGTTTCTAATATGCACTGCTAGAATATGGAAAATCTTTCCAGCATCAGTTTTTTTAAAGATTATTAGCCATGCTAAACATGACTAATACACCCCTTTCCCCTGCAATTAAGCGTAAAGCTTTTGCCAGGAGTGGGTACGACAATAGTGCAACGGGTGGGGTTTGAACCGCCGACCTGTCGGAATTCAGTCCGCTCCTCAACCGTTGAGCTATCGAGGCTCTCATCGTATCGTAGGAAGTTATCCCTATACTTTTAATATGGGTACCTTTAAGTGATTCGAACGGATTAGAAACGAGGAAGCAAATCGCTTCGTACATGTCCGTGGAATTTCATTTACGTACGGATGCAGACCTTGACGATGTCTTGCGGTATGATGACAGAAAGGTGAAAGAGGAACCAGGTCAAAAGTTCTTGGGCACACTCTCCGAAATATATCCCGTAGAATACCGATAGGCAACTTTGCGCCTATTCAAGCAATTCTGTGATTTCAATCTTCTACCTTTTACGGTTCATGAGGTACAGTCCGCTGACAGACAGACGGACGGACGGACCGGAAGCCTAGTAGGGTCCCGTTGGCACCCCTCGGGTACTGAACCCTAAAAAGTAGTCTTAATTCTCACCCAAAGCATCAACGGGAACCACGTCTCCAACCTCCAAGTTCTGACTTTCCACCAGGGAGAACCATCCATTAGGATATGGAGGGGGGAGCTTGCTGCCAAACTTCCGGTTGTTCTGAGTCCTGATGATGTGCAGGTCTCTGTCCTTCTTCGGCAGATGGCTGTAGCCTATATCTGATAACTCCTGAAAAATAAACAAATGGAAATAAAAAATTTGTAACACCCCCGAAAAATCAAGGTTACAATAACTAGAATGAGAACTGATAACTTTCAAACGGCTGAACCGATTTTCTTGGACTATATCCATCCATCCATCCATCAGCCTGTATGCGTCCACTGCTGGACATAGGCCTTTCCAAGAGCGCGCCACCAAACACGGTCCTCCGCCTTCCTCATCCACCCGCTCCCCGCCACCTTCTTCAGGTCGTCGGTCCAGCGGGCTGGAGGTCGTCCCACACTGCGCTTACCGGTACGCGGTCTCCACTCCAGAACACGTCTGCCCCATCAGCCGTCGGTTCTACGACAGACATGACCTGCCCATTGCCACTTCGGCTTGCTAATCCTTTGAGCTATGTCGGTCGCTTCTGGACCGACATAGCTCAAAGCTATGCTCATAGCTTTTGTCTTGGACTACATTCAAATTCAAAATCAAATTAAACTTTTAAAAGTGCTTCAACACTCTCGATCAAGCCACCTTTTAAACAAAAAAAAAACTAAATTAAAATCGGTTCATTAGTTTAGGAGCTACGATGCCTCAGACAGATACACAGATACGTACACGTCAAACTTATAACACCCCTCTTTTTGGGTCGGGGGTTAAAAACTCACCTTTTTATAAAGCACAGGGCTCCAATAAGACTTGTACAGAATAAATAGAAAAAGTATCAGCACTGCGCTCAGGAGAATAACTTTAAAATGGCTGCTGACAACCACTAAACATATTTTGATTAGATTCATCGCGAAGTTTGTGTAAAACATGATGTCAAAGTTTGGTTTGGTGTCTTGACAGCGCAGTTCGTTTTTCAAATTGTATTCGGTCGCCATCTTGGAATTGGGAATGCGTTATCTGAAAAAAAAAAATTAAACAAGTGTAAATTAAAAATTTATAACACTAACTAGAAAAGAGCTGATAACTTTCAAACGGCTGAACCGATTTTCTTGGTTTATAGCTAAGAACACTCTCGATCAAGCCACCTTTCAAATAAAAAAAACTAAAATAAAATCGGTTCATTAGTTTAGGCACTACGATGCCACAGACAGATACACAGATACACACGTTATACTTATAACACCCCTCTTTTTGGGTCGGGGGTTAAAAATAACCAAATGTGAAATGAAGAGAGAAAAATAAAAGGCTTATTATTATTATTATTATATAAACCTACCTATATTATGACAAAAGACATAATATCACACTAATATTATAAAGGAGAAAGTTTGTATGTCTGTGTGTGTGTGTGTGTGTGTGTGTGTGTGTATGTTTGTTACTCCTTCACGCAAAAACTACTGGACGGATTGGGCTGAAATTTAGAACGGAAATAGATTATACCCTGGATTAGCACATAGGCTGCTTTTTATCCCGGAAAATCAAAGAGTTCCCGCGGGATTTCAAAAAACCTAAATCCACGCGAACGAAGTCGCGGGTATCAGCTAGTGATTACATAAAACACGTGTTTAAAAAACGCAACGATATAGTATTCAGGTCATGTAATTTGATTCAGGAAAGGCGCCAAGAATTTGATATCCCATAACATACTTTATTTGCTTGGCTAGGCATTCATAGAAATTGGCATGAGTTTCTTAGAAATAACATTGAGTAGGTACACTTAGGTATTGCGGGGTTTCCGTTGTAACAAAACACGCTGACTAGGCATGGCATACACTTATAGTATTTACTAGATGACGCCCGCGACTTCGCCCGCGTGGATTTAGGTTTTTTAGGGGTCCGTACCTCAAAAGGAAAAACGGAACCCTTATAGGATCACTTTGTTGTCTGTCCGTCTGTCTGTCTGTTTGTCCGTTCGTCGTGTCTGTCAAGAAACCTATAGTGTACTTCCCGTTGACCTAGAATCATGAAATTTGGCAGGTAGGTAGGTCTTATATAGCACAAGTAAATGAATAAATCCGAAAACCGTGAATTGGTGGTATCTATTAGTCTCATTTTCTCAAAGTTTAGTTTTCTGAAGGTGACACTAGTACCGAGTCCGCGAGGAAATGACATGTTTTTTTTTCAGTTATATTTTCGGTGACTGATTTGCATGTACCTGTTAAGACTATTTTGCCAGGCATATTCTAATTTCTAATACCTAAGAACTAATAGAGGTCAAAAACAATAATCTATTTATGTAAAAATGCATGCAGAATGATATAAGTTCTTAATATAATTAGTACGTATCCACTAAATATATTAAAAAGAATTGGTGATCGTTTGAAGGTCTTAGAACACGGATCTAGAGTCTGTAATTATCTAAGGAAAGAAGTTAGATGGCTCTCTCCGTCACTCGTTTCATACAATCGTAGTTCCAATTTCATTTGAAATTAAGCAACCAAAGTCCATGAAATTTTGCAGACATATTTTAGAAACTAATATCTATGTCTGTGGTTTTCCAGATTTCTGTTAAAATATTCGGTTTCAAAGTTACGCGGTCTTTAAAATTTTCATACAAATCTTTGAGCCCCTGTAATTTTAAAACTACATATTTTTAGAAAAATCTAAAACACCACAGACACAGGTATTAGTTTCTAGAATATGTCTGCAAAATTTCATGGACTTTGGTTGCTTAATATTCAAATGAAATTGGAACTACGATTGTATGAAACGAGTGACGGAGAGAGCCCTGTTAAGCAACCAAAGTCCATGAAATTTTGCAGACATATTCTAGAAACTAATATCTATGCCTGTGGTTTTCCAGATTTCTGTTTCTAAAATATGTTAGTGCGCGAGACTGACTCGCACTTGGCCGGTTTTTTCCTTTGAGATACGGATCCCTAAAAAGTGTGGAAACATGGATAATATTCAATACTCAGTGACACAGGTATATGGATGCTGGATGATGGATCTCACTTTGAAATTCGTCGGGTGACGCAAAACCTAATTTGCGTATTGTGGAAACAACACTATTTGGTATTCATCTGAATCATGAATGAAATTGACTTTGAAATTCAATTCAATTCAAAACGTTTTTATTCAATTAAACTTTTACAATGTGCTTTTGAATCGTCAAAAAAAATCTACCACTGATTCGGAATGCCGTTCCCACCGAGAAGAACCAGCAAGAAACTCGGCGGTTGCTCTTTTCAAGTACATATTCAATTTACAATAATATGCTGTATACAAGCAATTGCAGCGCCGTGTAGTGCTGGAGCGAGTCAAATTCAAGCTTTTTTGTCATTTAGATAATCTTCGATTGTATAATAAGATTTTTTCAGGAGCATACTTTTAATAGATTTTTTAAACTTGTGTAAAGGCAAGTCAAAAATTGATTGTGGAATTTTATTACAAAATATTACACTCATTCCCACAAATGACTTTCCCACTTTCCTGAGGCGGAGCGTAGGATTTGCGAGCCTATTACGGTTTCTAGTTTGCCGGTCGGTGATTTCCACTCACCGATTTTTTTGTAACTAAGAATGTTTTGTCGTACAAAAATTATATAAGAGTGAAAACATTACTTAAGGTGACACAAGCCGGTGCTTTCTTCATATAAACGTAGGCGCGCGGCTTCGCCCGCCTGGATTTCGGTTTTTTAAATCCCGCAAAGAGTTCCTTTGATTTTCCGGGATAAAAAGTAGCCTATGTCCTTCCCCGGGATGTATCCCAAGTCTGTACCAAAGACTAAAATCGGTTCAGCGGTTGGGCAGTGAAATGGTAGCAGACAGACAGACTGACAGACACACTTTCGCGTTTATAATATTAAATATAGATTCTCTTTAAGGGGCATGAGACGGGCCTGCCCGCGAAATTCAAATTTAATTTGGCTTTTCGCATTTTTTAAACTAATACGACAACGTAGGCTTATGGCATTTTCAATTGCGACAATGGCAGTATCATCCTCACAGGTTCATATAAAAATCTTTACTTGAAAGGGTCCAGGTTAAGAAATTAGCTCTAGTATCGACTAATTCTGACACATTAGTCGATACTAGAGCTAATTTTTTAAACTGAGATGATACTGCCATTGTCGCAATTGAAAATGCCATAAGCCTACGTTGTCGTATTAGTTTAAAAAATGCGAAAAGCCAAATTAAATTTGAATTTCGCGGGCAGGCCCGTCGCTTCCTTAATGAATATGAATAACGAATTTTTAACCCATGAACTAACGCTATACAAAACATCACATCATTTTATCACTATAAAGTCCAAGACTAATTCCTTAGTGACAAAGTTGCGTGAAAATAACCAGCTGAGCTTTCAGTTGCCCACAAGATGGTGTTCAGTTGTATTGATTACATATTGAAACTTTTTAGGGTTCAAGAGGTAAACCTCAAAAGGAAAAACGGAACCCTTATAGGATCACTTTGTTGTCTGTCTGTCTGTCTGTCTGTTTGTCTGTCGAGAAACCTATAGGGTACTTCCCGTTGACCTAGAATCATGAAATTTGGTAGGTAGGTCTTATATAGCACAAGTACAGGAATAAATCTGTTTTGTGGATACATCATTAAAAAAGAAATCAAAAGGTGTTTCAATTTTCAAAGTAAGATAACTTTACCAAGTGGGGTATCATATGAAATGGCTTTACTTGTACATCCTAAAACAGATTTTTATTTATTTTTATGCATAATAGTTTTTGATTTACCGTGCAAAATGTTGGAAAAAATACCCGAGTACGGAACCCTCAGTGCGCGAGTCTGACTCGCACTTGGTCGGTTTTTTTTCATGGCTTGTATTACTTGATTGTCATTATCTGTAATGTGTGTTTATTATACAAAATAAACTAAAAATTTCACTGCAATTAATAGCCTTGTCTGGTGTCAGAAAGGGCTGGCTCATTCTTTGCGCAACGAAACAGCCTGGCTGTCAAGTGCAAAAATGCAGCCAGTATCCTTGGCACCATTCCACGCGGGCACAATTTGTACAATAATAATAATTAATAAGTCTAGCTATAAGCTTTATTAACCCCCGACCCAAAAATAGCGGTGTTATAAGTTTGACGTGTGTATTTGTGTATCTGTCTGTGGCATCGTAGCTCCTAAACTAATGAACCGATTTTGATTTAGTTTTTTTTATTTAAAAGGTGGTTTGATCGAGAGTGTTTTTAGCTATTATCCCAGAAAATCGGTTCAGTCGTTTGAAAGTTCATTTCTAGTTACTGTAACCTTCATTTGTCGGGGGAGTTATAAATTTTTAATTTACATTGTTATAATCCTTCATACTAATCCTTCTTAATATTATAAATGTGAAAGTGTGGATGTTTGGATGTTTGTTACCCAATCACACGAAAACGGCTGAACGGATTTAGATGAAATTCGGAATGGAGATAGATTATACCCTGGATTAACACATAGGCTACTTTTTATCCCGGAAAATCAGAGAGTTCCCGTGGGGTTTTGAAAAACGTAAATGCACGCGGACGAAGTCGCGGGCATCAGATAGGTACTATTATTATTATAAATGCGAAAGTGTGTCTGTCAATCTGCAAGCTTTTCACGGCCCAGCAGTTAAACTGTTTTTGATGAAATTTGGTACAGGGTTAGCTTATTTCCCGGGGACGGATACAGGCTACTTTTTATCCCGGAAAATTAAAGAGTTCCCACGGGATTCTTATAGGCTCATCCGGTTAACCGATTGGTATGTTTGGTACAGAGGTAGCTTGCGTCCCGGAAAATGACATAGGCAACTTTTCATCTAGGAAAAGCAAAAAGTTCCCAAAGGATTTTTCGAAAACCTAAATCCACGCGGACGAAGTCGCGGGCATCACCTGGTAACTATTTTCATAAAATTAATTTGACTTACCCAAGTGAACAATAAACGCACATATCCATAAAAAAATTATTTAAAAAGGACGTGCTTCCTTGAACGCCTTAAAAACACTGTGATTTTTCAAAAGGTAACGCAATAATGTGTGGCAACGCTGATATTTAATTCATTGGATACTATGACCTCTATTAATAGGAGTACGCTGGACTTGCGATTGAACTTAGTTTTCGCTATTTCGGCGTTGGTAGCAGCAGTGTGCGTGACGTAAGCTTAATCAGAACTAATTACTAAACGCTAGTGATGATAATTTCTCTCAACATAGTGCCAATACGAAGACAATCTGTTTAGGGTTCCGTACCTCAAAAGGAAAAACGGAACCCTTATAGGATCACTTTGTTGTCTGTCTGTCTGTCCGTCCGTCCGTCGGTCCGTCCGTCCGTTCGTCCGTCCATCGTGTCTGTCAAGAAAACCTATAGGGTACTTCCCGTTGACCTAGAATCATGAAATTTGGTAGGTAGGTAGGTCTTATAGCACAAGTAGAGGAATAAATCTGAAAACCGTGAATTTGTGTTTACATAATTAAAAATTAAAATGTGGTTCAATTTTCAAAGAACGATTACTATACCAAGTGGGATATCATATCAAAGGGCTTTACTTGTATCTACTAAAACAGATTTTTATTAAAACTTGCGTATTCAGCACCAATTAAGTCGCGAACATAAGCTAACATTTAACATAGCGCCAATTTTAATTCCCGATACAGTTTGCTATGTTAAAAAGTTATCTTGTATGGCATACCTCTTCCAGTGTACTTATATAGGTCTGTTTCAGCGATAATATAGCAAAAAACCGGCCAAGTGCGAGTCAGACTCGCGCACCGAGAGTTCCGTACTCGGGATTTATTTTCGACATTTTGCACGATAAATCAAAAACTATTAGGCCTAAAAATAAATAAAAATCTGTTTTAGAATGGACAGGTATAAGCCCTTTCTTATGATACCCCATTTGGTAAGTTATCTTACTTTGAAAATTTAAACACATATTAATTTTTTTTTAAAGATGTAACCGCCATTATAGTTTTTGGATTTTTTCCTTTACTTGTGCTGTAAGACCTACCTACCTGCCAATATTCATGATTCTAGGTCAACGGGAAGAGTACCCTATAGGTTTTCTTGACAGACACGACGGACGGACAGACAGACAGACAACAAAGTGATCCTATAAGGGTTCCGTTTTTCCTTTTGAGGTACGAAACCCTAAAAACCCTCGATATTGGTTCAAAGACACGCTAGGTTCGTGTAAGACAGATAAAATGATATGTAAACTAGCTTATGGCCGCGACTTCGTCCGCGTGGACTACACAAATTTCAAACCCCTATTTTACTCCCTTAGGAGTTGACTTTTCAAAAATCTATTCTCTATGTCTAGTGTCTACGTAATATTAGCTTCCTGCAGGCCAAATTTCAGCCCGATCCGTTAAGAGGGCTCTCTCCGTCACTCGTTTCATACAATCGTAGTTCCAATTTCATTTGAATATTAAGCAACCAAAGTCCATGAAATTTTGCAAACATATTCTAGAAACTAATATCTATGTCTGTGGTTTTCCAGATTTCTGTTAAAATATTCGGTTTCAAAGTTACGCGGTCTTAAAAAATTTCATACAAATCTTTGAGCCCCTGTAATTTTAAAACTATATATTTTTAGAAAAATCTAAAACACCACAGATACAGATATTAGTTTCTAGAATATGTCTGCAAAATTTCATGGACTTTGATTGCTTAATATTCAAATGAAATTGGAACTACGATTGTATGAAGCGAGTGACGGAGAGAGCCCTGTTAAGTGGTTTGAGCTGTGCGTTGATAGATCAGTCAGTCAGTTTTTCCTTGACTGACATGACGACTGACTATTATTGTAAATTGTATGGCATATAATTGTAAATTGAATACTTGAAAAGAGCAACCGCCGAGTTTCTTGCTGGTTCTTCTCGGTAGGAACGGCATTCCGAACCAGTGGTAGATTATTTTGACGATTCAAAAGCACTTGTAAAAGTTTAATTGAATTAAAATATTTTGAACTAGCGACCTGCCCCGGCTTCGCACGGGTGGACACTACCACGAAAAATCCTATCTATTTTCCGGGATAAAATATAGCCTATACGGATTCGGAAGAATCCCTCTAAGTAATGGTAAAAGAAATTTTGAAATCGGTCCAGTAGTTTTTGAGCCTATTCAATACAAACATACAAAAATACAAAGGTTTCCTCTTTATAATATTAGTAACAAACATACAAAAATACAAAAATACAAAGGTTTCCTCTTTATAATATTAGTATAGATTTGAATTTGACTGATCTATGAACTAACTAAAGCTAAGCTAAAACGGCACTTTAACAAGATGAAGTAAATGTTAGTTATAGATAGAATAGATAGCATAAGTTACAATCATGAAGTGATTTATACCCGGCTGAGTTTGTTGTGCGCTCTTCTCAGACTTGGGCGCGTTTGGAACCCTCGTAGCTTTAGTTTTAAGTTTACGTAAGTATTTATCACTACTAGATATCATCTTTCAAATCTAACAAATCGGACAAACAAAAGACCGTACAATACTTAATGTGCCTGCCTATTTTGAATAAATGATTTTGACTTTGACTTTGAAAAATTTCTTACAAAAAATCTTATTTTTATAACTTATATATGTACTTAAATAACTTATTTTTTCGCAAGGATAAATTTTTTAGCACTATGCAAATAACATACCGACTATTGCGAAAATGTTAGCTAAATCCATGATCTAAATCGACGCATCCTATGATTAAAATATTTACCTACTAGCTGACGCCCGCGACTTCGTCCGCGTGGTTTTAGGTTTTTCGAAATCCCGTGGGAACTCTTTGATTTTCCGGGATAAAAAGTAGCCTATGTGCTAATCCAGGATATTATCTATCTCCATTCTGAATTTCAGCCAAATCCATTCAGTGGTTTTAGCGTGAAGGAGTATACACATACACACACACATACAAACTTTCGCCTTAATAATATTAGTGTGACTAGCTGTTCCCGCGACTTTGCCCGCGTTGAATAGTGAATTTCGGCAACATTTCCAATTTTTTAGGCAGATTATTTTGCAAATAAAACATACGTATATTAAAATAAACTATTTAGAATATTTAAGACGGGTCTCTCCGTCACTCGCTCCACACAAACGTAGTTCCAAATTCATTTGAATATTAAGCAACCAAAGTCCATGAAATTTTGTAGACATATTCTAGAAACTAATATCTATGTCTGTGGTTTTCCAGACTCCTGTTAAAATATTCGGTTCCAAAGTTACGCGGTCTTAAAAATTCACATACAAATCTTTGAACCCCTTTAATTTTAAAACTACATATTTTTAGAAAAATCTAAAACACCACAGACATAGATATTCGTTTCTAGAATATGTCTGCAAAATTTCACGGACTTTGGTTGCTTAATATTCAAATGAAATTGGAACTACGATTGTATGGAGTAAGTGACGGAGAGAGCCCTGTTAACTGCAAACAGCTTATATTTCTTCTATATTTTTATTTTCTACAAGCTTTTGATGACGTCATCATACTAAAACTTTCATCCCCTATTTTCACCCCCTTTAGGGTAAAATTTTTATAACATTTATATCTAATCAAAAGCTTAAAAAATCAGTTTCAAGCTTCTAACTTTACAAAATGACATAATTTCCATACAAACTTTCATCCCCTATTTCAACCCCTTACAGCCCTTTTTCGCATTAAAAAGTAAGTTATGTCCTTTCTCAGACTCTAGACTATTTCTGTGTCAAATTTCATTTAAATCGGTTCAGTAGTTTAGGCGCGATTGCGTAACACACAGACGGACAGAGTTACTTTCGCATTTATGATATTAAAAGTACCTAATTGGGTAATCTAGGTCAGAGTAGTATAATAATAAGATTATTAAAACTTGTTATTTAAAACGTACGTAATATAAATAATTAAATTAAGCCTAAAAATCCTTGTATCACAGACTAAAGGTAAAAGTTTGATGCGTGTATCTGTCTGTGGCATCGTAGCTCCTAAACTAATGAACCGATTTTAATTTAGTTTTTTTTATTTGAAAGGTGGCTTGATCGAGAGTGTTCTTAGCTATACCTAATCCAAGAAAATCAGTTCAGCCGTTTGCAAGTTATCAGCTCTTTTCTAGTTACTGTAACCTTCACTTGTCGGGGGTGTTATTTTTTAATTTACCTACACTTGTTTCTTTACTTTCATGTACATTAGTCAATCGAACTACTAGTTTATGCCCGCGACTTCGTCCGCGTGGACTATACAAATTTCAAACCCCTGTTTTACCCCTTTAAAGCTTGAATTTTCAAAAATCCTTTCTTATGTCTAAGTCATAATTATAGCTATCTGCATGCCAAACAGCCCGATCAGCCCAGTAGTTTGAGCTATGCGTTGATAGGTCAGTCAGCCAGTCAGTCAGATTTCCTTTTATAATAACTACTTACATAATATACAGCGTCATTGACATCAAGTGACCTATTTGCGGCACGCTCGTTGACCTCTAGCGTCAGTCAGATGTTTTACTTGCGATGCCCGCGACTTCGCCCGCGTGGATTTAGGTTTTTCGAAATCTCGTGGGAGCTCTTTGATTTTCCGGGATAAAAAGTAGCCTATGTGCTAATCCAGGATATTATCTATCTCCATTCCAAGTTTCAGTCAAATCCGTCTAGTCGTTTTTCCATGAAGGTGTAACAAACATAGACACACACGCATATACACACAAACTTTCGCCTTTATTATATTAGCGTGATTATTGTGATGTATTGTGTAACTTTTTTTGTTTTTTAACCCCCGACCCAAAAAGAGGGGTGTTATAAGTTTGACGTGTGTATCTGTGTATCTGTCTGTGGCATCGTAGCTCCTAAACTAATGAACCGATTTTAATTTAGTTTTTTTTATTTGAAAGGTGGCTTGATCGAGAGTGTTCTTAGCTATAATTCAAGAAAATCGGTTCAGCCGTTTGAAAGTTATCAGCTCTTTTCTAGTTACTGTAACCTTCACATGTCGGGGGTGATATAAATTTTTAATTTAGACTTGTTTTCGTAGTTTTTTATGGTATCATCAGTACAATCTTCTGTCTCCGTTTTTGTTAGTCCGTAGTTGTAATGATTATTCTGACGCATTTTATACTTCTTAAAACCATGTATGCGTGTAATGTGTAACATAAAAATTTATGATCTATGTCATAGCATTTTGTGTCTATTTATTACACTATCAAGAAGAATTAAGGTTTAATAGGTAATCAGTGACCTGGACCTCTAAACAAAAAGGTACACTGGACTTGTGATTGCAGATGTGATTTCCTTGAATTTTGCCATTAAAAAAAAAAAAATTGCAATGCGCTGATACCAGCCGGAGTGTCAAAAGTACTAAGTAAACTTATGCCGACAGCTGCATCCACGTGGATTTAGGTTTTCAAAAATCCCGTGGATTTAGGGTTCCGAAAATCCCGTGGGAACTGGCACAAAATCCCCAACCCCAGACGCCCTTAAAGTTTAAAAGTTTAATACACACCCTTAAACTTTACAGGCGTCTGTCAGGGGGTGGCCATGATTTTTTTTTCTCTCGTCTGGCTATACACTGATTAGCCAATCTCAAGTTTGTTGTTATTTACAAGTTAGGGAAACTATATGTATGGACTTCGTCTGTGCCGGCGCTCGCCGACACACACGCGGCGCCCCTTTAGAGCGCTTCCCAGTCAGTTCCACCACCAATACACACCAGCTGAACACAAAAACCGGCCACTTCTAACAAAAAAACACTCCAAAAAGTCACAACACGCGCGCCAGCAAACGCTAACACAGACGAAGGCGCCATGATACTTTGACGTAAGATTTACACCTTTATTACCTGTTATCTTCCAAAGCCACCATGATCCAAACTTGACAGTCGCTGATCGTTCCTCGCTTAGTCGCTGATCGTTCCTCGCTTAGTCGCTGATCGTTCCTCCCTGTGTTGGGGACAATACGCAGAGAAACTTTCAGCTTTTATAAAATAACGAAGGTCTGTCACGCGCTGGCTCTCTCTATAACACCATACATTTATGATTGTGTTGAATTAAGTTGTTATGGTACGAAAATGGCACAAAAACTGTAACCATTCAAAGGAAGCCTTGAATAAAATCGCAAAAAATATACAGGAATGCCTACTTTTCTAAAAAAAGTTTCTCATTTTTAACCCCCGACCCAAAAAGAGGGGTGTTATAAGTTTGACGTGTGTATCTGTGTATCTGTCTGTGGCATCATAACTCCTAAACTAATGTTAAGTCTGACTCTCACTGAGAGACTCACTCTGACCGGTTTTTGTATTTACAAGTGTAAATTAAAAATTTATAACACCCCCGACAAGTGAAGGTTACAGTAACTAGAAAAGAGCTGATAAGATCCAAACGGCTGAACCGATTTTCATGGATTATAGCTAAGAACACTCTCGATCAGCCACCTTTCAAACAAAAAAAACTAAATTAAAATCGGTTCATCAGTTTAGGAGCTACGATGCCACAGACAGATACACAGATACACACGTCAAGCTTATAACACCCCTCTTTTTGGGTCGGAACGTTTAAGGGTTAGTAAAAGGAGCTTTTCCTATCTGGATACGAGTATCTTTGGCCAACGGGATTTATATTATTCAAATGTAAAGGTAAGCTTTAGCCGAGTGTTCTTATATTCAACTAAGCTGTTATGTACAGTAGCTCTCTTTGTGTTGGCCGCATCTAAATTTATGGTTGACCGTTACGAAGCGCCATTTTGTTTTGTACGTTCGGATACTTGTACCGAAATAGAGTATTTTTTTTCAAATACAACATAATAATAATTTTTCTTCAAATTCAAAATATTTTTAATCAATTAGACTTTTACAAGTTCTTTTGAATCGTCAAAAGCATCTACCACTGGTTCGGAATGCCTTTCCTACCGAGAAGAACCAGCAAGAAACTCGGCGGTTGCTCTTTTCAAAGATTTGATAAACAATATTACTATGTATATACATATATGTATGTATATATATTTCAATGTTGTATGATTGGTCTTGGTGGCCCCAAGATTCTAGAACGTAAAGAAGAAAAGCGGACGTGAAAATTTCTTGCTTTTCCCTAACTTGTAAATAACTACAAACCTGACATTGGCTAATCTGTGTAAAGCCAGACGAGAGAAAAAAAAAAGATTGGTGTTCGACCTTGTCCCTTCTCCATCTTTTTACCTGACTATGGCACAGCCAAAAAGAAGGGTTATGATTTTAGCAGTCTATGTATGTATGTTTTTATGTGTGTTCCACCATAGAGACTAAACTATTGAGTCGATTTTGATGAATGAGATCTCAATCGACTCGTTATTATGGCCCGGGTGACATAGGCTACATTTTATACGACAAGTGTAAATTAAAAATTTATAACACCCCCGACAAGTGAAGGTTACAGTAGGTAACTAGAAAAGAGCTGATAACTTTCAACGGCTGAACTGATTTTCTTGGATTATAGATAGGTATTCCGCGCCTACGATCCAAAGTATCTGAGTTTTCCAAAACATCATTTTCAAATAAATAATAATGTTTCTGGGCAACGTCCATCTTGACAGCTTGACATTTGTCAATCGACATAATATTATGAACCTAACGGTTAGTTAACCGTCTTTTCTACAAGAAAACTGGAAAAAAACTGATAACTCTTAAACGGCTGGACCAATTCTTTTGAATTATAACTAAGAACACTCTCGATCAAGCCACCTTTCAAACAAAAAAAACTAAATTAAAATCGGTTCATTGATTTAAGTGCTACGATGCCACATGGTCGGGGGTTAAAAAATCAATCTAAAAGGCACAAACTCTATTTTTCTGCCTTTCGCGGCGAGCTATGCATTCAGAGACATCTATGATAATTTTCTGAAACGGTCGCTGGAAAGTTCCTCACTGAATAAAAATATTTTGAACTAGAGGATGCCCGTGACTTCGTCCGCGTGAATTTAGGTTTTTAAACATCCCGTGGGAACTGTTTGATTTTCCGGGATAAAACGCCTATGTCAATTACAGGGACGCAAGCTACCTCGGTACCAACATACAAACTCTTTGATTTTCCGGGATAAAAAGTAGCCTATGTCCGTCCCCAGAACATAGCTAACTCTGTACCAAATTTCGTCAAAATCGGTTCAGTGGTTGGGCTGTGAAAACGTAGCAGACAGACAGACAGACACACTTTCGCATTTATAATATTAGTATGGAAGTATGGATTTCGAATAAAAAAAAACATGTTTATTTGGTTGCGTGTATCCGAACGTGCACAAACCCCAATACAATATGCATGTAGCGCGTGCGTCAGCCGCCATCGGATTTGAATCTATTAATATTATACCAACTTTTTGCCCGTTGCGAAACACCTGGCCGTGAATTTGGCTGCGTTATTTTCAAAAATATCACCTACTAGCTGATGCCCGCGACTTCGTCCGCGTGGATTTTGGTTTTTGAAAATCCCGCGGGAACTCTTTGAATTTTCCGGGATAAAAAGTAGCCTATGTGCTAATTCAGTATATTATCTATTTTCATTCTGAATTTCAGCCAAATCCGTCCAGTAGTTATTGCGTGAAAGAGTAACAAACACACACACACACATACACACACATACAAACTTTCACCTTTATAATATTAGTGTGTTAGGGTTCTGACGTACCAGGGTGCATTGATGATACCCCTGAGTACTTTATTTTGGAATCGCTGTATTATATTTGAATACTAGCTGACACCCGCGACTTCGTCCGCGTGGATTCAGGTTTTTCTAAATCCCGTGGGAACTCTTAGATTTTCCGGGATAAAAGTAGCCTATGTGACTGCTAATCCAGGATATTATCTATCTTCATTCCCAATTTCAGCCAAATCCATCCAGTAGTTTTTGCGTGAAGGAGTAACAAACATACACACACACACACACACACATACAAACTTTCACCTTTATAATATTAGTTAGTGTGATTACTTTTTCTGGTACAGCCCCACAACTGGATACCATAAGTTCACACTGGCATTAGGACCTGTTTATATAAGAGAATCAACGCGGCTGTAGAAGTTTTTATTGTACTTCAATAACTGAATCAAGATGGCGCCTGTTTTCCTAACTCCTTTGTTCAAGTGGCCGTGAGTGGTATATAGGTTACGATTAGAATATTTTCCGTCGATGTTTTTCTGACATTCTTAGAATGCCCTCAATAAAAGCTGAAACAGAAATAGAATTTTTTTCATTCAACACTTTTACAAGTACTTTTGATATACAAGGAACTAACAGCTTAATTTGCTACTGTGCTACTGTAGGCGACGCGATGTAAGCCTTTTTTATTGACAAGTGTAAATTGAAAAGGAGGTTGGCGAATTTGGACCCAACCGTTCAGATTCAGAAATCATTTAATTTTAATAATATTTTTCAGAGTATTTTTCTGTGTAAACCTGATACTTTTAGAAGATGGGGATAAAAAAAGTAATTATTCACAAGCACACATTATAAATAACCGTTACATGGCAATACAAGTGAATATCTCTTTTCTCCCAACTTTATTTGATAGACTTTGATGAAGTTTTTTGTTAGATAGGTTTACTAGAACAAGCATGAGAAGTTTGATTCGTGAACGTGGGCTTGAGGCTCACGGTTCTGTTAGTTTGGGTCTGAAACTCTATGGAATTCGCCAATCTCCTTTATATAACACCCCCGACAAGTGAAGGTTACAGTAACTAGTAAAGAGCTGATAACTTCTAAACGGCTGAACCGATTTTCTTGGATTATAGCAAAGAACTCTCTCGATTAAGCCACCTTCAAAACAAAAAGAAACTAAATTGAAATCGGTCCATTAGTTTAGGAGCTACGTATTTTTTTTCTAAAATTCAATTTACGTTTCTCTGCGCATTGTCCCCAACACAAGGAGGAACGATCAGCGACTATGAAGTTTGGATCATCGTGGCTTTCGGAGATAAAATATAACAAAAGTGAACTTTAAAAATTTACTAAGGTTTCCCAAGTTAATCCTTGGCTGCGATCTCACCTGGTGGTAAGTGATGATGCAATCTAAGATGGAAGCGGGCTAACTAAGAAATGGGTATGGAAGTTTAGTTTAACCCGTACCCCTGATGGGTTTCTACACGGCAATGTACCGGAACTTGACGGCACTGCTTTGCCGGTAGGGTGGTAACTAGCCACGGCCGAAGCCTCCCACCAGTCTTTGCGATGACTGACTGACTTATCTATGAACGCACAGCTCAAACTACTGGACTAGGTAATCGGGCTGAAATTTGACATGCAGATAGCTATTATGACGAGATATCCACTAAGAAAGGATTTTTGAAAATTCAATCCTTAAGGTGGATACGACGGGTCTGCCCGCGAAATTCAAATTTAATTTGGTCTTTCGCAATTTGTAAACTAATACGACAACGTAGGCTTAACTTTAATTGCGCCATGGCAGTATCATCCTCACAGATTTATATAAAAATCTTTACTTGAAAGAGTCCAGTTTAAGAAATTAATTCTAGTATCGACTAATTTGTGAGAATAGTCGATACTAGAATTAATTTCTTAAACTGGACCCTTTCAAGTAAAGATTTTTATATAAACCTGTGAGAATGCTACTGCCATTGTCGCAATTAAAATACCATAAGCTTACGTTGTCGTATTAGTTTAAAAATTGCGAAAAACCAAATTAAATTTGAATTCCGCGGGCAGGTCCGTCTCTCAAACTCAGTTTTACCTAAAACTGAGTTTGAGTTTGAAATTTCTGAATTAAGGAATTAAAAGTTTAATATACAAGTGTAAATTAAAAATTTATAACACCCCCGACGATCCAAAGTATCTGAGTTTTCCAAAACATCATTTTCAAATAAATAATTATGTATTTAGGCAACGTCCATCTTGACAGCTTGACATTTGTCAATTGACATAATATTATGAACCTAACGGTTATCTAACCTTCTTTTCTGCAAGAAAACTAGAAAAGAGCTGATAACTCTTAAACGGCTGAACCAATTTTTTTAGATTCGAAGAACACTCTCGATCAAGGGACCTTTCAAACAAAAAAAAACTAAATTAAAATCGGTTCATTCGTTTAGGCGCTACGATGCCACAGACAGATACACAGACACACAGATACACACGTAAAACTTATAACACCCCTCTTTTTGGGTCGGGGGTTAAAAAGTAGTGGAATACACCCATTTTTTCACATCCGGAAGAAATCTGGTGCTGTTTTTGCGTTCTGACCGCATATGACCCAATTTATTCAGAACAATATCGCCCAAAAAATATAGGTATCGTCTTCTAGGGACGCAACTTCGAATAGTTCAAATTCAAATTCCACTTTTTACCCGACTGCGGCAAAGCCAAAAAGAAGGGTTATGATTTTAGCAGTCTATGTATGTATGTATGTGTGTGTGTATGTTTGTATCCAGATTCTGTGTGTTCCACCATAGCGCCTAAACTACTGGGTCGATTTTGATGAATGAGGTGTCAATCGATTCGTCGTAAAAGTCCGACATAGGCTATATATATCTTATACGAAAAAAATTTACCTAACGGATATTACGTGAAAACAGTGGGGGGTCTCCAAAATTTTTTTTTGATATTGTATTGAGTCAGAAAAAATTCTGAGTTCATAAATGTAAATGTACTACAACATTAAAATATACCAAACGACAGAAGAACAATTTTACTATAATATTTCAGCGTTTATTAAGACGATCAATCTATCAGACAAAAAATTTTTGAGACCACCACTTTGTTTGAAGTAACATCCATTAGGTCAATTTTTTGCATATTAAATATAGCCTATGTCTCCCGAACCCTTACAACGAATCAATTGACACCTCATTCATCAATATCGGTGCAGTAGTTTAGACACTACGGTGGAACACACAGAATTAGGATACAAACATACATACACACAAACATACATACATACATACATAGACTGCTAAAATCATAACCCTTCCTTTTGTCTTTGCCGCAGTCGGGTAAAAATAATACGTGTCCTTTTTTCAGAATTACCAACCCTATTGCCACACGGAAACCATCCATGACGAATAAATAACAGAATAAGAATGCTAAACAAATTCCGACCTTCTCTTATGTAGACATGTGAAAAAACTCGGCGATTATGGATCCCGCATTATTTTGGCGGCAAAATAATATAAAAACATCTCAGACACCCATTCATATGATACGAGTTCAAACTCAAACTCAAAATCATTATTCAAAGTAGGTATGTACTACTAGAGGATGCCCGCGACTTCGTCCGCGTGGATTTAGGGTTTTAAAGATCCCGTGGGAACTGTTTGGTTTTCCGGGATGAAAAGTTGCCTATGTCAATTACAGGGACGCAAGCTACCTCGGTTCCAAATTTCATACAACTCGGTTAAGCGGATGGGTTTTTGGGAATCCCGTAGGAACTCTTTGATTTTCCGGGATAAAAAGTAGCCTATGTCCGTCCCCGGGATATAAGCTAACCCTGTACCAAATTTCGTCAGAATCGGTTAAACTGTTGGGCCGTGAAGGTAGCAGACAGACAGACAGACACACTTTCGCATTTATAATATTAGTATGGATTAGTATGGATTGTACAACTTTGGATGGTCAGAATTGATATATTTGTAAGATGATATGGCTCATTTTTTGCGCAACGGATCAGCCTGGCTGTCCAGCGTGGAAATGCAGCCAGTATTCTTGGCACCATTCCACGCGGAGATGATTTGTATAATATTAGATAAGGCTAGCTTTAAGTTTTATTCTAATATTTACTCAATAAAAAAGATGATAATATTATATTAGTGATAATTATTTACGTAAACTTAAAACTAAAGCTACGAGGGTTCCAAACGCGCCCAAGTCTGCGCAACGCATCGGCGGTTGCCGGCCTCTGATGCCTCTGGTGCTGCAAATGTTGATGGGCGGCGGTAATCACTTAACATCAGATGACCCGCCTGCCCGTTAGTTTGCTATGTTTTAACCGACTTCAAAAAAGAAGGAGGTTCTCAATTCATCGGATTTTTTTTATAAAAAAAAAATAGCCTGGAGTTAGGAAGTTGGTGGTGTGTAACCCCCTTTCCTTGAAGTGCACGTAAAGCCGTCGGTCTTTCGCCTGATATCGCTCCGGTTGTGTCGGATTTCAGTCCCTTCGGGCTATGAGAGTGAATTCCGCAAAGTAACGCCTGCTTCTATACAAATTTCAATTTTCGCCCAAAATACAAGGCCTGCATATAAAAGACATCAACGCGAGTGCAGTGTGCAGTGTTAATTTTTTTTTAGGGTTCCGTATTGAAGGATGCCGACGAGACGTTGGCATCCCTTATCCAACCCTCTTAGGGGAGGAGGAAAGTTAGTGGTAAACGACAGTACCACAGGTAGTAACAATCGACAAACTAACGTTGCTAATCACCAGCAAATTTTTTTTTAAAGAATATTAGCCATGCTCTATGACTAATACTCCCCTTTCCCCTCCAATTAAGCGTAAAGCTTGTGCCAGGAGTGGGTACGACAATAGTGCAACGGGTGGGGTTTGAACCGCCGACCTTTCGGAATTCAGTCCGAATTTCATCATTCAAGAAGTTCAGAATTTCATGATTCTAGGTAAACGGGACAGACACGACAGACAGACAGACAGACAACAAAGTGATCATATTATAAAGGTTCCATTTTTCCTTTTGAGGTACGGAACTCTAGTAATATAAAGATATAGATATACAGACAAAGTCAGTCTATCTAGCGGCAAGTGAATGTAACATAATATCAAGTGCGTATTAACATAAACAATGCAACCCAAATCCGCTTCTGGGAAATGATGACAGACTGTTGTTTTGTTCAGGTTTAGATTTTATAATAGTCTAGACAAATTTTTTAGGCATCCGTTATTAGGCCCAGCTGCATGACAGACGGTTAATTTTTTTTAAAGAATATAAGCCATGCTAATCGTGACTAATACACCCCTTTCCCCTCCAATTTAGCGTTAAGCTTGTGCCAGGAATGGGTACGAGTGTACGACAATAGTGCAACGGGTGGGGTTTGAACCGCCGACCTTTCGGAATTCAGTCCGCTCCTCAACCGTTGAGCTATCGAGGCTACGTTATGATTAAGCTTGCACAGTCAATAAAGCTTAAGTTTTAACCTTAAGAGAAGTTTATCTAACACCTCCTCAGCGCTCTACATACAAACGTAGTTTGCTTCTCATTAGGGTTCCGTACCTCAGAAGGAAAAACGGAACCCTTATAGGATCATTTTGTTCTCTGTCTGTCTGTCTGTCTGACCGTCCGTCGGTCCGTACGTCCGTAATCATGCAGGTAGGTAGGTCTTATAGCACATGTACAGGAATAAATCTGAAAACCGCGAATCTGTGGTTACATCATTAAAAAATTAAAATGTGTTTCAATTTTCAACATAAAATAACTATACCAAGTGGGGTATCATATGAAAGGGCTTTCTTTGTACATCCTAAAACAGATTTTTATTTATTTTTATATATGATAGTTTTTGATTTTCGTGCAAAATGTTGGAAAAATACCCGAGTATCGAACCCTCAGTGCGCGAGTCTGCCTCGTAATTGGCCGGTTTTTTTCTTTTGTAGTACGGAACCCTCGGTGCGTGAGTCTGATCATACTTGGCCGGTTTTTTCTGTTTTTTCAGTAATGTAGCAATTCCCGAGCATTTGGAAGGGAAACCTCATACCTAAGCACACACGTAAGTTAGTGAAATGACGTGAATTTCGTCACGTAGTCAGACGTAGCGGGCTGGTGGCAAGTACTCCAACCAGGCCAAGGCTTATTATCAGAATTTCATGGGGAACTATCATTGAATCTTTAACGGTTTATCGATCCGAGACATGGTCGCTAACTAAGGGCCTTATGGTGCATGAGACGGGTCGGGCGAAAATCAAATTTAATTTGGTTTTTCACGATTTGTGAACTAATCTTTTAATCTTCTCTTTTTTTTGTAATCTTTTATAACAAAATTCCTCAGCCAATTTTGTACTTGCCTTTACACAGGTTCAAAAAATCTATCAAAAATATGCTCCTGAGAAAAGCATATTATACTATCGAAGATTATGTAAATGATAAAAGAGCGTGGATTTGACCTGCAACTCGCTCCAGCAATGCGCGGGACTTCAATTGCTTTCATACATGGCATAATATTGTATATCAAATCTTTGAAAAGTGCAACCGCCGAGTTTCTTGCTGGTTCTTCTCGGTAGGAAAGGCATTCCGAACCAGTGGTAGATGCTTTTGACGATTCAAAAGAACTTGTAAAAGTCTAATTGAATAAAAATATTTTGAATTTTGAATTTTGAATGCCACAAAGTAGGCTTATGGCAATCTAATTGCGCCAATGGCAGTATCATCTCCACATCTATATCTATATATATATATATATATATATATATATATATATATATATATATATATATATATATATATATATATAATATATATATATATATATATATATATATATAATATATATAATAAATAAAATTGGAGTGTCTGTCTGTAATTTCGAAATAACTACCTCATATTAAGCTCATATGGTTATTTGAACGATACCATAACTGAATCACACGTTTTTAAAATTTTTGTCTGTCTGTCTGTCTGTCTGTCTGTCTGTCTGTCTGTCTGTCTGTCTGTCTGTCTGTCTGTCTGTCTGTTTGAAAAGGCTAATCTTTGTAACGGCTGAACCGATTTTGACGGGACTTTCACAGGCAAGTAGAGGATTGACCAGGGCGTAAAATAGGCTACTTTTTTAAGCGACTTTTAAAAAGGGAGTTGTGTTTTTCTACCTATGTACACCGAAATCTCCGAGATTTCTGAACCGATTTGCGTCATTTCTTTTTTAATCGATAGAGGAACTTTGCGACATTGTTTTATAAAAAATTTGGAGTCCAACTCCTCAATCCTGATGCTGCAGGGGATCTGACCAATCCACGCGGGCGAAGCTGCGGGCATCAGCTAGTGTTTATATAAAAATCTCTACTTGAAAGGGTCCAGTTTAAGATGTTAGTCCTAGTATCGACTATAACTCACAAACTAGTCGATACTAGAACTAACTTCTTAAACTGGACCCTTTAAAGTAAAGATTTTTATATAAACCTGTGAGGATGATACTGCCATTGCCGCAATTAAAATATCATAAGCCTACGTTTTCGTATTAGTTTACAAATTGCGAAAAACCAAGTAAAATTTGAATTTCGCGGATCACGAATCTGCCCGCGAAATCAAATTTAATTTGGTTTTTCACAATTTGTTAACTAATACCACAAAGGAGGCTTATGGCATTCTAATTGCGCCAGTGGCGGTACCATCTCCACATGTTTTTATAAAAATCTTTACTTGAAAGGGTCCAGTTTAACACTTTCAAGTAAAGATTTTTATGTAAACCTGTGAAGATGATACTGCCAAATTGGCGGGTCATTTAATAGTTCTTATTTGGAAGGCCAAGCCAATACGCAGAACATAAAAGGTCGTTGGAAATTTTTGGGTTTCCTTCAAGGACATCATGAACTTTGGACTACTACAAGATATAATATTCAAGGATTAGTTTATTTACGATACTTTGACCGCGTGGATTTAGGTTTTTAGGGTTATATCGGTTATATCTCCAGAAGGAACTCTTATAGGATCACTCCGTTTTCTGTCTGTCTGTCTGTCAAGGCAAGAGAATCAAAACCTAAAACTATACCTATAACTTTGAAACCGAATATTTTAACAGAAATCTGGAAAACCACAGTCACAGATATTAGTTTCTAGAATGTCTGCAAAATTTCATGGACGTTGGTTTCTTAATATTCAAATGAAATTGGAACTACGATTGTATGGAGTAAGTGACGGAGAGAACCCTGTTAAGAAGTAAGTAATCTGCATGACAAATTTCAGCTCGATCCGTCAAATAGTCTGAACCGTGTATTGATAGATCAGTCAGTCAGCTTTTCCTTTTATTAACTCCCGACCCAAAAAGAGGGGTGTTATAAGTTTGACGTGTGTATCTGTGTATCTGTATGTGACATCGTAGCTCCTTAACTAATGAACCGATTTTAATTTAGTGTTTTTTTTTGTTTGAAAGGTGGCTTGATCGAGAGTGTTCTTAGCTATTCAAGAAAATCAGTTCAGCCGTTTGAAAGTTATCAGCTCTTTCCTAGTTACTGTAACCTTCACTTGTCGGGGGTGTTATAAATTTTTAATTTATACTTGTATATACTATGTATAATGTAGTATATAGATTGTAAATCTAAAAGTTCTTATTTATTTTAGAGACATTAATTTTCAAATTCAAATTCAAATTATTTTTATTCAAGTAAACTTTTACAAGTGCTTTCGAATCGTCAAAATTATCTACCACTGGTTCGGAATGCCGTTCCTATCGAGAAGAACCAGCAAGAAACTCGGCGGTTGCTATTTTCAAGTATTCAATTTACAATAACATGCCATACTGTATACAAGCAATTGCAGCGCCGTGTATTGCTGGAGCGAGTCAGATCCAAGCTTTTTTGTCATTTACATAATCTTCGATTGTATAATAAGCTTTTTTGAGGAGCATACTTACATATACATATAATACCTATAATATCTTTGTTTTCTTCACAACATACCTACTTTATCCTATTTCATCTAAGTATACAGTTTCTATACTATTATTATTATAAATGGGCATTTGCCTTTTTAAGTTGGTACCATTGGTAAGTTTGTACACGAGTAATAGAGCAGGTCAGCATGTATACCCCACCCGCTCTAACCTACATTTGAAAAGTGGAGCACAACCAAAAAATTGGAACTAATAAACGATTCATGAAATTCAATTTGGTAGATTTGTCCGGAAATTTCGAGGAAAAACGCCGTTCAACGGGGAAAATCTGCTGTTTACAGTAAAGTTCTGAGAACTGTAAGCTAACCTCAATCTCTTTATCTAACCACTAGCGACCCGCCCCGGCTTCGCACGGGTGGACATTTACTTTTATTCCATGGAAAAGTGGTTATAATGGCTAAAATATAAATGTTTGGTTTATACTATCGCGGACTTTTTTGTAGGCATTATTAAGTTCTACAACTTTTCTATAGAAGTCAACCATACATCTCTAACCATTTAGGCAGCGTTCGCGAGAATCGTTAACGTACGGCAGTTTTTTCGACGCCTTACTCCACAATTTTCACTACCACGAAAAATCCTATCTATTTTCCGGGAAAAAATATAGCCTATACGGATTCGGAAGAATCCCTCTAAGTAATGGTAAAAGAAATTTTGAAATCGGTCCAGTAGTTTTTGAGCCTATTCAATACAAACATACAAAAATACAAAAATACAAAGGTTTCCTCTTTATAATATTAGTATAGACTAGCTGATGCCCGCGACTTCGTTCACTTTTAACCCCCGACCTAAAAAGAGGGGTGTTATAAGTTTGACGTGTGTATTCAAATTCAAAATTGCTATTGTTAGTTTTTTTTTTATAGATTTAATTTACTTATAACAATTATGTATGTTTGTCACTAGCAATAAGTAAGCAATAAAGCCTATTTATTATTATTATTATTATTATTAAAATACAGTCAAACCTGGATAAGTGAGAACTGGATAAGTGAGACAACTCGGAAAATCGCGAAATGAAATTCAGAGGGAGTTTAATTTACCAGAATCCACCTATTATACGCATATATTATATATATTATATATATATATATTATATATATTATATATATGCGTACCCCTATAAGAGAGAAACGCTACCCATGTACCTGCATTAGCGAGAATTCGGGTTAGTGAGAAACCTCTATTTAAACGAGAATGAGATTGTGCTCCCTTGAACTCTCGCTTATCCAGGTTTGACTGTATTTTTATTCAATTAAACTTTTACAAGTACTTTTGAATCGTCAAAATAATCTACCACGTTCGGAATACCGTTCCTACCGAGAAGAACCAGCAAGAAACTCGGCGGTTGCTCTTTTCAAGTATTCAATTTACTAATATATACATACATACTGTATCTGTGTATCTGTCTGTGGCATCGTAGCTCGGTGGCTTGATCGAGAGTGTTCTTAAATTTTTAATTTACACGTGTGTTATAGTTTAAAAGAAAACAAGTGTAAATTAAAAATTTTCAACACCCCCGACAAGTGAAGGTTACAGTAACTAGAAAAGAGCTGATAACTTTCAAAAGGCTGAACCGATTTTCTTGGACTATTCCGCGCCTACGATCCAAAGTATCTGAGTTTTCCAAAACATAATTTTCAAATAAATATTCATGTATATCTAGGCAACGTCCATCTTGACAGCTTGACATTTGTCAATTGACACTTAAATATTATGAACCTAATGGTTATCTAACCTTCTTTTCTACAAGAAAACTAGAAAAGAGCTGATAACTTTTAAACGGCTGAACCAATTTTTTTGGATTATAGCTAAGAACACTCGATCAAGCCACCTTTCAAACAAAAAAAAGTAAATTAAAATCGGTTCATTCGTTTAGGCGTTACGATGCCACAGACAGATACACAGATACACAGACACACAGACACACAGATACACAGACACACAGATACACAGATACACACGTCAAACTTATAACACCCCTCTTTTTTGGTCAGGGGTTAAAAACAGCATTTTCGATGACAGCTCTCAGTCGGCTTGATTTCATTCGAAATATTGAACTAGCTATGTCTGTGACTTCGTCCGCGTGGATCACAAAAATTTCAAACCTCTATTTTAACCTCTTAGGGTATTTAGGAATGAATTTTTTAAAATCCTTTCTTAGCGGATGTGTACCTACGTCATACAGCTATCTGCATGCCAAATTTCAGCCCGTTCCAAAGTTTCGTTCAAAGAAAAAAAAAAAAAAGAAAGAAGAGAAAGAAGTTCAGCAAGTTTCGTTTCGGACTGCGTTCAAACTGCGTTGATAGATCAGTCAGTCAGCTTTTCCTTTTTTATATTTAATACTAGCTGATGCCCGCAGCTTCGCCCGCGTGGATTGGTCAGATCCCCTGCAGCATCAGGATTGAGGAGTTGGACTCCAAATTTTTTATGAAACAATGTCGCAAAGTTCCTCTATCGATTAAAAAAGAAATGACGCAAATCGGTTCAGAAATCTCGGAGATTTCGGTGTACATAGGTAGAAAAACACATCTCCCTTTTTGAAAGTCGGTTAAAAAAGTAGCCTATGTTACTCCCTGGTCAATTCTCTACTTGTCTGTGAAAATCCTGTCAAAATCGGTTCAGCCGTTCCCAAGATTAGCCTTTTCAAACAGACAGATAGACAGACAGACAGACAGACAAAAATTTTAAAAACGTGTGATTCAGTTATAGTATCGTTCAAATAACCATATGACCTTAATATGCGGTAGTTATTTCGAAATTACAGACAGAAACTCCAATTTTATTTATTAGTAATAGATAAAAAACCCCTGAAACAAAAACCTCTATAAGAAAACTAGAAAAGAGCTGATAACTTTCAAACGGCTGAACTGATTTTCTTCGGTTATAGCTAAGAACACTCTCGATCAAGCCACCTTTCAAACAAAAAAAACAAAATTAAAATCGGTCCATTCGTTTAGGAGCTACAATGCCACAGACAGATACACAGATACACACGTCAAACTTATAACACCCCTCTTTTTGGATCGGGGCTAAAAAGAGACAGAGAAATTGTAGAGAAAGAGAGCCAGCGCGTGTAAGACCTTCGTTATTTTATAAAATCTGAAAGTTTCTTTAATTCTCTCTCTCTTTCTAATTCTCTTTCTAAAATTAAATAAGCGACTAATGACTATGAAGTTTGGATAATAGTGGCTTTGGGAGATCACAGGTAAAAAATCTTACGTCCAATCCAAAATCTCCCAAACCAACATCTCTCAAAGCCACCATAATCCAAACTACATACTTGCTGATCGTTGTTATGGTTCCGTACCTCAAAAGGAAAAACGGAATCCTTATAGGATCACTTTGTTGTCTGTCTGTCCGTCCGTCCGTCTGTCAAGAAAACCTATAGGGTACTTCCCGTTGACTTAGAATCGTGAAATTTGGCAGGTAGGTAGGGTCTTGATAACACAAGTCTAACACAAATCTGAAAACCGTGAATTTGTGGTTACATCACAGAAAAAAATTTAAAATGTGTTTCAATTTTCAAAGTAAGATAACTATACCAAGGGGGGTATCATATGAAAGGGCTTTACTTGTTTATTCTAAAACAGATTTTTATTTTTATTTTATGCATAATAGTTTTTGATTTATCGTGTAAAATGTCGCTAAAAATACCCGAGTACGGAACCCTCGATTCGTGAGTCTGACTCGCACTTGACCGGTTTTTTCCCTGCGTTGAGGATAATACGCATATACTTTCAGCTTTTATAAAATAACGAAGGTCTCGCAAGCGCTGGCTCTTAGACTATTATAATATTATGAGGTATACCCACGTCAAAGGAGTTCGAAAATATTCGGGCGAATTTCAAATTTGTATCTTATTCCATTTACCCATAGAATCCCAAATTAGTAATAGAAATGTTACAGTTGGCGACGGGTAAAACAGAACTGAGATGTTATTAATCCATATTTAATATAATAGAATTATTTTTTTAAATTAAGCAGGTACAGGAATAAATCTGAAAATCGCGAATTTATGGTTACATCATTTAAAAAAATTAAAATGTGTTTCAATTTTCAAAGTAAGATAACTATACCAAGTGGGGTATCATATGAAAGGGCTTTACCTGTACATTCTAAAACATATTTTTATTTATTTTTATGTATAATAGTTTTATATTTATCGTGAAAAATGTAGGAAAAAATACCCGAGTAGGTACGGAACTGAACGAAAAATCTGACTCGCACTTGGCCGCTTTTTTTGTTGTATGTTGCTGTGTTTTATTTTTTTTAATTTATTTAATTGTTATCTACAGCGTTTCATCCTGTGTTCTCTGTTTGCGCTATCTAATCCCAAATAAACGAATGTTTATTTATTTATTTTATTTATTCTTTCTCCACCTCTACACTTATTATGAATTCTGCGGCGCTATACAAAACTTACATTTCTGCCTTACACGTGCTTTGAGGCGATTTTTCAATATAATGTTGACGTCATTAGCTTTGAATCCCGGCTCACTATCTACTGAACACAGGTTCTCTTCTTAGAATGACAAACACACATACACACATACATACATAGACTGTTAAAATCACAATCATCTTACTTTTTTTGGCTTTGCCGCAGACGGGTAAAAAATTAAAATGGGTTCTTGAACAAATAATTAGTATTTTCAACTTTCAAAGTAAGATTGATATACCAATTGGGGTATCATTATGAAATGCATTTGTACATTTTAAAACAGATTTTTATTTATTTTTAACCCCCGACCCAAAAAGAGGGGTGTTATGAGTTTAACGTGTGTATCTGTGTATGTGTGTCATCGTAGCTCCTAAACGAATGAACTGATTTTAATTTAGTTTTTTTTTGTTTGAAAGGTGGCTTGATCGAGAGTGTTCTTAGCTATGATCGAAGAAAATCGGTTCAGCCGTTAGAAAGTTATTTAGCTCTTTTCTAGTTTTCTTATAGAGGTTTTTGTGTCGAGGGTTTTTTAAATTTTGAGTTATTACGCATAATAGTTTTTGATTTATCGAGCGAAATGTTGAAAAAATGCTCAAGTATAGAACCCTCGGTGCGTGAGTCTGACTCGCACTTGACCGGCTTTTTACGTAAAGTAGGTAAACTAGCGCTTGACGACAGTCATACCCGATTTATAACAAACCGTTTCAACTCCTAATCGTTTCAGACCACAGATATGGACATATACAAGTATGTTAGAAAGGTAACTTTTTTTTTTTCAGGCTGCAGTATGTAAGGATATTTTTTTGCCCCTAAAATCAAAGAGTTCCCACGGGATTCAAGTTAGCCCTTGACTGCAATCTCACCTGGTGGTAAGTGATGATGCAGTCTAAGATGAAAGCGAGCTAACCTGGACGGGGTATGGCAGTTTTTATTAAACCCATACCCATTTGGTTTCTACACGGCATCGTACTGGAACGCTAAAAAATAGAAAATTAAAAAAAATATTGCGATGAATTGAGAACCTCCTCCTTTTTTGGAAGTCGGTTAAAAAACGCTTGGTGGCACAGCTTTGCCGGTAGGGTGGTAACTAGCCACGACCGATCTTGTGGGCAATTGAAAGCTCAGCCGATTGCTTCCACGCAGCTTTGCCCCTAAGGAATTCATCAGCAGAATAGCAAGTCCAGCGTACTAGTACTAGTATTAGTACGATATCAGTGTTTCAGGCAGTTTCAGGCGTCCCGACTATCTGCACCTGGCCTAAAATGCAAATGGCTGCGTATATGGTATAAATATGGCCGCCGCGCCCCAGCTGGGCACAGTGCCGGCCGGCGAACGCGCCAGTTCCCGCCAAAACCTCCTGTCAAACACCAGTGCTGCCACTCTTCAAATTTCTCTTAAGAAAAATGAGTGCGCTTTTACTCATCACTCTATGTGCCCTATTTATATACAAACTTTTTTCTCGCCGAACTGTCACATGGAAAAAGGTTTCCAAATATGGCGACGGCACCGTTCTAAATTTGAAACAGGCCCCTGGACCTATTGCTTTGCCTGTTATAGGCAGTATGCATTTGTTAGGCAAATTTGAATCCCCTTTTCAGTCCTTTACGGAATTAAGTCAGAGTTATGGCGATATTTATAGTATTAAATTGGGTTCTTCTGAGTGTTTGGTGGTGAACAGTTTGGAGCTTATTAGGGAGGTTTTGAATCAAAATGGAAAGTTTTTCGGCGGTCGTCCAGATTTCTTGAGGTTCCACAAATTGTTTGCTGGCGACCGGAATAATTGTAAGTATTCTTTGTTACCTTTAAAAAAAAATATTTAACTTATAGAATGAATATACAGGGAACTTTTGTTACATTCACTTGCTATTTATTACTGTTTTTTACAATCTTTTTATTTATTTAAACATATTTATTGCTAACTATGTAGGTAATTATTACACAGCATAAAAATACAGGATACCGGACTCTTACTTATTCTTATAAATGGGTTGTCAGCTTCTTAAACCTGGGCGCGTTTGGAACCCTCGTAGCTTTAGTTTTAAGTTTACGCAATTAATTATCACCATTACATTATTCATTTTATAATTTCAAAAATTGGCACTCAAAAAGTGCACAATGGTACTCATTTTGAATATAAATGCTTTGGGTTTTTCTTTGAATGCGAAAGTTTGAATGTTTGTTTCTTCTTCACGCCACAATGAATAAACCGATTTGGCTGAAATTATGAATGGAGATAACTTATACTCTGAACTAACACATATGTTATTTTTTATCCCGCAAAAAAAAGAATTCTTGCGGGATTTTATAAAATAAAATCGATATCGAAATATTATAAAAACGTAAAGTTTGTAAGTTTGATTGTAGGTGGTAATCTCTAGAACTACTGAACATATTTTAAAAATGCTTTCACCAGTAGAAAGGTACATTATTCTTGAGTAACATAAGCTATATTTTTTTTTCAAAAAATTAGAGGTCTCTACGAAAAATATAATAAGCTATCCGTGCGAAGCGGGGCGCTAGTTACTAATAAATAAGTTTTAGTTACATGACTTATGTATTGTGTATCTATATCTGAGTGCTGAGTATCTTGACGGCTCTTCTCAGTGGAATTTTCTTTCCGAACCGGTGGTAGAGTTCTGACATATAAGTGGCTCAAGTTTTCCTACATGAAATAAGTACTAGTAAGAATTCTTTTTCCTGGCACATTAAAGAAGCTATTTTTTGTCAATAATACAATAGTAGTACCTCCCTTCAATTATTGTATTGTAAGGTATTAATGTAGAGTGAAATAGGCATCTTCTAGGCAAGCAGGTACCATCTTAGGCTGCATCATCACTTGCTAGCTGCAGGTCTATTAAAAATAAAAGCACTAGTCTATAAATTAAAAAAAAAATAGGAAAAAAAAAGACTAGACCATTTCGTACCATCTTTTTCATTTTATTTGCCGACAACATAGCATAAAAAAGTTTTTCAATGATCGTAATAATATTTTTTCAGTCTGAATAAAATAATCCCGGGTTCGATCTGAATAAGCAATATCGGAATGTATAATTAATTATTTGCTTATGAATAAATAATAAACAAAATTTTTTCGCTGAGGTTGGCAATATGGGAGATCGAATTTCGTAAAATATCGGCTAAATTAAGCTGTGTTTAGACGTGCTGAAAATAGATTATGTATCTACTTTTTTTACTAGACCAACAACTTTCATACTTATTATTATGATAATACAATGTACAAATTCATCGCAGTATGGCCGTTGCCCATTACAGTACTTATGAAGGAATATAAACCCAACATGCACAAAACTAAAGTAATACAATTTTTTTTAATTCAATATGTCAGAACAGTCGTGTTTTTAATGTTTCCTTGTTTATTGAATTTTCACAATTTTGTCATAGCTAAAGTAATACAATTTGATCAATTTGCTTCAAGATAAATCTTATTTCAATTTTTGTGTTAAAATAATATAAAAACCAGAAAAAAATGTCATACTTACATAGTTAGTTTATGGTATTTTAACACAAAGTGGAATTTCTTCATTTCGATGTTAATTCTAAATAAGTTCATAGTAAGAATAAAAAAAAGTTAGTCCCTATAAAAAATGCCCATCACTTTCATTTTGTTAAAAAAAAAACCCCCTAACAAAACTTTTTTCACAACACTTAAAATTACACTCCAGCTTTAAAAAAAACACTTTTACTGCAGTTTTTTGGTTTTTTTAACCGCAAACCTTAGGCGAAAATAAATTTACGCGAAAAAGCATTTAAAAACTCAATTTTTTCGTAAAAAATTTACGCACATATCAAATTCTGTATCAAAAACACAAGATTTTAATACTCTACATGCATATTGATTTTCACTCTTATGCATAAATCAATCGAGTATATTAATTAGAGTAATATTTTACGTAGTGCAAGGTGAAATACAGAAAGAAAACTGGCCTATATTAATAAAATTTATGATTGTTTATGAAACCTGATCCTATACTCCTGACCTGCTAAACTCTTTAGAGTTCGTGGCTTTGCTCGGGTTTTAATTTTCCCATGATTTTTCCTTGACAAGGAATTTTCTCTATATTTTGTAATTTTTAACCCCCGACCCAAAAAGAAGGATGTTATAAGTTTGACGTGTGTATCTGTCTGTGGCATCGTAGCTCCTAAACTAATGAACCGATTTTAAATTAGTTTTTTTTTTTGTTTGAAAGGTGGCTTGGTCGAGAGTGTTCTTAGAATCCAAATTCAATCCAAGAAAGTTAATCCAAGAAAATCGGTTCAGCCGTTTGAAAGTTATCAGCTCTTTTCTAGTTACTGTAACCTTCACTTGTCGGGGGTGTTATAAATTTCTAATTTACACTTGTATTCATTAGACTTATATTATAAGCCCATCCGTCTAACCGATTTTGCCGAAAAAAATACATCCCATCTTGCATCCCAGGGAAACAAGAGAAATGTTTTGGTTTCGGAAAATCAAAATGAAGATTGCAATAATTTACTTAGATCTTCATCTATTATTTTTATATTTAAACGCTATAGTTACAACCGTTTCGTATGCCTTTTTGTGTGTGTTCGGACGGACGGACAGACAGACAGACAACAAAGTGATCCTATAAGGGTTCCGTTCTCCTTTTGAGGTACGGAACTCTAAGAATATAAATAATCCGCCTATCTCTTATAACATACATGTACTTAGCCACATACCATTTGAAGTGTCAAGTGTAACTTGAGAGGTTATGGGCAATCTGTAAAAATACGCTTGCAATAGCGCATTGCATAGGCTCATATTATTATCTACATAATATTATAACACGATAATACTAACCTTTCAAAAGGAAAAACGAAACCCTTATAGGATCACTTTGTTGTCTGTCCGTCCGTCCGAACACACACAAAAAGGCACACGAATAAGGCAGATAGCTATTATAACGTAGACATCCGGTAAGATCGGATTTTAGACAATTCAACGAATAAAGGTGTAAAATAGGGGTTCGTATTTGTGTAGTCCACGCGGACGGAGTCGTGGTCGTAAGCTAGTACATAATCTAAATATATAAAAAAACAAGCTGACTGACTGACTGACCGATTGACTGACTGGCATGCAGATAGCTATTATAACGTAGACATCCCCTAAGATCGGATTTTAGACAATTCAACGAATAAAGGTGTAAAATAGGGATTCGTATTTGTGTAGTCCACGCGGACGGAGTCGTGGTCGTAAGCTAGTACATAATCTAAATATATAAAAAAACAAGCTGACTGACTGACTGACCGATTGACTGACTGGCATGCAGATAGCTATTATAACGTAGACATCCGGTAAGATCGGATTTTAGACAATTCAACGAATAAAGGTGTAAAATAGGGGTTCGTATTTGTGTAGTCCACGCGGACGGAGTCGTGGTCGTAAGCTAGTATATAAAAAACAAGCTGACTGACTGACTGACCGATTGACAGATTGATTTATCAAACGCACAGCTCAAACTACTGGACGGATCGGGCTGATATTTGGCATGCAGATAGCTATGATGAAGGCAAACGTCAGTAAAGATTTTTTGAAAATTCAACCCCTAAATGCAGCTTACTAAATCAAATTATGGGTAGTGAGAAAGACTTTGAATTTATTGCACTGTATTAATGTAAATACATAGTTTGTTTATTTTGTTAGGTTAAGAATTTTGTTGTATTGTTATATTTAATTTGATTATAATAGGGCTGACATGTACATATAAAAGGTATAAAAGCCCTTAAATAAATATAAAAAAAACCCCCCTAAATGCGTAAAATAGGGGTTCGTAATTCGTGAAGTCCACGCGAACGAATTTGGGGTCATATTAAGCTAGATAGCAATAAAGGTACGTATTTAAAAAAAACCAAGTTTAGATATGATACTAGGTACTTAATGTTGATAAATTAGGCTTTGGAATATAGGTAAAATAAATTATTCAGTAGGCAGATCTAGTAAGCCAAAAAACTGTAACCTAACACCAATGTTTACATAATTGTAATTTGATAGCGGTGGTAAATAGGTATTATATGTGTAATTGTTTTTAAAATTGCCTCTTTTCATTTTATTATGCTGATTCGAGGATATGAAATGCCTAATTTCTTTCTAGGTTAGGTCATTGTTAAGGCCCAAATGTTTATTAGGGTTCCAAAGAATAAATTCTGACCCCTATTAATGTCACTCTGCTGTCTGTTTGTCCGTCTATCTATCTGTCCGTCTGTCTTTCTGTCCGTCTGTCCATCTGTCTGTCCGTCTGTCCGTCTGTCTGTCCGTCGGTCTATCTAGTCACAGGTATCTAGTTCGTACACGAAATGAGATTCAGATCTGTTTTAGTATTTGAAACGTTGACCCAAAACCAAATATTGAATTTGAAACTTAATTGAATTATTTTTCAGGGGGGAAATATTAGCCGAATTTTTTTCTTGCATTTTTTTAGCATGTGGGGTATCAATGTTTAGAGCTTATTGAGGAAAGAAGATTTTTTTTTTAATCTTAAAATAATAGTGCAATGGGGGTGCATGTCACCCGGACCTTTACAAAGAATCGATTGACACCTCATTCATCAAAATCGGCCCAGTAGTTAAAGCGCTACGGTGGAACACACAGAATCCGGATACAAACATACATACATCCATTTACATACATACATAGACTGCTAAAATCATAACCCTTCCTTTCGGCTTTGCCGCAGTCGGGTAAAAAAAGGATGATTGTGATACCATTGTTAACCTACATTTAGAGCAAAATAAATGATTGATTGAATGAATGATTGATTGAATAAAATCTATCAAACTTGGAAACTGTACGAAAACGTGTCTATTGCTGATGCATGGTGTATTAAATCTATTTCGGTTGCTAATGGCATGCAGGCTGGGAGATACGCACAAACAAGCGTCCTGCATAAACTTGCATGCATGATGAATTGTTGACGCACGTACAGTATACATTTTTTGTGATCCAAGTGTTCGCTAGCTCTGCTTTGACCGTTGATATGTAACAAACAAAGATACAACCATACTTCCTTATAGGATCACTTTGTTGTCTGTCTGTCTGTCCGTCGTGTCTGTCAGGAAAACCTATAGGTGTGTGTGTGTGTATGTTTGTTACTCCTTCTCGCAAAAACTACTAGACGGATTTGGCTGAAATTCGCAATGGAGATAATATCCTGGATTAGCACATAGGCTACTTTTTATCCCGGAAAATCAAAGAGTTCCCACGGGATTTTGAAAAACCTAAATCCACGCGGGCGAAGTCGCGGGCATCGGTTAGTAGTTCATGTTGTAGGGTCTTCCTTTAATTCTCACATATTATTTACAATCACAAAGTTTATTAAAATTTCGTCTGTGTTGGTGTTAGCTGGCCGGCGTACTCTGCCTTTTTGGAGTATTTTTTTTTGTTAAAATTGACTGGACAGCGCTCTCAGGGGGTGCCGTGCGTGTGTCGGCGAGCGCCGGCACAGACGGGGTCCATACTTGTATAGTTTAACTAACTTGTTACAAATAACTACAAACTTGACATTGGCTAATCTTTATAAAGCCAGACGAGAGAGAGAGAGAAAAAAAAAAGTTTATTAAGGTTTTATATGATAAAACATTACCTACCTATTAGATCATGCCTATTAAATAGCATTCACCATCACGCACCATTGATTTCTATGGATCATAAATTTCCATGGGATGGTGCCTACTAGTTAAATCAGCAACTTTTTATCAAACGTAACAACGCTCACTTAAGAGGCATGAGACGGCGTAGCTGCCCGCGAAATACAAATTTAATTTGGTTTTTCGCAATTCATAAACTAATACGACAAACTAGGCTTATGGCATTCCGAAAATGGCAGTATTACTTTCACAGAATTACATAAAAATCTTTACCTGAAAGTGTTCAATTTAAGAAATTAGTCAAAATAATGAGTTTGACATGAGTTACTCGCAAATTAGTCGATACTATAACTAATTTCTTAAACTGCACCCTTTCAAGTAAAGATTTTTAAATAAACCTGTGAGAATGATACTGGTGGCGCATTTAAAGTGCTATAAGCCTACTTTGTTGTTGTTATATCGTAATCACACTTTAACAGATGTAGTTTCAGATGTTTTAATTTTTTTTTCTTTGTCCACAGCTCTGGCTTTATGCGATTGGTCGAATCTGCAGTTGCGCAGACGAAATCTGGCGCGACGTCACTGCGGGCCCAAGCAGCATACTGACAACTTCACCAAAATCGGCTCAGTAGCCACTTTCGAGGCAGTAGAGTTAGTTCAAACCCTGAGAAACATCACCCGATCAACTACGGACAGTATCGATATAAAACCCTTGCTTATGTCAACAGCCATGAATATGTTTTCGAACTACATGTGCAATGTACGCTTCGATACCGAAAACGATCAAGAATTCCGAAAAGTAGTCGATCATTTCGATGAAATATTCTGGGAAATCAATCAAGGGTACGCCGTTGATTTTCTTCCTTGGTTAGCACCGTTTTATAAGAAACATATGGACAAGCTATCCAATTGGTCTCAGGAAATCCGCTCTTTTATCCTATCAAGAATTGTAGAGCAGAGAGAAATCAACTTAGATATGGAGGGACCAGAAAAGGACTTCCTTGATGGTTTATTAAGAGTTCTGTATGATGATCCAACTGTGGATAGAAACACGATAATTTTTATGCTTGAAGACTTTCTAGGTGGGCATTCTTCTGTGGGTAACTTGGTTATGCTCTGTTTGACAGCTGTAGCTAGAGACCCTGAAGTTGGAAAGAAAATAAGAGCCGAAATTGATGGTGTTACTAAAGGTAAACGTGCTGTGACATTAACAGATCGAATGTCCATGCCGTACACAGAAGCAACAATATTGGAATGCCTGCGATACGCATCGTCCCCAATAGTTCCGCATGTAGCCACGGAAAACGCAAACGTCGCTGGATACGGAGTCGAAAAAGGCACAATTGTATTCATAAACAATTACGAATTGAATACTTCACCTAAATACTGGAACCAACCGGAGAAATTCGATCCATCAAGGTTTCTAGAACGTACCAAAGTTAGAGCTAGACGCAACTCCCAGTGTGATTCAGGAATGGAATCAGATAGTGAAAGATCAGGTCCCATTAACAGAGTAACAGATTTCGAAAAGGAAATAGTTTCGGTTAAGAAGAACATACCACATTTCTTACCATTCAGCATCGGTAAGAGGACGTGTATAGGTCAAACTTTGGTTACAACGATGAGCTTTGTTATGTTCGCGAATATCATTCAAGAGTTTGACGTCGGAGCGGTAGATGTGGAGGATCTGAGACAGAAACCCGCCTGTGTGGCTCTGCCTAAAGACACGTATAACTTGTACTTACTGCCTAGGAAACACTGAACTGAATTCGACTTATGCCTTACTTTAGATAAATACCCTGACTCATTCTGTGGCTTTGATTCGTAAACTCGTAGTTTTGGATTTGTTTTTTTTTTTTTGACGTGACAACGTCTTATAATTCGATAGAGCCGGCTGCACGCACGAAAAAACATGACTCATGCGGCGTTACCTCGCTCTGAGGCGTTCCATGTAAGGCTTGAAGTGCAAGCGAGAGCGCGGAACGAGCGACAAAGAAGCACAATCGGCCTTTGTTGTCACGTTCAACTATCGTCAGTAAACCGACTTTACAGACAACCAATTTTTTGCATTTGGTAGCAACAACGGTTTAAATTAATAATAATTAAGTTATCAACGTTGTTATTAGGCAAGAATGTATAGCTTCTGAGTAACTTAACGGATTACAAATAGATAGATAGATTGAAAACTTAATTGCACACAAAACAAGAAAAAGTAAATGTGATTTATTTGTTAAAGCCGTTTTTTGACAGAATAATAATATTTATTGTAATTTAAAGTTTATATTTTCATAGGTAGGTAGTTTTTAGCTAATATGGCGTTCAAAATTTTCATGTATTACAAAATTTTGTAAAATTTACAAATTACTTTGGAAAACTTGCAGTTCCCGCGGAATCCCTGTTAATTCATGCAAA
Source organism: Maniola jurtina (assembly GCF_905333055.1). Lineage (NCBI taxonomy): Eukaryota > Metazoa > Arthropoda > Insecta > Lepidoptera > Nymphalidae > Maniola > Maniola jurtina. The sequence continues at coordinate 689,601 of NC_060056.1, read as the reverse complement.
TGAGAAAATGTTAATTTGATTTTACTATTACAGATTTTGTGAAATTCACTAAAATTGTGTAGAAATTCTGAATTGTTACAGAATATTTTAGTTGCAAGCTCGTCGAATTTGGTCACAGAATGAGTTTAGGGAATCGCTCAAAACTATTTATTTTTTTGAAATGACTCTAATTTATATCATCTCACTTTGGACAGTTTCAAACCATACTACAACTCGATTACTATTGTACGCAAACTTTATCCCTTCACTCGTAAAAATATAAGCGTTCTAAAAACTTTTTCTTTATAAATTATGAATAAAAAAAATGTATATTTTTGGTGAGTTTTTTTTTTTTGTAATTTCTTTCAATTTAATGTAGGACACTCATTTCGATTGATACAGGTTAAAAGAACGTTTTATTTTTGGCGAAAAAGGGGTATTGTGTAAATAGTTGTGTAAACTAAAGTCCTGTAAAAATATCGCACTGTAATTTTAAGTAATTCCTTTGTTATTCTATTCATTCGATTGATGAAAAACGACTGCATTTTGTTTTGGATTATTGATAGTGATAAGGTATATGTGATGCGTGAATGAATCATTTATAGATATAGTATGTATGTGATAAATATTGAACTAATTTTGTTGTACATAAATTTGGGATACGTCATTGTAAATTTTAATTATAAACGACAGTAAAATTGTTGTAATTGATATTATAATGAATAACGTAATTTACGAAAAACTTATTTAATCCACGTCTTTCATATATAAATGTGGAAGTGTGTTTGTCTGTTACCATTCCTTTTAACCGGTTTTGACGTTTGGTTGAATTTTATTTTGACAAAAATATTTAATAATGAGTTTATTACAAATTTATGTACAACAGAATAGGTCATTTTGTGAAATTTACTCATTTGTTTCTTTTTCTCCGCTAAAACCAAATTCAAAACAAATGTTGTAATACCAAAAAAACTATGTAATTGTTGTACCATGTAGACTTAAATGCATTTATTTAGTTTTCTCGCTGTAGAAATTATGTAGAACTTATATTGTTATGATAAGCTATTTATCCTTTTTTTATGTAGATAATATGTAGCCGAACCATAGATAAAATCAGCACAGTCCTAATTAAATGTATTTTAAAACGAAATAAAACACATTTCTTATTAGCTATTTAATTTGACTTTATTTTACAATATTTCCTTTTACGGTAAAAAAAAAGGGAGAGAACGTTTTAAAAAACGGCTTTTGTATTTGGGTGTTTATTTTCGTCAATCAAGTTCAATAAAGATTTTCCGATTTAGAATTAAAATTGAAATTTTCTTACAAATTTACTATGGTAAGTTATTATCTTGAAAAAATAAAATTTTGTTTTGTATGAAATACTTATAACGTAAAAGTGAATTCATATATTGTAGATGTTATAATATAAAACATGTGATGAATATTTAGTTATGAAAATGAAAATATATGGCTTGCAATTTTGATATTATTTTTATTTATTCTAAACCCATTCAACATTTTTTCCAATGAAATCCATACTAATATTACAAATGCGAAGATGTGTCTGTCTGTCTGTCTGTCTGTTAGCTTTTCGCAGCCAAACAGTTTAAGGTGGAAGCGACGGGTCTGCCCGCGAATTTCAAATTTAGTTTGATTTTTCGCAATTTGTAAAGATAAAGATTTTTGTATAAACCTGTGAGGATGCTACTGCCATTGTCGCAATGAAAATGCCATAAGCCTATGTTGTCGTATTAGTTCACAAATTGCGAAAAACCAAATTAAATATCAATTTCGCAGGCAGACCCGTCTCATGCGCCTTAACCAGTTGTGATGAAATTTGGTATAGAGTTAGCTTACATCCGAGGTATGGACATAGACTACTTTTTATCCCGGAAAAGCAAAGAGTTCCCATAGGATTTTTGAAAACCTAAAATCTAAATCCAAGCGGATGAAGTCGACCGCTTCGAATAGGAGACCCAAATCCTAACTACTGGGCTATTGCCGAGATAACCGATCTTAATTTTAGAGTCTTGTGCCTTCCTAAAAAAACCAGCTAAGTGTGAGTCAGACCCGCGTACCGAGGGTTCCGTTCTACAGTAGTTCGAAATTTCGCACGATAAATCAAAAACTATTATGCATAAAACAAATGAAAATCTATTTCAGAATATATACAGGTTGATTTCCCTTTTATATGATACCCCCCTTGGTAAAGTTAACTTTGAAAGTTTAAAATACTAATTATTTGTTAATGAACAATATTTTTTTGTGTTATGTAACTACAAATTCACGGGTTTGCCATCATCATCCAGTTCCTCAAAATCATGAAAGCCAGGTAGGTAAGTCCTGTAGCACAAGTTAGAAAAAAACCGGCCCGAGGCGGACTCGCGCACTGAGGGTTTCGTACTCGGGTATTTTTTTCGACATTTTGCACGACAAATCCAAAACTATTAAGGCGCATTTTCACTAGGCGACATGTCGCAGATACTTGTCGTTCGACATTCACGTAGTTGTCTCTGTAAAAGTTGTGGGACAATATCCCGCGACATATGACTAGTTCTCATTGGCCAGTCGTGATCAGTATGTCGCCCGAGGAAGTAGTGCTGTTCAGTGCAGTGGAACACAAAGCGACACACGTTCTCACCACTCAAAGCCTGCCCGGCGATTGTCGAGGGACACGAAGGTCGCGCGCGTCGACGCTCGCAGACCATCGACTAGCGACAAGTTGCGCGACACGTAAATGTCCCAAGCGACGTCGGACGACGTCGGGCGACATGGCGCGGGACACGTGAATTTCGTGTCGAGCGACAGAGTCGCGCAACAAATGTCCCCTAGTGAAAATGCGGCTTTATGCATAAATAAAAAACTGTTTTAGAATGTACAGGTAAAGCTCTTTCATATGATATGGGCAATTGGTATAGTTTTTAACCCCCGACCCAAAAAGAGGGGTGTTATAAGTTTGACGTGTGTATCTGTGTATCTGTGTGTCTGTGTATCTGTGTATCTGTGTATCTGTCTGTGGCATCGTAGCGCCTAAACGAATGAACCGATTTTAATTTAGTTTTTTTTTGTTTGAAAGGTGGCTTGATCGAGAGTGTTCTTAGCTATAATCTAAAAAAATTGGTTCAGCCGTTTAAGAGTTATCAGCTCTTTTCTAGTTTTCTTTTAGAAAAGAAGGTTAGATAACCGTTATGTTCATAATATTATGTCAATAGACAAATGTCAAGCTGTCAACTGTCAAGATGGACGTTGCCTAAATACATAATTATTTATTTGAAAATGATGTTTTGAAAAATTCAAATACTTTGGATCGTCGGGGGTGTTATAAATTTTTAATTTACACTTGTGTTCCTTTCATTTATACACATTTTAATGATGTAACCACTAATTCACGGTTTTGCGGATTTATTCCTTTATTTGTGCTCTAAGACCTACCTACCTGCCAAATTTCATGATTCTAGGTCAACGGGAGCACCCTATAAGTTTTCTTGACAGACACGTCGGACGGGCGCACGGACAGACGGACAATAAAGTGATCCTGTAAGGGTTCCGTTTTTCCTTTTGAGGTACGGAACCATAAAAAATCCGAAAACCGTGAATTTGTGGTTACATCACAAAAAATAATTAAAATGTGTTTTAATTTTCAAAGTAAGATAACTATACCAAGTAGGGTATCATATGAAACGGCTTTACCTGTACATTCTAAAACAGATATTTATTTATTGTTATGTTTAGTTTTTGATTTATCGTGCAACATTACGAAAAAATAACCGAGTATGTAACCCTGGGTGCGCGAGTCTGACTCGCATTTGACCGGTTTTTTAAATATACCTAACCAAAAATAGTCTGCAAACAAGCTGATTGGTCACCTGATGTTAAGTGATTACCGCCGCCCATGAACATTTGCACTTTGCAGCACCAGAGGTACCGCCGATGCGTTGCGGGTCTTTCAGGAATTTGTTGGTCCGCCCCTTGAATAACCCCATGTTGTAATCTAGTGGGAACACCGCCGATGGGAGTTGATGGGATTGGAAAAAGGATCTGGCAAAACAACATCTAGTCGAATCATATAAGTAAATCAAAACGGATAATATATCAGTATGACATTGAGGTAGGTCTTAAGATACTAAATATTTATGAACGTCTAGATTCCAGACATATTATGGCTGAAGTCTTATTTTAAGGGATCCGTATCTCATGAAATCAAGCTGAAATTTAAAAAAAAAATGACTACCCTGCCATAGTAGAGTTTGAAAAAAGTTATAGCCAGTATCAAAGGGGGTTGTCAGACTTCACACACCTTTGAGAACATTATGGAGAAAGTAGTTTTCTCATGGAGGGGATCACGAGTACCATATCATATGCATAGCTAAGATTTTTAACACATATATACATATCCTAGATGGAAGCCGATCCTGGTTCTCCTGAGTTCACGTATCAGGTCATTGATATAAACGTTGAAAAGGTCCGGAGAGATAAGCCCACCTTGGCGAACCCTGCAATTTAGCAGATACCCACTAGAAGTCTCGTCGCCCCATCTAACATGGTTAATTTGACCTCGTACCAGTATCTCAAGCAGACTTATTATCTCATTTGGGACCTGCACCGCTTGCAATTTGCTC